>NW_008825051.1:266448-285753 GCF_000699105.1 Pygoscelis adeliae | reverse complement strand
GTCTCAGGTTCTCCATTCACTACAGTAGCAATTTACTTGTTACAGATTTGCTGATATTTAGAAAGGAAAAAAAAAAAAGAAACTTTATTGGTAGCAGATTTTTTGGATTAATTTCCTATTGTTTCTTTTTTCTTCAAAAGGAGAAAAGGAAAACGGTTTCAAAATTAGTTCAGTTTAAGCAAATAACACCAAAGTCAGAGCAAGGAATTGTTTATGCATATGGTATTCAGGATGGCTAAATCTATATGACTTCCTATTTCACAGCTAGATGTCTTACTGTCTGCTTTCATTACTTCAAGCATAACTCTTTCACAGCATTACCTTTGAACAGCAGAGGTAGACCCGTGGCATTTCATAAAGTTTGACAGAAGAGCCTGTGACGGCTCTCATCTTGACATGTGGTTATTCCTTGAATATGTGTGATGCTAACATTGCCATCAGAGGGTCCGTGTTTATCCTGCCATGATTTTACTATCTAATTTGACTGGCTAGAAAGTTCAAAGGAAGTTTAACCTAGATGACCATCAAAGATGAACCAGGTTGTTTCTTTGCCTTTTGCCCTCATCTCATTGCTTAAGATCCTGTAGTTTGAATTTGAGCACTATTTCTCATGTCATTACACCAGGTAGGAGGAAATAAATCACAGTTATACTCTGTGGGAACTTGCAATGCCAATAGAGGTTAAAAATCCACATGATCTGGGGTTATACAGAAAGCATGAACATAACCATCTTTCTGATCTATGCTTGAATCTACAGACTCCTCCTTTCTGTTTTCACCCTGTAAGTCCTCAGTGATTCAACTGAAATAAGTGGAAATACCTGGGGTAAAACTGGTGTGAGCAGAACCAGTCAAATCCTGAAACTTATTGTTTCAGAAAAGTCACATGGACCAGAAGTCATGAAGGATTTAGGAGTCTGTCTCATACCTTTCACTAGGGCATAGGCTTTAGAGTGGTTTTGCACATGCAGGACTGAGATAAATGGGGCTCACTTCACCCCAGAAACGTCACACTTGTGGCCAGGTCTCTCCCTGCTCTGCCATAGTCTCCTGCCCGAATGCTAAATGATAAGAGGAGACCCAAGAGATGTAAGCAAGCTTTGCGAGGGAGATGTGTCCTTGGTAAAAAAGCACTGAGCACTTGACCAAACCTTGCATTTCTCATCTCAACCAGCTGTTGCTGGCACCAAGGCTCTACCCAGGGGGTCCTTGCAAGAAGTTATGAAATTCTGCCTTATTTTAATGAGTTTCTACTGTTCTCACAGTGTGGCAGTGACAGTCACATATGACTCGTGCCTCACGGAGCTCTGGTTATTGTCGTTATGCGACACATGCTCTGATTTCTCTTGATTTTCTGCACCAGGACGAGGAGGAGATGGAGGAAGCCACCAATCAAAAGCTCGCCCTGCAAAAGGCCAAGGAGGTGGCAGAAGTCAGCCCCATGTCTGCAGCTAACATTTCCATAGCCGCGTAAGCATTATTTTATTATTTGGGAACTTTAGAATTTGGTTTCTGTTTTTCAGTGTTGATATATGTCTGTTCAAGTGGAGCATCCCACAGTACTCTGTGAGCCCTTTTATACCATCTCTGTTACTGGCAAGGCTTTAGGTTAACTGAATACTTTAGCACTGATAGCTTAACCATGAATTTAATTATTTCTTTTAGTTTGTTTTTCTTTGTAATGCCTCATCTTTTGCCTTGCTATAAATAACTGTATTTTAAAAGGATTTTTTTAAGCTGTCCTAGGATAGATTTCACCAGGTGAAGTGTTAACATTTCACTTTGGATTTTTACTTTCAAAGGGTATGTGTGCACATAATGTATTAACTATTCTTTAATGATCTCTGCTTTGAGAATTTAAGTGTTAAGGCATCCTCCTAAATAGCAGACTGAAAAATATGCTTGAATGCTCTTTCTTTGCTGTTTGAAAGAGTGCTGGGTTGAATAAAATCACATATGTGAACAGTCACTGGTTTGTAGCTAGAAACATCGGTTTGCATTTTCAGATGCAGGCTTTTCTGCAAGGATGTGGGCATATGCACAGATTCTGTGATACCAGAATCCTTAGAGAATGTTGCCTTGGGGCCCACATTTTCATATACACTGATCTAAACTGAAGTGAAAAGTTGATATGTAGGTGGAAATACTTGTCTGGATGTTGCTGAGGTCAGTGCAGAGCTCTGCCTGCATGAGGTTGTGGGCCTGTGTTTGAGACATGGACTTGTATGGACTTACTTAAAAGTATGTTCTTCTTAAAGGTTCATTTACCTCTTCTGGAATTTTAGCATTGGGACTTCCAGCATCAGAAAATTTGGTCGTGTGTTTTATTGAGAGCTGCTGATATTTTCCAGCTCCCTTTTGCAGGGGAGACCTCCAAAGGCTGGAGAAGCTCAAGCATAGAAAAAGAAATTTCCTGTTCAGTTTTATTCCGAAGTATCTGAAATGCAGCAGGATCCCTGTTTGTTCCTTCAGTGCAAATCTCTTGAGACCTTTGTTAGTGGGAGTTTAATCCGCTACATCAGACAATAGGCCAAATGGAGCCAGTTCATTATATGTGAAGGAAAAGAATATTATTAATTTGACTATTTTATTCTTACCATTTTATTTTGTAATTACTGCTTTAATCAGCTCCTATTTATGCCATGTCTGTTGCTTTTGAATATAATCCTTTTCTTACAATGATTTCCTGTCCAGTCTTGAAAAGAAGTCAAATGAGGATATTTGCTCTTGTTCTTTGATGAATTTCCTGGTACTGTTATTTTAAAATGCCAAGATAATGATGCTTATTGTCTTCTTTTTTAATCAAAAGCATAGTGCGTGTGAAGATTTCTTAGAAATTGAAAAAAAAAAACAGTTTAATGGAGCTAAGATTTCACACTACATTGTCGGTTGCTTAAAATAACCTTATTCCATGATTTTTCACCAGGCTTTCACCTGGTTTTCAATATCACAGGGCCAGTTTTGTGACCACAATTGAAAGTGAGTACAAAATTGTGGATTTCTGCTTATTTTGCCTCAAATCGTATCTGCCCAGATCCCTACCTGCCACATTTGTACAGGCAGATAATTAGGCTTACAAATGAACGCATTTGAAAGTGCAGTCGATTGCTTCCACGTCTACTAACCACAGCAATATCATGCATGCTGTGTGGGAGCCATCATCTAACAACGGTTGCGTGACTTCTCGTTATCTCTGCCTTAGTGCCAGCGAGGTGCTTACCAGGCCACTCTCAAAGCTCGCAGGACTTTAGTTTGGAAAAAGAACGCATTAAGGTCAATAGGTTGACGACTGAATGGATAATGACGTAGAGGAGAAGGCAAGGGAGAAGTTAGAAGTTTTGTGAGAGAGAAATAGGTGTGTGCATGGATTGCTGGCTGATGATCCAAGAGATATTTAGCGAATGCACGACAAAGCAATTTGTTTAATACATAAATACATCCATAGTGAACTCCAAAGGGGCTTAGCAGCTACAGCTTGCAGGTTTGCAGCACCTATCCCTTAGACATCTCTATCCAATACAGTAGGGCTGATGATAGGGACCCATGGTTGACAGCCAGATGTACCCCATTACTGCATTTCTTATGGAGTGGTCCTGAAGATGGAGCAGATGCCGTGTTGATGGCAAGACCTGTCAGATCAAGCCTCTGAGGAAATTCAGAGCTGGACATACTGAGAATGAAAAAGTGCTGGGGATGCTTGGAAAAGGGATTTTTGGCACGTGGAAATATCACTGCAAAAAGCAAACGCCTGTAGAGCTTGGGTACTCCTAAGTGGGTGGTGAGCAGGGGCTGGGAAAAACTGCGACTGAGCTACCAAAAGCCTGCTGCAAAGGTGGGTCTACCCTAGCAGTTTACATTTTTTGTTTTCTCCTAAGGAATAATTTTTTAATTTTAGAATTTGATTTTATTTTCATAACGTATGAAAATGGATTTCTATAACAACAGGCATCTATAGCACAGATCAACGTTCTGAAAACATCAACGTTTTCTCTACCTTCATCAATCAAAACAGGTCTCTCAGGTGTTAGCAGAGGGAACCGTGACTTGCATTTCCTTACTCATGATGTTCATGTTCCTGGCCTGCTTGTCCACCTCCCACAGAGGTGATAAAGCCATCCTGGGGCTGAGTCTGGTGAAAAGTCATATCGGTTGTTCTGCTGTTTCACCGGCAAGGTGCTGTGCTTGCTGTTTTGCTTCTTTCCCTTGCCAGTCCTACATCAAGGACTGAGAGCGTGTATCTTCCCCTAAGTCTCCTTCCAGGCCTTTTCATACTCTGTAGTGTTGTATCTGCTCCTCACCTCCGGCATTTTTCCTGTGCAAATACGGCGTGCACTTGTGGTTTGTATGCTCCTGCGCCTGCAGTTTATCTGCACCGATTCTTCTGCTCTCCTCTGCCATTCAAGCCTCCCTTCATAACTGAGCTCCAGGAACTGTTCAATTTATTGCATCAGTTGCAAAATGTCATTTCCTAGGCATAAGAAACTGGTTGCTTATTTAGCATGTCAGCCTGCTTGGAGGGTCCGAAGAGGTACCTTCACCTTTACACGTGCAATAGGCTGCTGCGTGAGCCACAAATTGTTTTGTGGTTGATAGATGGTGAAGAGCGATGGTGTCATGGGGATCTGTTTTAATAATATACTCATTATTACAGTGGCATCGAAATATCATCTGTCTTGCAACTGACTCAAAGTGCTTTATTACAACATTCTACCTGCATTCGGTTTGTAGCTCCTACTTCATCGATCTCCCAGGATTTCTACGGTTTGTCTTCTGCTCCACCAAAGGGACTTAACATGAACAGATTTGTCTGACCACAGTTTGTTTTTTCACCTGGTGAACTCTATCCTGAACAGGCCTTTTTGTTTTGTGGTTTTTCAGGATTTAAAAGCTAGGATGGTACGTTGTTTTTGTCATTGTTGCAATGTTTGGTTTAAAACAGAATATCTGTTTAACATGTGTTATTGCATTTTAATTTGAGTCATTGTTTCATTCTTATTTCTGTCATCTTTTTTGTTTTCTGTTTAGCATTTTCCTTGCTTTGTTGTTTCTGGAGGTGAGTTTCTGGGTTTGTTCAGTCTGCCCAGCATTGTCTTTAAGACCCTCTGTTTCGTACAACATTTAAACCACTCAGCCTCTTGAACTGAGCGACTGTACAGACCAACGGGTCTTTAGAGCAAACCATTGGTGCAGCTTCCTTGGTGGCACGAATGGAGGAGGGAGGAAAAGGGGAATATTACTCAGGCGGTGGATGTGCAAAGCACTTTGTGATCCCACTTAAAGGCACCAGTGGAAGGGAGAACCATCAGGCTCATTCCCATGGGTGACATGAAGACTCCAGCACAAACACAGTTTTATTTTCTGTATTTGCCTAACCCGAAGCCTGAACTCCCCGTGTTTGGGTTCCTTCTCCGCCTTTTCTATTCCAGCCAGTGATGCACCAATGGCACGTACAAAAGGGGCTGTGATAAGCACACCCAGCCCAGCGCAGGCCAGCAGACCAGCCGGAGAGGACACAAGCTGCAGCTCAGCCGGCACCCAGAGCCCATGTATTTTCTGGTGGCCTCTCCTCACCTTTTCTTGGGAAAACTCTTAAAATAGCAATCGCAACAGCAAGCAAATACTAAACTTGTAGGAACCTGCTAAGTAGTTATGCTGAAGTCATGCTGAGTGAAACTTTTTGCATTTTGTTACTTATGGGTTTTATTTAATTCCATGTGGTAATGGGTTACAGCTGTAGCCAGACCCAAGGAGATTATTTAAGCATATGTATAGGGTGCGAGTTCTGGATTGGAGGAGAACTTCCCAGATGTTGTGGATGAAACTTTGTAGAAAGTGGCAGAGACAGTTCATGTAACGTGGGCACCGGACTTAAACACAGTCTACAGAATTGCCCACTACCATTTTTCAAAGTTACACGTGCTTTCCCAGGACAAACTTCCAACCTTTAAAGACCTCTTCCTCTCTCCAGGCTCTGACTGGTTTCTGCTGGTCCCTCACATGGTTGTTCGAAGCAGTTTACATTTTAATTGCACACCCACAGGTGGATACTGCCTGTTAACGTGAGCGACTTGACTACTCATTAGAAAAGTGCCAAGAGAAATGCAGGTGGCACATCATTTCACAGTGACTTCTCAGAGGTGTCTGTCCCTTTTGTACAGGTCTGGGGATGAAGGGGGAGAGCTGCTCTGTTTCTCCAGGACATTTTCCATCTCAGAGGCTCCATATTTTCCTTTTGTCTTGGGAATACTGTGGTCTGTTTCTAAATCCCTGTTGGGCTGTCGGTACCCAACAGGACCCAGCCAGAAATGTGCCTGAACACCCAGCCCATGAAACATCCTGTATTGGGTGATGTGTAGACTAGAAGAGGTGTTCTTTTTCTCTTGTTGGCTTGTGATTTCTTCCCTTTCTTTTTTCCCCTGAAGTGTGTTGATGTGTGAGGTACTGTGATTCCTCCCGTTAGCTTACCTTTTTGCCCTTGCTGTTGGTGTAACGGTGACTCAGCTGCACCTAAAGACACTCTCTTATACTCTGTCCCTCATGGATGGTAAGTAGCAACGAGTAAAGCTCAAGTACTTCTGTCATTTTGATTTGGAAAAGGAGGCTGTCTTTGCTTCATGGCTTTACACCCTGCAGTTCCAGCAGAAATTTAGTCAAATTTATGGTTTCAAGAAAGCAGACTCCGGCAATGGGAGCAGAGGAGTGAACCTGGAGTGCTGCAGGACTTGCATAATGTTGGCTGGCCAAGTTACAAGGATACTTGGCAGGATCAGAACATGTCCTCTGTCCTGCACTGCACCAAACGAGGCAGGGATAAATGCAAAGGTTCCTTCAAACCTCCTGCTGAGGGATGTTGAGGTCTGCTTTCAGCAATTAAAAGCAAAATTTCCACAGGTATTGCACAATGCAGGTGCTGACTCTCTGGTAAATTAGGGCAGCCCAGTACATTCTTCTCCATCGCGAGTTTTCCACTTGTTTTGCCCAAGAAATTTCTTACCTATGCTTGAGGCATTTGTGCAGTGAAGGGCTTGTTCTCTGCAGGTTTTAGTTGACATCCTAGGGGTTCAGCATCCAGCCAAAGAGTAAAGGGATCCCCAGCTTGAGAAACCTGGAAAGAATAATTTTCCTGGCAAACAAGCAGGACATGCCAACCCCACTTTGACTCCTGCTCCCATTTCATTTGGCATGGTACAAATGTAGAAATACTGGCGTTTAGGCAAAATACTTTACCTGACTGTTCAGCAGATTATTTGCTCCAAGCAAAACTTTCACAATGCCTTTCATAATTTCTCTTATATTTGTTCCAGGTTGCTTGACCTCTGGATTGTTGTGTTATATACTTTACCTGGGCCAACATTTCTGTTCAGAATAATCCATAAATTTTAAGTAAATGTATATTTAAAACTCTACTTATATGATATCCAAAGAACATTAGATTTTAACTGGCCATTCTGGCTTGCTAGTATTTATTGTTAACGGATTAAAACTCTCATGGAAGCAGGAGAAAAAATGCTGCAACTGAAAAGGCAAATTCAGGAGGTGAAGGGATTTTATTTTCAGTCTTGGGGTGGGTTCTTTGGATGATGTAGATTTATAAAAATTGTTGTTTATAACTATGAAAAAATTAGCACCTCAAGACAAGTTCTATCAAGATATTTAGAATCCTGCTTTTCTGTATATTCCCTGCCAAAGGAAGAATAAACTCTTTTTCTGTGTAATTCAGCAATTTCTGTATTTAGAACCCCCCAGGTATAACGGTGTTTATACCAACGCTGGATGGAGGAGAATCTACAAAATTACTTGTGAGCTGAAGCAAGTTCCTTTCAATAATATGTAATCCCCTGCCTAAGCTGCAGCAGACCTATGGTTTTTAGACGCAGTGAGCCATATTTGGATGGTCTGAGCTCAGGCACGTCCCTGTGCCTGTCAGAGGAGAGAGGTAGGTGCCTCTGAAGAGCAAATCTGAGGGAGGGACCGAGCAAAAGCAGCCTGGTACCAGCTGCTGGGGCTCAGGTGGATTTTGGTTCTCTGGATGTGGCTCAGGGTCCTCCCTCCAGCCCGTGCTCTTCTCCGTGCTAAGGCTTCTTCCTCGTGTCACAGGGCCAGAGTGGGAATTAGCATCCTGCTCCCACTTGGAAATAGTTATTTACAGCACAGCTGTAAAAGCAATCACTACCTGTTTCTACAAAGACCTCTACGCTGAGGTCCTAAAGATGACTTCTGCGGAGGACTTTCATTGTGTGAGTATAGCACATGGAGGCATACAGTCCTAATATCATCCTGTGGCTTCTGGTTCACCTTTTAATTTTTTTCCCTTTTGGTTCTGTTTTTGATTCTTTGGTTGTTTCCCTGTTAACTAGAAGGTGATGTGTCTGTGGCTTCCACACTTTCTGAAGCTTGCCTAGTCTCCTACCAAGATGCACGCTGCAGTCTGCATTCAATAGGACACAGCCTGTATGAGTCTCCTCCCAATGTCTTTTATGGTTTCTCTTCTCTTCTTTTTTTTTTTTTTTTTCTCACTTTTTGTTTTCTTTGTTTGTTTTGTTTTTGCATGTGCAGTTTTGTAAAGCAAACTCGAGGTACTGTATCTCGCAGCTCGTCAGTCTCCAGCGTAAATTCACCGTGAGTTGCTCTCTGTTACGATATTCAGTAAATGGATTTATGATATATCTCTCTATAAGCCTCCCTCTTTCCCCTTCTCCTGATGCCTTCACTCCCCCCTTGTTTTTTCCAAAAATCATTCCCATCATTGTGGAAAACCTCCAGACCAACATACGATGGAAGGACTGGAAGGTGTGCGACATTGCCATATAACGCTTGTGATTTGATCGTGAGCAACTCCGTAGTGTTTTGCACATTGACTGTGATTCCCCCCCCCTTCCTTCGTTTTTCTCCCATTCCCTTAATTATTTTCCTTTGTTCCTTCCTTAACTATTTTCCCTCTTCTCCCCTCTGCCCTCGTCTTGATGGTTCATCTTGTTCTCACTTGTATTTTTGTTCTCTGTGTTTATTATGTGCTGGGCTGATGGCTTTGATGTTCCACCAGTGTTTGCACTTATGGTTCAATAGGAGAATGGGGGCCCACCATGAGTGCGCTCTTTAAATGAAAGCTGGAGGAGGACTTTAAAAGAAACTTCTGGAAACAGGGCCCAAGTGAGACCAAATCGGAAAACTCTGCATAAAGATCCTTGGGAAACTTATACTCATGAGAGCATTGGTTATGCCTGTGCTCTCTAACCTTCTCGAGCTGGAGCTTAAAGCTACAGATATTGTAAAAAAGAGGCACTCAGCAAGCTCCTATGTACCCGTGGTTGAGCGAACACAGTGGCAGACATTCCATTCACTCCACGCACTTCCTAACAAACAAATCTTGCTGGCTTTGCTGTGAATCACGGGTGCGCTTTGACACCGATGCAGGTTTGTAGAAAATACCATTGTTCCCTGCCGACTAATACAACAAAACTCTTCATCAGCTTCTCATCAACCCATCTTAGTGTCTTTGCTTTGGATTATACTTTTACTATTTGACGTTATCTTTCTTCTTTAATGCTTTTGGAGAGACAAGTAAGTGCAATTCAAACACGCGTGGATTTGTCCTTACGTGCACCACAGCAGGTACCAAAGGCACGGTGAAGCAAAGGAGATTTTCCACCAGCTTCCTGACATCTTTCTTTTTCCCTGGGTGTTCTGGGGGTCCGTGTCCACTGGTGGATCTTAGACATGGTTTTATTAAAAATATGTTGATACGATGTGTGAGTTTAGCTTCTGTGACCACAACTGAACTTTTGAGACTAGCAAAAGTAGGTGTGACATGTCTGTGCTAAGGCCTGAGATCTCATAGGGTTGGCACAATGGAAATTAGGGGGGTAGCCTAGACCAAGGCAGCTTTTGGCTCATTTCTTCCAATGGATTTCCTGGCTACCGGGCATCTTGACAGGCAGAAAGATGTGGAGAGAGGTCTGCTGCCCTTTGGGTCTCATTCACCCTGCCTTACCCCTGGCAGGAGGGAGGGGATGGTTAAAGGTGGTGATGGAGGAGAGGTGCTGCCGAGCTGCCTTCTCCCCAACACTTGAATTCACTCCAGTAGAAGTTGCACCAAACCGGTCCGAGGCAATGTTTGCACAATTAGGAATAAAGCCTGAAAGAATGAAGAATTTGGCCCCTATTCCAAACTTCCAGAGACAGAGCTGCCCTTTAGAAAGACAAAATCAAATTGCAGGTACTAAAACCCCTTGGAAGGAGGATTTGCCCACATTTGGAGGCGTTTGCCATTGAGGTCTGTTGCTAACTCCCCACCAGCAACAGAGACGGTGTAATAGAGGCTTCTTTTGCTGATATGACTCACATCTGTTCTCTGAACAGAATAAATTTTTACTGCAGAAAGCTGTAACTGAGGATTCTCACCCTTTTTAACATTTCTATGCACCGTTTGGGCAGTAATTTGTAATTTCCTATGCAAACCAGGACTGGTTTTGACAGTTGAGCTGAATGTGCATTTTCTTCTCTGTGGGTATCTAAAGAGCATTTCCCCAGCAAAATCCCTTGTTTTGATTAAATAAGTGACTAGATCCCATAACAGTGTGCAATATATAAAACTCACAGCCATCATAGAGCGTCAGTAAAGCCCTCCTGAAGTGTAAAGACATCTGAAGGTGTCATTTACTCAGCATAAATGTCATCATTAGAAATGTGGTTTTTATTTTAAATTCAAATAGATAAACTGGAACGACTCCTCTTATGGACATGCAGGTGCCGTGAACTCCCATTCGCTGGATGAATATTAGTATAGGTTCAGGATGCCTTTATATCACTCTGTTTCTACCCACTGTGAGTGCTATTGCTGTAATTATACTGAAAGATAAGTGGTCTAATTTTTGTGCACAGATGAAAGTTGAACAGTAATCTACTAATTTAAAAGAGCTTTTAAAAGGTGCAAAAAATCCCTGTTCCTTTTTCTCCCTTAGGTTGCTCAAACAGCATAAAATATCGTGTGCCTTTAATATCAGTAAGAACCAGGATGTGCAAAACCATGGTTCTGAAAAGAACAAAACTTATTCAAAAATCTTTTGAGATAGAGAGGGTTGGTTTTTTCCCCATATTCTTTATTTGATTATTTAAAAAAAAAAAAAAATCTGAATTGGTAAGAAACTAAGGACAAAATACTGGAGCTAGTTTCTTAAAAATAAATTTAAAAAAATAATAAGAAAAATCAAGGTGAGTCATTTTCTTGTGCTGATTCCAGGCTTTTGTGCTATAACAAATTCATGATACAAGCAATGCAAGCAGTATGAAATCCATTTTTAATCCACTGAGGAGAGGTAATTAAATACAGATATGCTCTATTTCTTTAAGTAGATCAGCATTTATCTAAAATACATACTGAAATTGGCAATTCATTTGTATGTACATAGGTGATGACACACAGCTAAGGGAATAATTATGTTGTATTTTTCCAATAGTACGTATTTAAGAGTTATGGGATGCTGAATTTTCATGTGACTCCTTCTTATATTGCAATGGCTGATGAAAACCAAAATGATGCGTTTGGTAACTTGAGGTTTCCTTTGTATTGCTATTGTTTATTGTTTATTTCTAATAGGATCCAGAGGTGTCAGTCATTGCCTGGACATCAAAAATGACATGTCCTTAAGGCATTTTCTAGTATGGTAAATAAAGCAAAAGCCAGTGTTTCACAAGCTGGGGATTTTTTTTCCAGAGGTGCTGAACACCTGCACCTGCCACAGATATTTTTTTTTTTTTTTTTCCCCAGAACAAAACTTGGTTTTCTTTGAGCAGCTCTTTCCCACCCCAACCGTCACAGCATGTCTCTGCTGCATCCACCCAGCTGTAGACAAGCTGATAGCGTACAGAGGGAAATGAAAAAGCTTAAATATCTTCTACTAGGATGAATTTGTCATTTGCTATCCAAGAACCCAAATTGTTCTTGATCTCTATCGCTTGCTTTTGTATGTTCATTATCTGGGCCATCTGCTTTATTTCCATCCTCATAGTGCAAAAAAGGGGGCTGTGACTTCATTCCCTGATGTGTTTTGTCTCGGTTTCTATCAAAAGCCTGGAGCTCACGTTGGGACTTTGGCCATGACAGAGTCTGGTCTGGGCCATTGCAGTGTAATTACCAGAATGTCTTCTGGAGAGTGTGGCATGAACGCTTCAGAGGAAAAAAATAATTTAAAGTAAAAGTAATTTGACTGGATTTTAGGAGAACTTAATGGTTCCACATATTTGACCTCAGTGTTTTTTGTTAAATTAGGCCATAGCGATGTGGCTTTTAACTTTCTTTTTTTTGTTTTACTTTTAACTCTCTCACCCTGTTAGTTATTACTGAGGATGGAATTACTTGCTCACAATTCATAACTGAAATACCAAACAAATCTTGAGGTCTGAAAAGGGATCTTGTGACTGATGATAGCAATATAACTTGAGACAGAATAAATATTTTCTGGCATTTTCTTAAGATCAGAATGTGCATAAAGCTAAGCCTCATGTTTCTACTTCTGGGATTAGTATGTGATGTACTTCTACCGAAAACAATTAGGAAATTCTTCTTATTAGAGCAATAGGGAGCAGCATGCAGGATGGTGAGTTATGGTTGAGCAAAATCATTCTGTTCTTCTTGTGGAAAAAACTCAAGCTGAAAGCAGTAAAACTTTAGCTATGTTAACACCAGGAAGCTTTGGCTTGGGTGAACTTTGCATCACTTCAGAGCTGTACTAAAAGAAGGGACACAGCTGTCTTCAAACCCTAAACAGCAGCATATAATGATTTCTACTGCTCTGAAGTGGCCATGGACACCTCATGGGAGTGGTAACTGAACGCTAGAGCTTTCCTAACTTTTGTTCTGATACACACCTTGGAAACTTTCTGGCTCTACGTTGGCCAAAGGCACCAGCTGAAGGGTGTGCAGCTGCCGAGCCGTGCATGCCTATGTGCTCAGCGGCTCCCAAAAGACCTGCAGTGGTGCTCAGCTCTGTCCCCCTCTGGCATCTCAGCTTCTTCCTCCTGCTGATACCAATTACCTGTTGTCAGCAAGTCCTGTATCCACAGTTCTCCAAATTCTCTAAAAGAGCAGGTAAGCCAGCAGGTTGAGGGAGATGATTCTGCCCCTCTACTCTGCTCTGGTGAGACCCCCCCTGGAGCACTGCATCCAGCTCTGGAGCCCTCAGCACAGGAAAGACATGGACCTGTTGGAGCGGGTCCAGAGGAGGGTCACAAAAATGCTCAGGGGGATGGAACACCTCTCCTCTGAAGAAAGGCTGAAAGAGTTGGGGTTGTTCAGCCTAGAGAAGAGAAGGCTTCGGGGAGACCTTCTTGCAGCCTGTCAGTACTTAAAGGGGGCTTATAAAAAAGATGGCGGCAAACTTTTTAGCAGGGCCTGTTGCGACAGGACAAGGGGGAACGGCTTTAAACCAAAGGGGGGTAGATTTAGACTAGATATAAGGAAGCAATTTTTTAGGCTGAGGGTGGTGAAGCACTGGCCCAGGTTGCCCAGAGAGGTGGTGGATGCCCCATCCCTGGAAACATTCCAGGTTGAAGATGTCCCTGCTCATTGCAGGGGGTTGGAGTAGATGACCTTTAAAGGTTCCTTCCAACCCAAACTATTCTATGATTCTATAAGGGAGTTGAAATTCAATCCGAGGATGATAATACGCTCTAAATGCAAAATGTGGCATTTAGTGAAGTTTCTTGATCTAAGAAGCTGGCATCTATGATAGTTTGAAAGGCGTTTCAAATTTCAGTAGCAAGTTTCTGAACATAAGGATGTGATATATGGCCAGTATTATATTAGGCTTAGACCACATTCAAAATTTAGAGTTTCTAGCTAATAGAAGTTAGGAGAAATATTATGAAAGAAAATGTTTTCTTTCTGAGAAACTGCAATATCAGAAATTCTAATATATAAAACCAAAATCAAATTCAAGAATAATATTGGAAGAGACTGGGCAGTGTTTTCTGCAACAGTCCTTGGTAATGGCGTTTCTGTGATGCACACCGTTGACCAGCTCGGCGGGAGAGCACAGTGCATCTTCCAAGAGACCTCAGGCGGGAGATGAAGCTCATAAAGAAAAGGTGCTAAAGCATCCAAGCGGCAACTCCCGGGGTCACTGGTAAAGCAAATTTAAACACTAGTGGTGACTTCATCTGAAAGAATATTGTTTTATCAAACCAAACGGAGATAAAACATTCTGCTTTGTGCATGCCTACCCCAAACTAAAATGCTTCATTGTATTTTTCAAGTGGAAAATTGAAACGTGGAGAGAGATTCTCCAAGTTTATGAACAGAAAATATGATTTTAGTGGAAAGGTTTTTTTGCATTGCATTTTTTGTTGAAACTGTATTTTAACAAGAAATTGCCTTTCATCTGTAATCAGAACATATTCTTTCATACCCACAATCTAATATGTAGGTATTATTAACATCAAATTGTTATGTTCATAGTCAGCTTTCATTCATTATTTACTAAAGCAAAATTTTAAGGATTACCCTTATGTAGCTGATTAAACCAGTAGTTCTGGGAAGCAAAGTGCCGTTAACTGAAGCAGTGTTTTAAAAGGTTATGATAACAAAATCTTTAATCATCAAGGAATACCCTAAGATTAGACTATGACTAAAAATATGCTTTCCGTTCTTGAGCAATCTACACAGTGACTGGTTACATTTTTTATTTATACCAATATTAGTCACTGATTCATTAATATGAATTTTATTTGATTCTACATGAATTGTATGGTTTTCATTCTAGCCACAGGCAGGAGTTGTTTGACTGCAGGCTTCTTACTCCAAGCAAAACTAGTCAAGCTACTCAGAGAAATTTATTAGTAGTAATATCTACTACAATGTTTCAAGCCTAGAGGACCTGAAAACTGAGTATATTGCCAGTACCCTTCAAAGAGTTCAAAATATTCCGCAGACAGAAAATAGGGATTGGAAGTAATTGTAAAGAAAGTGAATTAACTTTAATCTTTGTACTATGTGTGTAAATCAGAAGTGATTATTGCAATTTTCTTAATGGATTCAGAAGGACTTTAAGAAGCAAACAGTGAACAGGATTTCAGATAAGGAGTTGACTTCAGAAATAGATAGTTTTCTCTTGTGGAAAAAATATTTGTTATCACAAAGGCTCATTTTTTATCAGTTTGGACAAGTCATGCTATGCTGCGGCATATCATGCTTGTACTGTAGATGGTTTGTGCCTGCCCCAATTCATGCAGCCCTCAATAATTAACTGGACCAAATGCTGGAGGAAGCAGAGGAAATGATTTTGCTCTGTCTAGGTTTTTCCATCTCTTCTGCAATTCTTCGTGTTGTGTGCATAGGCAGTTGTAATGAAACTGTGTTTTGTTTTAAGGTGACATTTCTGTTGTGCCATCCGAAATAAGTTCAAAAGCTCTCTTCTGCGAATAAGTACAGCAGAGCAACAGGAGAGGAGAAGCTGTCACATGTGTCCATGTGCAGTTGCTGTGGGAACTTGTAGAAAGCGAGAGTCAGATAAATTTAATTGGACAAACAGACGACACATTCCCTCTAGTTGCTGCCGCTTTGGCTCTGAAAACCCTAAACACTGTCCCCAGAGGGACCAACCTGCTCAGTTGCTTTACTTCCACTTCCTACAGCAGACTTTATGCGCACTGTCACTTGTTCCTGATGTTCTTGACTGGTTTGAATATGATAATGAGCTTGCAGGCAGGCTTCACATTTTCCTGATTGTGTTTTTACTGTGCTTCATATATTTTCTGATTTTTTTTTTTTTTGTGTGTGTGTCTTTTCATGTAGAAAAAGAAAGGATGCAGTCATTACTTCTGAACCTCCTGCTCTTTGACTTGTTAGTAACCAAAGCCAGTGGGGTGGCTGTGTGTTGTAGTCTTTTGGCAATCACCTCCACTACTTGTGTCAACATTAAGGATGCATTTCTAGATGCTGAGAAATTTGAGTCTGTAACGTCAGTGTCTGTTTTAAGGAAGGGCTTTTAGCAAAATAGGCTGAGTTAATATGTGCATTACTTGGTTTCTCCAGGTTCTCAGTGGTGTATGTACCTGGCAGCACCTTTCAGTTAGCCATGAGTGAAGTACAGTGGAAGCTTTAGCACCTCAGAGATAATTTAAAGGCTGATTTATGTTTGTGGCGTAACTGAAACACAACTAAAAAAAAAACCCTCCTGAAGTGATACATCTTGTGTCAGAGCTAGCAGGTTCTGAGTGTCTACTCTGCACTGTGTGATGATGATTACCAGCCCTGCATCCTCAACCTTCCTCCTCACCACATCCAGACTGATTTAGGAGATTTTCTTTATATCTTGGCTTTGACGGGCTCAGCGCAGGCACTGATGGAGAAGCTTGATAGTTGTCTGATAATTTATTGTGTGCTTTACTTTGGAGAGTCTCTGCAGGGTGGCTGGGGCTCTGCGTCCCACCCCTGTGTGGTGCCTGTCCCATGGAAATGGAGCACAGGATGGTTCATGGGGAGTAGGTGGTTGTGCTCTTCTCTGTGCTCTTGGTTTGTAGATAAATTGAAGGCTTCAGTCAGCGTAAGGGCAGTTTCCCAACTCTAACTCGTTATTACTAGTTACCATTTCGGTGTTGACAGAGCGCTCTGGCTGTTCAAAGCACAAAACTGAAGCCGGTCACTGCCCCGAGGACTTTCATTATGAAGTGAGAAATGTCCCCTAAGAACAAATGTGTTTGGTGGCCTGCACCGAGGCAGCACTTGGGGAGCTCAGACGTGCACATACACATCCCTAAGCTGTCTTGTTTCCCTGAGCCTATGTGCTAAAGAGGAGGTTAATTTTTGTAGCCCAGTTCAGTTTAGCAGAGCTAGATCTGGAGCACTGCAGAGCAAGGCACCTTGTCCATCCCAGAGGACACACAGGACATCCCAGGACGCTCGTCCCCAGCAGCTCCATCTCTCTGTGCCTGTCTCTGCTGACTGAGGAGAGCTGCAAATGCAGAGCACGTGGCTTCTCATTGGAAATCCTTGTACGGGGCAGCAGGTCCGGGCAGTCAGAGGCTTTGCATATTACTCATTAATTCCTTCTAAAACCAAGTGATAGCATTTCAGTCTTTCGTAATGTTGAACCAAAAAGAAACGGCAAGTTATTGCCTGCTATGATGAGGCTGTTCATCCTTGTGCCAGGGGTCACTAGGACAGCTTGGGGGGTGCTCTCCCTTGATGAGGAGCCTGCTCTCCTTTTGGTGTGGGATTTTTGGTGAGTGGGGGTCTAAACTATGTCCCCACTACCTTCTGGTATCATTTACATTTAGAATTGTGATTTTAGTCACCCGTTCTTCTGCTGTGGTGTAAATGGGGCACTCAGCTGCTGGAAAATAAGTCCAGAATGTGCGTCTTGGGAACAGGGGATGTAGATTTTTAGTTTTGGTGATTTAGCTCTGCTCACTCTGATTTCTGGATTAAATCAGATTCCTTCACATCTGCCCGGGTGCCCTCATCCCACCTGCAGTGAGTGTTTAAGTAGGTTTTTTTGCCTCTTTAGCAGAACCAGGCAGCAGCACCCTCCGTAAAGAACCGATCCCCCAGCAGAGCTCAGAGATGCAAAGCCTTTCTGACAGCTCCCACTGTGCTACATGAGCCCGTCTGAATGCTGCCTCCCCCAGGGTCTGCGCATGGCGACAGACCCTGACAGTCCAAATCAGCACATACACATGCAAAATCTGCTTTCTTCTATTGTCAGGGGATCCCAGAAAGTACGTAAGGAAAATGCGTCTGCCTCCGTTGTGGGCTGTGCGTTAAGTGCTGGACGTTGGTGAGCCCCATGCGGCCCCTCCGGCTGCAGAAGTCGGACTAATGTGTGGCAAATGGAGACATCTGAGCAGGCTGGTGGAAGGAAAATGATTTTCCTCTCTTTGTTAGAAGTTTCATTAAGGAAGAAAATGGGAGCTGATCCTCCACCGGGCTAAATGCAGAACTCCACCCTGGAAGCCAGTGGGTTTACTTTGATTTTATGCAAAAACAGCATTTGACTTGCAGTCTATAGGAGGAAAGAAAAAAAGCCTTTTCTGCCTGCATTGGCTAAGTAGGTGACCCATCTGCATGTGGTGGTCAGAAACCAAGCGCTGTGCTGAAAAATCAAAGCATTAAGGCAATGCCAATGGAGGTATCCTCATCGTAATAGATGATGGAGACAGAAAAGAGCAGGTCTCTCCAGGGGATAAAGGTGCTCTCATCACATCTGCATCTATGTGTGACTCTCCCAGTCCCTGGGGTCTTTTCACGGTGCACAACAGTTTTCCTTTCTTACTTGTACTTTTCCAGACTCCAGTGATGCTTGGGCTGGATGGTCCATCCTCACCTCGGAAGGATGCCACAGGTTTAGAGCAACAGCTTTCCTGTGCCGTTAGCCAGTGGGGCAGTGCAGCCTGGACAGTGACCCCTCTGGCTGGCTGTAAGGGGAAGGGGCAGGTGGCAGGGCGCTCAGGCTCGGATCCTCAGGGGCAGATTTCATTTCCCCTCGCTCCTGCTGCCAATCTAACTTCTCTTGCTCACCGCTAATTTGCTCATCCAGACGTTTCCAGGTGGGGAGAAAGGTGCTGTTAATTGTAGGGCAGCCTTGTAGGCTGTTTAAAGGCTCTGACTGTGCTATACGATTTTTGTGTGCAGAGACTTTAACCCTTCAGACTATACCTAAGGCTTCCAAGGGGGATGGCCACATTTTAGAAATCAAGATAACTCCTTTCCAGAGGGCATGTTTCATAGTGCCTAACGCGTGGCGGGGCAAACTAACACTGATGATCCTGCTGGCTTTCCCTGCTCATGTTCTCCGCCAGCCATTCTCTCTCCATTCCTATAATTTCTTTGGCTCAACCCTCTAATCCCCCGTCTCAGCTGAAAGTTTCCTCTTTTTTTTTGTTTTGTTTGCTTTTTAGGGAATTGGTGCAAAGCTGGATACTAACTTTTCACCTTCCTCCCCTCCTTAGCAAGCAGCAGAACTCCTCCAAATCCAAGTCCATTTGGGAGCAGAGGACCAGCCAGATCCGGATGCACAATTTCCGAGCCAGCTGCGAGGCGCTGTACAACGAGCTGGATCCGGAGGAGCGGGTGCGTTACGCTACCACCCTTCACATCAAGCCAGACATGAAGACTCATTTGGATCGGCCGCTGGTGGTAGAGCCAAGGGGTGAAGGGAGGAACAACATCAGCAAGCTGAGCCCCGTGGACGTGCAGGAGGTGGAGCAGACCAAAGTCAGCTCTACTGATGGGGCAGAAGCTCCACGAAAGCACCACCGGCATCGGGATAAGGACAAACTGGGAGAGCAAGAGAAGGGTGATGTGACCAA
>NW_008825051.1:209892-266385 GCF_000699105.1 Pygoscelis adeliae | reverse complement strand
CGGCACAGGCAGCACAGGAGCCGCAGCAAGGAGGTGGAAGGGGGGAGTAAGGAAGGGAAAAGTGATCGCAACAGGAGTCAGGAAGGGGGAAAGAGGCACCATCGCCGAGGGTCAGTGGAAGAAGGTGCTGAGAAGGAGCACCGTAGACATCGGACTCACCGGCACTCTGCTGAACGGCAAGGCAAGGAAGGCAATGGGACAATCAACGGAGCCAGGAGTGAGCGGCGTTCCCGACATCGGGGAGGGTCGAGGTCTGGGAACCGGGAAGGAGAGCCTGGGTCCAAGGGTGAGAATGGAGAAGAGCCTCACAGACGGCACAGGTTCAGGAACAGGGCGCTGTCGACATACGATTCGGTGGAGAAGGAGAACGGGGAGAAAGAGGGGGAGGCTGGCGAGAAGGAGCACCGGAATCATCAGCCCAAGTGAGTGAGTGCTGCGCGGCCGGGCTCATCCCTGGGACAGCTCAGGGGGCACGAGACCCCAGACACGTTTCAGGAAATTACTGATTCCCCTCCCCATGCACTCACACCAGCTACCACCATAACCTGCAGTTCCGTTCTTCTTAAATCGGTAATGACAGAGGCTCCCAAAGATTATTTCTGTCCATGATGGCCCATAGAATAGCTCAGGTTTAAGGAAGGAAATATCCTTGATGTAAATACCAACAGACCACCTAGGACATAACGTGGAGCAGAGAATTTCACAGCCTCTGAAGGAAGTTTCTGAGGGACATATTTTTAAATGGCATCCATTCTTACTTATAGCCCTTTGATTTTCTTTTTTTTATGGTGAGCCTGTCAGCTGCATCACCAGTTGTTACAGCACGTGGCTTCTTCCATTAAGAACAATGATGTACCCCATTTGGTTTAATTCTTATGTAAGTCAAGTGAGACAAATAGTACTCGTGAAGCATTTAGAGTAGTTAATAAAGAAGGATAGATTGCCTTTTCAGCTTTATTAGTCTGATGGAAAAGAAATTTCACTGGGATTTTTTAGAATAGATTTCATGTCACCATGGAGAGCTGTGAGTGGCACTGAGATAATAATTTTCCTGTCTATATTATCTTCCTTTCAGATGGATTTCAAAACACTTTGCATACTGTTTAGTTTGATCATGTGCACAAGCTCACTTGCCTCCTCACTGAAATATAGCCACTGCTGCAGAGGAATGCAGAAGCTATTTAGCCGCTTACAGCGACATTACAGAGTGGTTTAGGACTGGAAAAGAGAATCACCAAATTTAAATAAGGCCTCAGGAGAACATTAAGAAGCAGAATGTCAGACTTCATTCAGAAACCAGCTGATGCTGGAAAGCTAATGTCACTGTTACATGCAAGTGCCATGTGGTCCTTGCTCATGAACCTCAGTTCCAAGTCTCATTAGATTGAATAAAGTGACGTTCAGTGGCACAGTTCCTCTTAATGCTGTGCTTGGATGTTGGTTCAGAAGGTCTCAGAGGAAAAGGTCACATACTGTGCTATCAGTACGTTGTCCTGCAGTCTGTGACTTTCTGCAAAGGACTTCCATAAAGAAAACAGTCTATGAAACCTAGCAATAGGTGCAGCATCAGGGTACATATGTTCTCTGAATCCTTCTTGGATCTTATTTAATAAAATCTGCTTTTCTACCTTAGGGAGAATCAGTGTGAGATTGAGGCTAGTGGAAGTGTGAGTGTCCCTGTGCACACCCTTCCCAGCACCTATCTGCAGAAAGTGCCGGAGCAGCCAGAAGATGCTGACAACCAGAAGAACGTGACGCGGATGATTCAGCCACCTCTGGACAAAACCACCACTGTGAACATCCCTGTCACTATCACTGCCCCGCCGGGGGAAACCACTGTCATACCAAGTGAGTGCCTTTGTCCTGCTGCTTTTTGCTATGATATTGCCAGAAAAGACCTAACTTTCCAAGGAGCTAGCAGCACACGCTGGGTGATGGGGGCTTTCCTGGCCACCTTGCTAGTGGACAGGAGAACTTCTTGTTGATATAGGCTCTACAACTCATGCAGCCTGCAGGAACCCAAAATGGGTTCCTGGACCACTTGGGTCACCTGGTGGCTCTGGAAAACACCATGTAAGGTTCCCTGGAGATGGCTCACCCAGAGCACATCCATGTATCTTTGCATGAGAGAAAGATGAAGGAGCAAGAAAAACAGCAAAACGTAGTAACTGAGAGCTGTGCAGCAAAATAAGCAACTTCTGCAGCAAACCAGTCAAGACCTTGTTGTGAGCACAGGAGTAAGTCCTCTGCTTTATCACCTTCCTCTGCTGCCATGATGCAAACTCCTACTCCAACAGTGCTGTGCTACGTTTCCTCTGGTGTCCCAGGGCCCTGACTGGCCACAGACCCCTCAGCAAAGGACAGGGGAGGCAGTGGCATTGCATTCAAGCCCACAGACCAAATTCATGCTTCTCGGCTTATTAGCTGACCCCTCTGTAGAACAGCAGGTCTTTCATGGCTACGCAGCTATCACAGCATCCATGATGTGACCCTGCTGCTTTGAGTTCCTGCAGGCTGTGTGATTTTAGAGTTTCTTGCAGTCCTCTGCATCTCAGTTTCAGCAGATCCACCCTAGCTTGTCCTTTTCCAGAGCTCTGTGCCTTGGGTCTATCAGCGTAGATTGACACTGTTTTGCAGATGGTCCCAAGGTCACTGTGCTCATGATCTGCTCTGCAGCCACCCATCCACCAGCCTGTTCTGACCAGCTTGTGGCTCATCCCTGGCAGGGTAGGCACAGCCTAGAGAAGTCTCGAGAGCTGGGGGTGCCGAGGAGAATTGCAGTGTGAAATCTAAGAGGTCCACATTAGATTGCAGGCTGTCAGGACTCTGCTTTCCAAGAGGCACAGCCAAGAGCTAGCAGTTTCTCTACACGGGTTTGCACTGTGTTGTCAGCCACACAAGACTTGCCTTTTTTTTTTTTTTCTCCCTTTCTTTCTTCTTTTTTCTTAAATGCTAATTTTACTATATTGCAATACTGAGTTCCTGTCAATCACAATTTATCAGCCTCTCTCTTTCCTGGCCATTTCCTGTATATCTGGCTTGAGATACAATAAGGAGTTTATTGAACATGTCACTCACACACAATGAAATGTCATTTTGTTGCAAAATAAAATAAAAAGTAATAAAAAACCTGCACCTAACAAGTTATAAGTGGATGGGGTTTTTGTCCTCTAGGTCCTGTGAATTAATAGACAAGTGTATATATCTGTCTAAGAAGAGAATTTGCAGCATAAAATGTTTTCTAGTTCATATATTGGAAATTATCTTAAGTAAATTATCTTATAAACCCACTGCAAGTAAACTTATGATGGAAATTAGAGAACGTATTTCTAACCTTTGGGAGTGAGGTTCTAGAAGGGGATCATGTAAGTTAAAAACCTGATGTGAGATGGAGCTCGACATGTTTATAGATGGGGAGCTCTGCCAAAACTGGGGTTCAATATGCAGGCACAGAGCTAGGGGGTCCAAGAAGTCCCTTCCAAGTCTCTGTTCCTAATGCTGGGAAGTTCAACAGTCTTAGTCCCAAAATTATTAAAGCTCATCTATGAATTTGCTCTTTTACACGTTCCAAAGCCAGTCGTGCTACTGATCTATGGGAGAAGATACAGAATTGTGTGGTTGGTTAGACCTACTATCTTTTTTTCTTTCCAAGGATCCCTAGCTGATCCTCTCTCCCTAAAAATTTATGATATTTGGAATGGGATTTCCATCCTCAGTTTGGCAGCTCTTGTCTAAATAAGTGTAAGGTTTCTTTGTTTGTCTGCACTGGGCATCTTCATTTCCTGGCCATTTCTGATATATTGCTCATCAGTGCAGCAGTTAAGGAGTATAATTGCAGTGTATATCATACTGTAGTAAATAGCAGTGATAATAATCAAATGATTGTTCACCACATTTAATCAACATATTCAAAGGCTGTTTGCTATCCCAGCTGCATTGTTTGCATATCCAGCTGTTGCAGGCAGCCTGCTGTGTGAAGACTGCAGATACATTTTTAACCCTCTCGTTTCTGTTTCCTTAAATTCACATTTTAGTGAACAACGTTGAATTTGAAAGTAAAACAGAGGAGAAGAAAGACGTCGATGACGTGACAAAAAATGGGCCTAAACCAATCTTGCCTTACAGTTCCATGTTTATCCTAAGTCCTACAAATCCGTAAGTCCTCTGACTCTACAATAACACTTATGGGTTACAGGTACTTTAAGCATGGGTATTCAAAGCAATAACATTAGCTTGATCTTCATCTCTGCCAGCCAAACGTTGAGAAATTAAATAAAAGCTTATGTAGGCTGCGGACCAGATGCTGTCTTTCAGCTGGGCTTTCCTGGGGGAATAAATTGCCAGGATAGGGAAAAGATGATGCTTTAGGCAGACCCTTCCTAACTGCCCTGCTGACGGTCAGGTGGGCAGTTATTTGCTCAGTCGTAGATCACTAAAGGGTGGGAGCGTGGACTATCACTGGGAGAAGACATTATCAGGAGAAGCAGGTTGGGGGCTGTTTTCGGTGTCAGCAAATACTTGCAGGTTCCTCAGCTGGAATTCGTGCTCTTTCCATACTAGTACCCTCACACCACTGAAAACTTTGAACTTCTGGGAAAACGTGAATATTTTTCATTTGCCAAGGCTGAGAATACAGCTTGTAGGGTCTGTTGGGATTACAGCACTTCTGCTTCAGGCATCTCCGTCTCATGGGGATCTTTGTACTCAAAGCCTGTAAATTCTGAATATGTCGCTCCAAAGGGCTGCAGGGTTGTAATAATTGTAGCATGAAGGCCTGTGAGTCATTTTAAGCAGTAACTTAGGGCAGCGGAGGGCATTTGAAACTTCTGCCAACCCAGAGATCTTCTAGAAGCAGGTGTGATCGGTTCTCTCTGGCTCAGGTAGACTTGTTGCAGATCCTAGGCGTTGTTCTTTGAGGTTGTACTGTGCATGCTCAGATACCTAAGGTGGCCTCAGGCACTTCCTTTGGCAACTCAGTTAAAGAGAAGAATGAGTGCTCCTACACCTCTTGCTACTCAGGACTGTGACACCCTGGCTGCCCATGCAGTCGGTGGAACAAAACGGGCTGCTCCATGTACTCATCTTTGACATCAGAAATGCATCTGTGGTGGAGGCCATGGTCTGGCACCCCTGGACAGTAGGCAGGCTGAATACTTTTTTTCAACGCAAGTGCCAGCCACGTAGTTCAGGCTACAGCCCTGCATGATCCAAGGTGATATAGCTGTGAGCACAGAAGGAATTCATCAGTGGGAGAAGTTAGAGACTATCTCTCAATGCCAGCTGATAGAGAGGGAGTATGACCCCAAACTACTGCTAATATAATCTCATCTCCAAAGGAAATGAACTGTAGACTTAATACGTGCCCCTTCTGCCTCAAACCCACAAGAGAGACACTTGCGTTTCCCCTTTGCCTTCTCCAGCCACCTGCCAGGTAGACCTCACGACACTTTAGTATAACTGAGCCGAAAGCCCAGAAAGTTTTCCCTTTTCAGAACGCTGTGATAGCATTGTGCTATTTCAAATAAGGCAACATGTCCTTTGAATTCATGTAAAAGGCAGTTAAGGGGAGGGGAGAGCATTAGATGAGGTGCACTCATTGATAGTGTAATTATACATTCTGGGGCAAATTTGAGTTATGGAGCTTGGCCCCTGTCTGGTTGGGTAAGGAAACAGTATTTCCCTAATAACTGGTAGCTCAAGTCTTTTTGTTGTGGAGTGACCGCCAAAAACGAGCGTTAGCTGCAAAATGCTAAAGGCGGCAGTGCAGAGTGGGAAGCTAGATGGTCCCAAGCCCAAAAGGGTCTGAGCTGAGGAGTGAACTGGGCAGACAGAGAAGCAGCAAGACTTTTTTGTTTCATATGTATGCTGTCTTCTCTCACCTCATCCTACAGTTATGACCTTCTGAGCCTCATAGTCCAGGATTTGGTATGTTGTTTCAGTCGTCTTGCAGTTTTCTCCAGTGCGCACACACCCCCTCCCCCAAAAGCTGTGCTAAAAGACCATTGAAAAAACAAAGTTCACTGGGAGAGAGGTATTGTAACACAGGGCCAAGGGGAAATAACAAGATGAAGACCAAACTTTAGGAATGTCAAAAACTTGTTTTTCTTCCTCTGGGCAAGATGCAGGCCCAGCTGGATCCCCTCAGGTGTTTTGGCTGGTGCTAACTTCTCAAGAGAGGTCTTTCTGCTTCCTGGGGTATGAAGGTTTTCACCACATCTATTGCTAACTGTCTCCCTTCCAAGCCCTGCTGGGGATGCATGACCCGGGTGCTGCTAGTAGGCAAAACAGTTCTGAGAAGCGTAAATGAAATGTATTACTTTCCAAGTGCCACCCACCCTCTTAAAACAGACGTGCATTTAAAATGATTTCTCAAGCACCACTGGCAGTTTACAAATGCTCCCGCATCTCACTGCTGGTTGTGAATGATGAAGATCTAAAAATAGGGACTTGTTATTTCTTTGATGAATTGAATTTGATGCATGAATTACAGTTACAAATGTTATTGAAAATGTTGCCTTTCACTTCTATGGGTACATAGAGCACATAGATGATAATCCTCTTCTGTCAGATTGATAACCAGAGTTAAGGGATTCACAAAAGCTCTTTTCTTCATCTGTTTCCTTCGTATTTGTAACTCTCTTTTAATTCTGAATCCATTAGAAATCCAGAGAAAATGAATATATAAGTGGATGTGAAAAATAAATTTTAATTCTAACTGTTCAAGTATTTGCTTAGAGAAAATGTGATATAGTAACTGAATTACATTCTCAGATAACAAGGTTGTTGGCAAGTTACAGATATAATTTAATTCTCAGGCAGAACCTAAGTCCTTTATTCAGCTGACAAATATGGTGCAAATGTAGAGTTCTCTGTGCAGTTAAGTATTTATGAATTGTGGTCAGATAGAGTTATTAGCTGAATTTTGTGAATAGTTTTGCACAGCTTAGAAATTGAAGCATTTGTCACTTTTCTTGGACACAATTTGTGAAGAAAAAGATTCGGTTAAAAAAATCAGATATATTACTGTAAAGTATTTGTGCAGCTTATAAAGCATAGCTTAGACTAAAGTGCAGACAGAGGTACTTGGCAAGAGAGAGATTGCTAGAAGTAATACTCATAGTTATGAAGCCAGTTGCAGCTAAGAGTCTCACAGTGCATAGCCTATATCTCAATTTTAAAGGGATTAGCTGATATTAAAAGTATTTCAAAACTTGTTTTGAACACACAGGACTTTAGCTTCTGAGTTCAAAGTGAAAAGGATTGGGGGGGTATATAAACACCTTTTGTAGAATTGAGTCCGAATACTTGAAAGCTCTCAATGCCCTTTTGATGGATAGATAGATGGCATTGCTTTGCAGAGGGAGTGGAGAGCAGTGCAGAGGTGTTATACTTCCTATTTTAAATCTCACCGCAGATCTGTTGCAAACTGGAGTTTAAAGCTGTTGATCCTAGTTTTTATTTTCTTACCATTAATGTATTAGGAATCCTAAAGGTGACATTCCTGATGAACGTTGTCCTTCCGCCAGTCTTTCATATCACAGCACTTGACTCACAGCACTTGCAATAGGCCTCCTATGTGCTTATGTTGTTTGCAGGATTCGGCGTCTCTTCCACTACATCGTCAACCTGCGCTATTTCGAGATGGTCATCCTCATAGTTATAGCCCTCAGCAGCATTGCCCTGGCTGCGGAAGACCCTGTCCAAGCCGAGTCACCGAGGAACGATGTGAGTACCAACCAACATGGCCAGAATAAAGTTGTTCTGCTTCCCCCAGCAGTTATGCACATGGCATGTCCATTCCCATCTCCAAAGGATAACATACTACAGTGGCAGGTGCAAAACTGGAGCTTTCTTTAATAACATACTCAAATTAGCTTGTTCCACTATCAAAATGCTCACAATTCCTGTCCTCTTCTGCTGCTTCAACCACATCTGAGTTTGAGAACTTGGAAATCACTAGTTGTTTGGCTGGTGTGACTTACCATTCAGCAATGGGAAAGGTTTCCCCAGTCACAGGGCTGACATTGCCCTAAGATCCCCTGCTCCTGCTAGAGCAGAGCCTGAGGAAGTAAAACCTGATATTGCTTTTTATCTTGGTGGGCATGGCAGCAATCTCCTAGAATTAGTAGAAAATCTACTTATCCGTGGATGTCAAACCAAACTCGGAGACTTCACAGATGGGTGCTGTTACAAGCAGAAGTAGGAGTGTGCCAGGTTTTACATGAGAGCCTGCAGCCCAGGAGTGTTCACGAAGCAGAGAGCTGGGTGTCTGTTTTCAAGCACATTCACATGAGGACATTGGCAAAGAGCTGGTTGCAGTTACATGGACAACTGAGAGTCTACAGAACTGAAGATTAAGTATAGAAATTGCAAGATGCAGTTGCCTAATTTTGGACTCTTCGAAGTAGGTAGTGGCAGTATGTGGATATCATGTGATATTTATATTGACTTAATACCCATTCGCTATGTATAATCATATGAATCTGACTGTGAATAGGTGCATCCCATCCACAGAATTATGTTAAAATTTTAGAGCTCTATAGATATTTGAATGGACTGGTATTGCATTTACCAGGAAGTGTACTGAGGAGTCTGTGTTCATCCACCCCTTAAACAGATTAAGGAAAAGAATTATTTCAGAGCACAAGTCGGCAGACCAGGTCAGAGCAGGAATTGCCTGGCCTCCTGCTTCTGAATCTGGTCAGTATTAACGTTTTCCAGAGGAGGATCCACAAATCCCTATATCAGTAATGAGCTGAAGTAGCTGCGAGCAATCTCTCTTCCTCATCCTTAATAACTGTGGAATCAGTTTTACAAAAAGGATTTTATCACTCTCTTACTCTCCCAAGGTCTTTAATAATACTATCATCAGCTACAGCAGAAGAGAAACCCAGGCTACTACACATATGCTGGCCAATAAGCTCTTTAGGAAAGGATATTAAAATATTTTGATTTGAAATATCCATTTTGCCTTATTGAACCTGCCATATACGCAGGTGCACTGAAGCATCCCATGGGCATGCATGCTGCAGTCTGGCAAGGGCTGGAAAATATGTTGCTGTTTAAATCGGATGATTCAAGTTTGTGCGTAAACTATTTGAAAGCCTCCCATCAGATGATATTCACCCATCGTAGCAAACAGACCGTTGCTAGAATAGACTTTTTATTCTTTGCTCATGCGCAGGTTATTTCACATATAGCCTCCCCTAATACACATTTTTCTTTCCCATTTAGGCTCTGAAATACTTGGATTATATATTTACGGGTGTCTTTACCTTTGAGATGGTGATCAAGGTAAGAATTTTTCCGAGCAGAATGGTTCACCTCCTCTTTCAGATTTACGCTCATCGACTTCTGGGAAGCTGGAGAAAGAGGGTGGAGCACGACAGAGCTCCCTGGGGCACCTGGAGAGGTGGTGATGATGGAAAGCTTTAACTCGGGATCAACACTCAGAAGTAGCCAGTGCACAACAAATGCCTTTCTGTAGCGGCTCTCCCGGTTTCTTTAATCCCACATTTTATGGAGGAAAACAAGGATATCGTTAGTGGCTGTGGTTGTGTAAGAGGGTAAGAAATGTGAGTGCCTGATGCAGAAATGTCTGTGCGTGACTAAGGACACAGGAGCTGATAGACCTTACTGAGACACATCTGATTCTTCCCTTCTCCTTTGATGCTGATCAGGAATATTAATAGCAACTGATTCTTGGCCTGTCATGATTCAGAAAGTTGAAGATTTATCTTTTTACTTTACTTAGTAGGGTGATAGATTTTGCTAAGACTGTCGGGCAGTAACTTTCCAGAAACTACAATTCTAATAAAGCCAGGATTTATTCTTGGGGTAATGATGGAGCTAGTTTTTACTGTCAGAGCAAGATGCAAAAGAAATGCAGAATAAAAACCAGATTTTCCCTTGTTTGTTCAGTAGAAGGATTTGAAGCTATGTGAGGAAAGCAACCTTACGTGGGCAGTTGTAGAGCTCTCAGAAAAACAGATAAAATGTCTAGCATGCACTTTGAGACTCAACTGTAGAAGATCTTTAGCAGCATTGTAAGGAGAGACTCAGTCTCGTGCAGAAGCAAGCCAGGATGCTACGTTGAGCAGCATCTTTCAGCAAGTGCTCCGGAGCAGGTGTATATCCTTGAATGTTGCATTTGGCTGTGGGTCTTCCCATCCTCTCTTTGTGTTTTATTGTGTCATATCCTATGCCAGTTGTTAATTCCTACTAATCTGGGAGGATTAGGGTAGAATAAAATTAAACTACTTGGATGTTTCACACACAGACTGCTGTTCCCATAAATTAATGCATGTCTGTGCAAAGAATCCTGTGTTAGTATTCTTGTCTCTCATGCTTTTGGTTATGGTTTATTGACCTCAGCTTCCGTTTTGACAGAGCTCGCTGTGCCTATTAGCCATGAGCAGCTTGACTAAGTATCTAGGTGTTGCCTTGCTGCTGTGAAGCCCTGAAGAAGAGTTTGTGAAGGGTCATTTGATCCAGAATATTCCTTTCTACCTCGGTAGCATTGATTTGGTACTTGTTTTATTAAAACTCTTTCTTTTCATGTGTTTCCTCTGAAGATGATTGACTTGGGGCTGTTACTCCACCCTGGCTCCTACTTCCGTGACCTGTGGAATATCTTGGACTTCATTGTGGTCAGTGGGGCCTTGGTGGCATTTGCTTTCTCGTAAGTACATTTTCCTTAACATCTCAATTTCTAGGAAATAAGTTGCAGAGGAGGCAGGACCCTGGCACAGAGCTAGTTGAAGCGTAGTCTTTGTGGATCCATTTCTCAGCGAAATGCTCAGTTTCCGCCCTTTGATGAGTATCATCTCATAGCCGGAGAAAAGGAAAAAAAAAAAAAAAAATCCCTAAATTTGTGTTGTAGAATCTCTTGAAAATCTTCCCAGCTTTAGGGTAAGTCCATTCGTTGTTCATTCAAAGATTAAGCCAAGATTTTTGTGACTGTTTGGCCAACTTCTTTTCAAGGACACATTATAACAGTTTGTGGCAGTCCAGTGTCTTCAGGCAATTGTTTTAAAAATTGTTCTTACTATGAAAAAATAGTTAATGAAATCAGCTGATAACTCAGTGAACTCTTTACAAAACATTATTTCTAGTGTCATGGATATTTCTGGTTCATATACCTTTGGTATTTCTCTCTCCTCCTCTTCTCTCATTCAGGGTACTTGCATTTCCAGAGAGTTTCATTTCTAAGGCTCATTGCTCGCTCCCTCAATCACAGCTCTCTATTTATGACATTAAATAATGTTCCATGTGCTTCTTTAATGTCGTTGAGGATTTTCAGCAACAAACACAGAGGAACTGCTTTTTAAAAATGAAGATTAGTTTTTCATTTGAGCATTTTTCTCAGAAGAGACCAGAGGAAGAGCAATGCAGGTTCCTCAGAATTTGGGGAGCTCAGAGTTGGACGATGGAAATAAATTTTCCACGTGTAGTTCTGGGCCACGGAATAATTGTATTGCAAATGTTTTCCTGAGAAATTCTAGGACATGACCTGGAAACAGGCTACAGGACTTGGCCAGTTTAATCTTCTGCTAAATTAGCCTTGAGTAATTACAGTAAACGTTTAGCAGCCCATGCCCAAACTCCACTCACCTGTTTGTTGACATGATGATTAGAGAAGGTGAAGAAATTAGCAGTGTTTTACTTGCTAATGAGAAAAAGCATTCACCTTTGTCAAGGAACTGCAGAAGCGTGTCTTGTATATTTTAGACTGACAGTAATTTTTAGGCAGCCAGCCATATCCGTTGCTCCTCTTATGTGCTCTGCTGATGAAAAATACTGCCATGTCCCTTGCAGCACAAAAAGTTACTGGGACCTTTCTGGTAAGGTTGGCCTGGAATATTTCTCAGGAGTTTTTAATTTTCTGAGGTGTCAAAATTCCTTTCACATTAAGGCTGTGAGATTTGTATTTTAGATCTATTCTTCATAGCAAATGCTGGATAAAAAAAGTCTAAGCTAATTTGACCAAGGAGTGGATGGACAGAAGGAGATGGGATTGACATTGTTGGTAAGATTTTTGAGCCAGTTGAGGAGTGGCACCTGGGGATATTGGGGTCTGGGCTTTCTGTGCCCAATCCTACACCAAAGAATTGTTTAGATCTTAGAGCAAGTCATGTCCAATGTAAGTTTTTCAGAGGGACGCTGCCCTCCCCTCTTTAAAGACTTTGTCCCTATTCATTAGAAATTTGTTTTCCAGAGTTGCCGAGTGCTCTGTTGTAAGCCAGGTTGTCTTGAGATGGAATCGCTGGTCTAGTCTGGTGAATGTCTTGCTTACCTAAAATTTGATATCCAAAACCATGCTGCTTTTTAAGCTTGTTTAGACATGTGTGTGGCTTGGTTTCCCTGCACATGAAATATATTAGCATAACATCTTTCAGAACTGGATGTGGTCAGACTGAGTTAAGCAAAACCTTACTAAAAAAAAAAGTATAGCAGGTTAACGGAGCTCCTCTGAATTGAAGAGAGGTATAAAAGTAAAATAATATTGGTCACAAGTATTAGTTTGCAAAGTAGTGTTACCCAAGTCTGTGGTTCACTGAGAATTTCCCTTTTCCATTAAGAATTCAAACTTTCAAGGCAGACTGGGAGAAGGGGCATTTTGTGAGCCCTTCAGAGCAACTCCATGTGCTGTGAGAACAAGCATCAGGGTTTGCCTTTGAAACATCTTCTCTTTGAACAAGATTTTCTTTTGGACAAGTTATGGATTAAAATGAATAATTTTTAATCTTTCTGAGTCTTTTTGTGCTCAGGTTTTCTATTGCTCGCATTGGGCCATGAATACCTAACAGCACCTCATCAGCCTCTAAATAAATTACTTGTACATCCCCTGACTGTGCTTCATAATAGTATGCCCCAAGCTGCTTTTATTTTACATGCTCTTTGAGTAAGTATTGAGCAGGGATTTACAGAAAACGAATGCATAAAACCTGCCTGCCTATTTACTGTCTCCCAGATTAAAGCGAGTCAAACCTATTTCTGAGACTTGGAAAAATTTTAATTTCTTCCATGATTTTTATTGTGACTGTAACCTCTCCTACGTGTCCGTGTTTCAGCAGGCAGGCAGCGTTGACGTCCAATTCAGAGAATACTTGCAGTATCTCTGGTCTAACCTGAAAGCAGGAAATCCAGTCATTCGTAGGAGATGACTTGCTCTCTGTTCCTGCCAGTCCAGTTATGAATACTAACAAGTCTCAGACTGCTCAGATGAAAATTGGGTAGAGAGTCATGTCCTTAGCTCAACTGCATTGTTTGGTTAAACCAGACAGGCACACCGAGCCTGCTGAGTTTTGATAATCCTGAAAACGAGGTTTTGGAGAATCAACTGGGTAATCTTCAGTTTTGTTAGTGGGCTTTTTCTAGAAAACACTACAGTCCTGTCACTTATCCTCAGTGTCACTGTAAAAATGTATTTAATGTGGCTGTTACCAGTTTCTGTTTGCAAGAATATATGATTGCCACTCAATGGCCGTGCTTTAATTCATGCATGTTCTTGACCTCATTGGTGTCCAGTGAAGGTGATATGAATCAACTTACTGCTGGCTAGACATGTCACTGAAAACCTAGGAAAAACAGAGCTCCCTGAAATGCTTCCATCTGGATTATTGCAACAGCCTATGTTTGTTTAGGCGTATGAGACGGTATCAGTCATTGCTGCAAGGTTCATAAAGTCCATCTCAGCCTCCCAAACCAGCTATCAGTCTATTTTCTGCCTGTAGCTCTTTAGAAGCTATTCTGTGCTTGACTGCAGTTCAAAAAACCCCAAATTTTTAAAACAAGGCCCCCAGTGAGATGCTAAAAACATTAATACTACTGATGGTGATGATAATAAAATAGTCTTCCATTTAGCAATGTATTTCAAAGACAAATTCCTTTCTTTTTCTAGAAATAAACATGCCACAAACATGCAGACATGTTTTAGTCTTTAAGGAAATAGAAATAGAGGAGCTTTTAACGCAAGCTAGCAATTTTGTCATCAAAATTTATCAGCCCCAGGTATAAAATGTACTTGCTCAATAGAAATAGCTGATGAATAGCAGCAGAGAGATTGCATTTTTACATTTTCAACAACAGAAGGGTGGCTGAGATGCACAGAATTTCACACTGCTCTTTGAAAAAGCAAGCAGCATTTGCCAAACAATCAAGGTTATTACCTCCCAAAGTGTCAGGAGGATGAAGGTACATTTGCCCTGTCTGCTTGTCAGTCAAAGGGCTGATGCACCGTGGGGGGATGTGTGGGTATATGCTGTATAGCCAATCCGTTGCTTCCTTGCTTGTTTATTTTTATGAACATTGAGTTTGTGGGTGTGGGACGGGACGGGATTATCTGCCAGCACATATCTGTATGTGCATGGGGTGCACTGTATAGCCTTATGTTTCTGTTTGTCATTGACTCTGCTCTTTCTTTGTCTTCTTCTTGCTGGAATCTCTCTCTAGGAGTTTCATGGGGTAATACGTTATTCCTGTCTCTTGCTGCACTGTTATGCCTGTCAAACGTGTGTACACACACTTGCCACTGTGGAAACGAACCATGTTACACCCATTGCATTGACTCCTTTGTCCCTTTATTACTCATTACTCAGTGAAACGTATTTTCCCTTAACAGTCCTCATTCATCCTAACTTTCTTTAAGCAGAGGATAGAAGCAGTCTAGAAAGCCAAGTAGACCAGAGAGTCTTGACCAGGGAGTCAGAAACCATGATGAGCAGATATATTTGTACCAAAAAGATTTGAGGGGATGACTTAGTGGGTACATGGTTAATGTGTGAGTTGCCATTCATGAAATTCTTAATAACTACGTTTAAAGAAGCAGTTTTATTCTCATTCAGAGGATTGCACCTCTAAACTGCATTAGTGCTGGAAGCTTCAGGACTAATTTTGTGCAGTCTGGGCAATGCGACCCAGCTGGGATTCAGGCTGTCAGCCTCTGACATTAGTGAAAGTCTTTGACATGAAAACAGAGTGCAGAGAACTTTTCGAGAGGTTGGCAGGGGCAATTTGTAAAGAAGGAGGTAGCAAAAGTCGGTGCGGTACAGTGCAGCTTTACTTCAGGGATGGAGGGGAAGGCAGAGCTGCATCGTCTCATGCCACAGTTCTGAGCAGGGCAAGAGTTCAGGTGGGCTCCTCCGCAGCAGATATCCCAGAGATGCAATGAAAAAGATGCAAAGAAAGGTCTTTGATGTGGTCCAGGAAATTGGGTACTTGTTTCTTTCTTCTCTTAGGAAACCAGATCATTTAGACCCTGGAAGAGGGTGGCATTGTGCTTGGGCAGAGTTGCGTGACCTTATTTACTCTCCGGTGGAGGAATTCACTTTCTGCCTTGGGGATTTCAGGCAATTGCAGAAGGAGGTGACTCCACCCTGCTCTGAATATTTGATAACATGACTCTAGGAGGCCCATGTTATGTGAAATCAGAGCTACTGGCAGGAGCAACAGAAACAAGAAGCTTCCTTTTTAAAGAACTATTAATTTTTTAAAGGATCTTTTATTTATTAAAGGAAAAAAGACCATGCAAAGCTCTCTTAAAATATTTTTAATGTTTTAAATAAATGAGCAGCAAACTGCGCCAGAAAAAACAGAATTGGCCTAATGCAACCAGAATTGACTTAATGCAATTTTTTTCTTCGTGGTGTTCTTTTTTTTTTTTTTTTTTTAAGTCACTGGGCTTCTGTTTGCTGTCTGTCTTTATTCTGCTTGCTCTTCTATAGCTCTTCTGAATTTTGTAGTTGTTATTCTGCAGTCCTCCAACATCTTGTCTTTCCATAACTACTTATTTTTGTTGTGAGAAATATTCTGGTCAAATGTGTGCTTGTGTACACCTTTTGACTGAATCCTAGTTCCATCTGGACTTTTTATTTTGTGGGACATGTGGCTTTGTATTAGAGTGGTGTAAAAAACAATATTGGCAGAGGGGTTCTTAAACACTGAAAAAAGCCCTTAGTTTTTATTTGACAGGCTGAAATAGTTGCAGAAGATCCATTTAATTACAATGCAATTTGCATCACTCTAGTTCAGAGTACCAGTCCATTGAAAAAGCTTTCTCCTATAGCATGACCCATACTGTGACAAGAAATAAGTATGATTTTTCAGGATTCTCTGTATGACTTAGATCACAAATCCCATTAACATTTAATTGGCTCATGCTCTTTATTTGCTTAGGTGCCTGAAAGGGGGAAAAAAAAAAAAATCAACCCTTCTTAGTGTCCTCTGTTAAGGCAGAAGGAATTCTGTAGGACTGGAGCTGTCTGCCCTTCACCTTCAAGCTCTCAGTGCAGTCATCCACACGCCTCCCCGTGCGAGGGAAAAACAGCTTCTTCTCTCATAGACCCAGGAGGAAGGATTTTCTCTGCCCCACTATTCGTTAGTACCCAGTAGGTCTGTTTAATCTTCCTAGAAATATTAAGCCCACAGAGGTTGTTGCTTCAGGCTTGGAGCCAGCCCTGTGAGACCTGAGCTAGCTCCTTCAGAGCCGAGAAGTGTCTCTGTTCTTGTCTTGAACTTCCCTTCCAGGAGGCCTTATTAGTACAGTTGTTATTTAGCGCAAATGCATGGCACAGTAGTAAATAGGTGCTTAGGTCTCCTGGAATCAGGAGCACTGGAAGACACCATCCAGAAATATTCTGTGGTTCTGCTTGAACCCAGGTGAGCACTGCTGAGGTTTATTAGTTCAGTTGCTACCTGCCAGTGGCTGTGCTGCTAAGCTGGACTGTGTGTGTTAATCTGCAAACCAGAAATGTGGCCACAAATGATTGAGAATTGAATATAGTTCTGGGCCAAGGTATCCCACCACTTTTTTTTCTCCTACTGCCCCAACCACATGTCCCTTAAACCCTCTCACCTTCACTATTCTCTCACCTCTACTTTCCTCAGCTCCTGCCTCTTCACCCTCTCTGCCCTGGCTTCCTCATCTAGTTAAACCCGAAATGGCTGGCCAACATGGAGCAACCTGAGTGACTGATTTGGCCTTCCAGAGGGGAGAGAGTGGAGGGAGCAGCAGGGGCAGCCAAGGTGATGGGCATGTGCTGGGTGACCATCAGCCATGGGCACAGGCTGGCTGGCCAAGCCAGGTGGTATGTCCTTCCTGGTAACCTATTTCCCCTTCTACTTCTCTCCTGCCACTGACTGTCCTCCTCAAGAGGCTGAACAAACTGTTTTGCAGCCAGGGCATTGCTAAGGAGCAGACAAAGCTGCCTGGGGAGCAGGTGAGCTCCAGTTTGGCTGGCTCATCTGGAGGCTATGGTGACAAGGAGACAGCTGCAGTGACCGTGGCAGGATCGTTGCTTGCTAGGAGTTGGTGATTTGAAAGCAAGTATGCAAAGCCAAACATGGGCCAGATCTTCAGTTATGCTAAAACCTGAAGGGAAAGCTAGTAAAAGCTATGCTGGCGGTGTCTGCTTCATCTCGTCCAGATTAAAGGGTCTCTAATGAGAATAAAAAATGATTTCTTTTAAATATATAATAGTTATTTTGTGGTATTAAATCAGTCCTGTAACTCCATGAGTGTTAGCTCAATCACCTGGATTTACAGCTGTGCCAGCAGTCAGGATCCATCTGTGGCTGATTAATGGCCCTAAAGCAGCCCTGAAAGACAAGATAGGGAGAGGATAGTTAAATCTCCATCCTGTTCCCCCTCTCCGCCATTTCTATTAAATCATGTGCAAAGGCAACTTGTGTTGAACGTATAAGTCATTGGGATACAACCCACGGCCCTCCAAAAATTCCTTGTGTATCACTGCTTATTGCATTTCAGGACAACTGCAGTGACTGGTAATTGGAGAAAGACACCAGAGATGAGACAGGAATGTGTGTTTCTAGGTTGCAGATTCCAGTCCAGTGTTAGTATTGAGTAGTACAGTATTAGTACTGAATGATTAGTCTTTTAGAAGTGGATAGATTGCAAAAAGACACCTTCCAGGGCTGAGCAAGGTCAGCCAGCCATGAAACTGGGTGGTTTCCTCCACTCTCGGCGCTTATCCCTTAGCACAGTGCATAGGGCTGGCTGCTAGCAGGGTGAAGGAAGCTTTGCAGTCCACTACCTGCACATACCTCTTGTGAGTCTCTCGGGTTACTTGTATTTCTATTGCTTTCCTGTTGGAGAAATGTTTAGCAAACTGGAAGAGCTTAGAATAGGTATATCAGCATCTGTTCAACATGTTATTCATTCACACCTGTGTTACTTCAATAGAGTCTCAGACCTAAACCTATAGTCATGAATAAAACTCTGTTAAAGGTTTTCATCCCATTTTTCACTTCATATGAAATGAAGGGGAATGTCATTGTTTTGCTGTTGGGTTGGAAGAAGATGTAACTGTGTCTTTTTTATTTATTTGGAAGTGCACGAGGAAAGGAACTCTGTCCTTCCCCTAAAAACCTCTAGTGGTAACAAGAGGAACGGTCTCGAGTCTTGCACTCAGTTTTAACAAAAACTAAAAACAAAATGTGACTTACAGCACCTGCATGCGTAAGTGGGAAGTTGCCCTAGCACTGTTCCAGGCATGTAATATGCCGTCATATTACATGTTCCCGCATGGGTTTGGTAGCATGTCTTCCAAGAGGGATTCGAGGATGAGGGTACGGGCGTGGAGCGGCTCTGGTCCCCAGGAGAGCTCTGTCCCTCACCGTGAAGGCTCCAGTTCCCCCTGGTCACTGTCTGCTTGTCTAGACACAACGTCCCTGCCAGAGAAGTGCAAGAAGCACACAGAGAAACATCCTCCTGTCTCACCCAGGTGCCTGGGAGGGAGGAGGGCCAAGTGTGACTTTCTCACTTTTCCTGCCTGGGGCTGGGATGAATGTACTGAGCCTCCTCTCCTGCTGGCTGCAGCTGAGGTGTGCTGCTGCCCTGGCTTTGACCGTTGCCTGGGTGGGGAGTTGGGGCAGGAAGGTCACCAGTTCCTGGGTGATGCTCGGTGAGTAGCTGGGAAGTGAGCGAAGGCTGGAGAGCACGTGTGGCTGAACGCTGCAAGGACCATGTCCTGCCCACAGCCTTCCTCCCGTTGCGGTGATTAACACATCTCAAGTGGGCGTTCATCTGCAGTCCTCACTAGAACTGTCTGCATCCATGGTGAGGATGGCACCCAAAACCTGTAAAAAAACCCCAAACCACAAAAAAACCCCAATTCCACAACCAAAACCACACTGGGTACCTATAGATATTCTAGCTAGCGACCTGAGGACCAAACGATTCCCTCTGTTGTTCTTGTGCCTTTTATCCCTTGCAGAGGAACCAAAGGCAAGGACATCAACACAATCAAGTCACTGCGAGTTCTGCGGGTCCTAAGACCGCTGAAGGAGCCTCCTCTCCTGCTGGCTGCAGCTGAGGTGTGCTGCTGCCCTGGCTTTGACCGTTGCCTGGGTGGGGAGTTGGGGCAGGAAGGTCACCAGTTCCTGGGTGATGCTCGGTGAGTAGCTGGGAAGTGAGCGAAGGCTGGAGAGCACGTGTGGCTGAACGCTGCAAGGACCATGTCCTGCCCACAGCCTTCCTCCCGTTGCGGTGATTAACACATCTCAAGTGGGCGTTCATCTGCAGTCCTCACTAGAACTGTCTGCATCCATGGTGAGGATGGCACCCAAAACCTGTAAAAAAACCCCAAACCACAAAAAAACCCCAATTCCACAACCAAAACCACACTGGGTACCTATAGATATTCTAGCTAGCGACCTGAGGACCAAACGATTCCCTCTGTTGTTCTTGTGCCTTTTATCCCTTGCAGAGGAACCAAAGGCAAGGACATCAACACAATCAAGTCACTGCGAGTTCTGCGGGTCCTAAGACCGCTGAAGACCATTAAGCGGCTGCCAAAACTAAAGGTTAGAGAATAACCACAAATCTTTCCTTCTCTGGAGGTTTGTAACTGATCTGAGTGGAAGCTGATGGGCTAAACTTAATCCAAGTTATTTCTGTTCCTTTTATTTTGTTGCAATTAATCTCTTTGCCAGATTTATAAAAATAGCTGTGCAGATGTTTAGCAAATGTCAAACACTTGTTTCTTTTGCAAACATTGTGTGCAATATTATGAATTATTATGAATCCACATTAAAATCAAACTTCTAAAAAAAGAAAAGAAAAAATGTAAATAAATTAAATTACAGTTCATAACTGTGATGCTTTTAGAAATGATATAGGAGAAAATAGGTTTTGGAGTGTTTGACTTTCCCTAGAGAACTTAACATGAATATTGCAAGATTTTCCACAGCCTGTCTAAAGAGAAATGTCATTGCTGTATGAGGACTTTCAATCTGTTCATCTTTTCTGTTAAAGAATATATAGTGCAGGGTTTTATAACAGTACCCTTTCATCTGTAGAATACTAAGTTACAAAGCAAAATAAACGTAATGGCCCGTGGTTACTTACTCAACACCATTTCATGAACGCTTTGAGATACAGCCAGCCCCTGGAAGCAGAGAATGGAAGGAGTTACAAAATTTAATAATTTCTAAGTTTTGGGAACTCTTGAATACCTATTGTAGAATGCCTTCATGTGACATCACTGCTTGCAGGCTCTTTTCTGTGAGAGATGGGGAAAAAGCGATGGGTGCTTTTGCAATGGTGAAACTATGTCTGACAATTCCTGTTTTCACATAGTGGCATGTAAAAACCAGGGTCAGCTGTTATATAGGTTTGCTTTTGTCCTTACCCACAATTCATGCTTAAATAATTCTGATTATATACTAAATTTAGTATGCATAAAAATGCATACTAAAAGATAAGGAAGAGTAATATTGAACAATGTAGGAAATGGTCTTTATTTGTTTAGAAATTTGAGATGTACAGCTCTTAGGTCATAAAACAGTCAACTGTAGCTCAATCCTACAGCAGGATGCCGAACGCTTGCTTTTTATTGAATGTCTTCCTTATTTTCAAGCCATTTTACAGAGTAATTTTACCACTTCTAAAGAAGTATTCAGAAATTTTTATGTGAAACAGAAGTCATATTTATATGGTTTGTCTTCAAAATTATTTCTTTTTTTTTTTTTTTTCCTGGATGTGGTCTTGTACGCAACAATCAACAAGATTAATGGGGTGATTAGAGATATTTCCAGTGTTTTAATTCAGAATTTCTGGGTTGCATCAGGAGTGTAATTTTGTGAATTATTCCATTCCATTCAGAGAAACAGGAACAGTATTGTACAAACCCCGCACTTGGGCAGTAAGACTGCTCAATTTCTATTATTATGACAAACTTTTCAGACTAAAATTAAACTGCAAATTACTTGTAACAATGAATCAGTGACTAATAACCAAATAATAAATGTATTTGAGAAGTTCTTTGCAGGGAGTTCAGAAGTGACATATTCTGACTAGATTAGTCACACTTGATTTTGATAGTTCATTACAAAAATATTATTTGAAGCATTTGGTTGCTTTGTATCTGGTATATTTTCCTTATTCAAAGAGTTCAAATAACGGTCAACGATTAACATATTTGATGAGTTTTTACATATCCACTGGTAATAAATTAAACACAAGTACGTTTTTCATTTCATAATTGGCCATGGAAATATTTGCTTAGGACTAGTATTTATCTCGGTGAGCTGCGATTGTCTTTATAAATTTTACAGGCAGCACCAGAAGATTCAGTGGCACAGCCAAATTCACCGAGAAAGCAGGAGTTGTAGGAAGCCGGTGTTATTTCTCACAGCTGGAGCATGACTCTTGGTCAAACACTTGGTCAAACACTTGGTGTGCAAGTCCATGAAACCATCCATGGGTTGTAGGTTGGGTAATTACTCCCAAGCGTAGTTAGATGCTAGATGCCAAGATGTTAGACGCCCTTTTCTTTCAAGCCCTTAACCTTGTTCTCCATCCCCAGGCTGTCTTTGACTGCGTGGTGAATTCCTTGAAGAACGTCCTCAATATCCTCATAGTTTACATGCTCTTCATGTTCATTTTTGCCGTCATTGCTGTGCAGCTCTTCAAAGGCAGATTCTTCTATTGCACTGATGAGTCAAAGGAGCTGGAGAAGGACTGCAGGTATGGCCGGGGGCAGGGCCTGTGCGGGAGGAGCCCGACTTTCCTCTGGCAGCAGCAGCTCCCTTGACTGTCCCAAAGCTGCATCAGTCAGGTATCTGCTGAGCTTGATGAGTCTCCTGTAAGTAAGAGCAATGCTTCAGCACAATTACCCTAGAGGTGAATTTTCCCTTTTATTGTTTCTATAGCTGCATTGTTCCTGGCTCTGATCTAGCAAATACTTAGCCAAATGCTTAATGATACAGGGGAGCAGGCTCCTTTTCACAGGGAGGGCTAGGTGTGATTTTAAGGTAAAGGGTTTTTGAAGGGATAGCGTGACTCCTTTTTCTACCTGCTGCCTTGATTCTTAGGGCTCGTATGAATTAGAAAAACATAATGAATAAATAATCAGAAGTGAGTCGGTAGGAAGTTAAAGAGCTTCTCATTAGCTAGAAAAGGGGTCAGTATTTGAATATCTTAAAAGCCCTGTCATGCTTTGTCCTTTGCAGAAGACTGTCAAGGTGCTTTACTTGCCACAATGTGCGTCTTCCTCACTTGCCATTTTTCTTGGCACCCAAACTACATCCTCAGCACTGTCCAGGTCTGCCCACGTTACCCGTCTCCTGCCGCCTTGCAAACGCAGGGCACATCCCTGGTGGGACCGCGTGCACACAGCAGCTGCGGAGGCTGTTGCTGCAGTTCTTCCTTGCAATAAAGCAGATATATTACAGAAAGAAATGTGAAATTGTAGAAAAATGTAGGTTGGAGGGGAACTCTCCAGGTGCCAGGTGTCCTGGTTTCAGCTGGGATAGAGTTAATTTTCTTCCTAGTAGCTGGTACAGTGCTGCGTTTTGGATTTAGGATGAGAATAATGTTGATAACACACCGATGGTTTAGTTGTTGCTGAGCAGGGCTTACACTAGTCAAGGACTCTTCAGCTTCCCATGCTCTACCGACTGAGCAGGCTGGAGGTGCACACGAAGCTGGGAGGGGGCACAGCCAGGACAGCTGACCCAAACTGGCCACAGGGACATTCCATACCATGGGACGTCATGCTCAGTACAGAAACTGGGGGGGAGTTGGCCAGGGTGTAGTGACCGCTGCTTGGGGTCTGGCTGGGCATCGGTCGGCGGGGGGTGAGCAATTGCACTGTGCATCACTTATTTTGTATATTCTTTTACCATTATTATTTTTTTTTCCTTCCTTTTCTGTCCTATGAAACTGTCTTTATCTCAACCCACGAATGTTACTTTTTTTTCCGCAGTTCTCTCCCCCATCCCACTGAGGGAAGGGAGTGAGCGAACCGCTGTGTGGTGTTTAGCTGCCTGCTGGGTTAAACCACAACACAGGTCCCTCAGCCCCTCAAAGCAGGACCCAGTTAGAAGTTAGATCCAACTCTGAAGTAGGAGCTAGAGACTTTTCCCCATCAAGCAGCACAGTTTTCTGTGGGGTCAGACAATTTGGGGGCCAGCATGCTGTTAATTGCTGGCTTTGCCTAATTCATGAATGTCCTGATACAATTTCTTTCATTTCTAGACCTCAGGTCCAGTTCCTGTGGCTCTAAATGGCTTGAAAAATGGCCTTTACTTCTGTTACAAACCTAGGGGCTGTCTCTTTATTTGTTTTTAATACATAGCACAGTCGGACTCTGCTATTGGGGCTTTTTGATGCTCCTCAGTGAGTCATACGAAATGGCTGATTTGGTTTAATTCTCTCATTTGATCTGAATCTCTGTTTTTCCTAGGGGTCAGTACCTCGATTATGAAAAAGATGAGGTGGAGGCGCAGCCCAGGGAATGGAAAAAATACGAGTTCCACTACGACAACGTGCTCTGGGCTCTGCTCACGCTCTTCACCGTCTCCACAGGCGAAGGGTGGCCAACGTGAGTACACAGGACTGGCAGGGTCAGTGATCACGAAGGTAATGGCAGCTTTCCACAGCTCTGAGGGACACGTAAATGGCAAGTGACCTGAGAAATAAGAACAGTCTTTTATCAGCTAAGCTTTTACTTTCCCTTGTGTGATTATTGGGTGAATCAGCAGGCAGGGCTCTGCATTTTTCTTGACGTTCTTCTGAGCTTACACAGGGATGCTTAGGCAGTTTTCAGTACTTAATAGCTTGCTTGCTCCAGTCTTTTGCACTTGCACACCTTTCTCAGGTGTAAAACTGATAATGGGAATGTAAGAAAATGAGGGGAAAAAGTATTGTGACCTATGCTGAAAATATGCTGGGTACAACAGTCCCAAAACTGTATTTACTGTTCAGCATATGACTTTATTTTGGCACACTTTTCTGCTGGGACATGTGGAGTACAATTCATGGTCAGGGTTTCTCCATGGCAGGCCTTCCCTGTCCTCCACGTTCAGCTATTTCATAAAATAAAGAATGAAACATGCAGCATCGGTCTCCCTTCTCCAGTCCCTCACTGTGTTCCCCTACTCGGAGATCATCAACACATTTCCTTTCCCACCCTTACTTCATCCCTGTTGAGCAGAGAAGAGAAGCCAGATCTAACTGTATCCTCTCCCCTTGGCCAGGGGGATAAGTGGATCTGTACGTAGCAAATCTCCATCATTCTGCAGAGTGGTGAAAAAGGCAAGGGTTTCCCTAAAAATATCCTCAAGGAAAACTTCTTCCCAGCCATAGAGATGGGAGTGAGTTTGACCTGAGCATATGTGGAAAACCCTCCACGTGACTGAAGGCCAGTGAGTGACTATCAGCGTGTCATTGGTGCTTCACACTGATTTCATTGACTTTTCTTCTCTCTTTGCGCTTGATTGCAGTGTGCTGAAGCACTCGGTGGATGCTACCTACGAGGAACAGGGTCCCAGCCCTGGCTACCGAATGGAAATGTCTATCTTTTACGTGGTGTATTTTGTTGTCTTCCCTTTTTTCTTTGTGAACATCTTTGTGGCGTTAATCATCATCACCTTCCAAGAGCAAGGAGATAAAGTGATGTCAGAGTGCAGCCTCGAGAAAAACGAGGTACCCGCACCTTCTGAATCCGGAGTTAGCACCTGGGGGCTCAGAGCACCTCGGTACCGGTGGAAGCCCACTCCTCGTCCCTCCTGTGCCATGGGGGGTTTTAGAGCAGTCATTACCTGAGGGTGTGTGGTGTAGAGACCAAACAAATTACAGACTGTTTCAGCTTTTGCATAAAAACAAAAGCAGGGAGAGCCCCCGAGTGCTGTGTGTTAGTAAGCACTGTCACACGTCCCCGTGGACCACACCTCCACTTCGAAGTGAGTATAGACTTGCATGTTAGCTCAAACATGTAGGTGTGAAAGGAGACAGAAATCTTTGGCCTTTTAGAGGCCAGCTATCAGAAATCAAACTGAACTACAATTGCTACAGCTCCCCGAAGGAACGCTCCTCTCACCAGGCTAGTTTTGTGCCTGGCTGACATGATGTCCTCCTGACAGCAGCCGAAAGTAGATGCCTTGGGAAGAGTCTAAGACCAGGGCAAGCAGATATGAGGCTTTTTTTTAATGCCCTAGCAAATACCATATTGTTCAGCTCAGGAGATTTCTGAGCTCAGGAGATTCCTGAGCTGAACACCGTTTTTCTTTAGTTAGCGGCATCTGTGTATCTTTCTTCCATGAATGTATCCAGTTTCCTCCTGAACCCATGCAGATTTTTAGCATCCGCAACATCCTTCGTCTGGGTCCCATAGCCTCAATGACCTGTTGTGCGAAGAACCATCTCTTTTTGTTTATTTTGAAATTGGAACCTGATTTTTGATGAAAAGAGATGACTTTTTAATAAATTATTAATTAGTGCATTGTTTGTCTGTATGAACAAAAAGTCCAAAATAAAGCAGAATATTTAGAGATGCTTTACCCACATTATTTTTTAACTGAGCAGAAAATATTTTTGCACTAATTTAAGACTTTGATTTCTTACCTAAATCCAAGATAAGAAAATGCTCCAGAATCAAAACATCCTGTGGGTAGAAATCAATTTTTAATGCAGTTTTACACTCATAATAATGTGAACAGAAATAGCCAACTAAGGGGGTCTTCGAGAGTTCACCCAGTAATATCTGTTGGATAATTTATTGGTTGAGTTCAGTTCACATTTTATGAAATGTTATTAGCTGGACAGGTTTTGCTGTGTGCGAGAACATACCTGGGTTTCACAATACTTTCACAATACTCCAGTTTCCACAGTTACATATCAGGAGGAATTGGCAGAGTGTTTTCTGAAGTAAACCTGTGGATTTATAACTCCCTTCCCTAAGTGGGAAGGGATCGGGACCTACCAGGAGCTGGGCTGGGATAGAAGGCTGTCTCCTAGGATTGCAGGGGGCCATAGGAGTGCTGTGGGGTTTAATATTTCAGTGAGTGTCCAAAAGTGATTACAATTTGGGGATCCTGTGCAGCATTTTACAGGGGTAGTTAGTACTCGCATCATGTGTGAGAAACACTTAGAAATACCATCCTCCACTAAATGCTCTGCTCGCTCTCCCAACAATATCCCAAGTGACAGAGAATGCCAGCCCTTTTTTTGTATTCTTTTCATCTGGTTTTTGTTTTGTAGAGGGCCTGCATAGACTTCGCCATAAGTGCCAAGCCACTGACCCGCTACATGCCTCAGAACAAGCAATCTTTTCAGTACAAGATGTGGAAATTTGTGGTGTCCCCTCCCTTTGAGTATTTTATCATGGTCATGATTGCACTCAATACCATTGTCCTAATGATGAAGGTTAGTGGGCTGTTACTGAATCTTTGCAATTTCGGGCTAGTGAATGTGGTGTTTGCTGGAGATGCTTTGTACTCTTGACCTGAGAGCTGGGGGGGATCAGCAGGAGCAATCGCCACTTCTCATCTGCCTGATGTCATTTTTAGAGGCCTTGTGGCATTCCTTTGGTCCCCAAAGGGAGGTGGTTTAGTTGTGATGAGATACAGCAAATGGGATTCCCCTACACAGTGCTGGTTTGGCTCGTAGCCCCTTCAGCGTATGGCCAGTGGGACGGGAACTGGGCTCTGCAGGTCTGGAGCTCCCAGCTCAACCTGGGCTTCCTGCTGCAGAGCAGGGTCACTTCTTGGGGTTGCTCGACATCCAGCCATCCCAGGGAAATTACTCAAATTTGCAGCAGTGTCAAGATTCTGGGACGTGATCCACAGTGCATAAGAGGAAGAGATACAGATGGCTGGATATTGTGGATGATCTCCCCTCCTATCCCTTGCCTAGCTTAGAGTATCTTCACAGTCAAGGGGTCACCATGTTCTTAGGGTCTGCTGGAATGAAACACAGTTCTGCACTTGTCGTCTGGTTTTGAAAATGCCCTTCCTCCCTCCTGGTCCAATGTCTGCTTGCAGGGAGATGTACACCAGCAACAGTCTCCCCATTCTGGGTGTATCCCCAGATACCCCATTAAGATAGCATGTAGGCAACAGTGTGCTTCTGGAGTGGCATGAATAACCATATTGTAACCCCAAGTCTTGCTTAAAGTGAGCACAAAATCTGGCACTAAAATGGGCGAGAGTCTTGCAGTCAGGCAAGTCAGCTGGGAAGGTTTTATTCTGTAAGTGATCTTCCAGTAACAGCCTTTCTTCCATCCTGGTTTAGTTCTATGATGCTCCAGAAGCATATGAAGAAATGTTGAAATGCCTGAATATTGTGTTTACATCCATGTTTTCAATGGAATGTGTGCTGAAGATCATTGCCTTTGGTGTGCTGGTATGTGTCTTCCTCATTTACTTTCAACTGTTTCCTCTCTACATGAAATGCTTGTATTTCATGACGCGTATTTAAAAACAAACAAACAAAAAAAGCCTGTGCTGCAAAACAGAAATAACCCCTGGATCCCTCTATCCCCCTTGTGTTTTCATTTGGCAGAATTATTTCCGAGATGCCTGGAATGTCTTTGATTTTGTAACAGTGTTGGGAAGTATTACTGATATTTTAGTAACAGAGATTGCGGTAAGTACAGTTTGCTCAATTTGCTTCATTTACCAACAAAGCTGTACTCTGTCAAGACATTGCAACTTCTCCCTACCAGCTTTATTCCCTAGAGCTGCCTCTGGGACTCATCGTGTGATGATGTCCTTGGGAGACCTGGCAGCCTGTTTCCATTAGCTCTGCTCGTTCCATGGACATGAGCACGGCTGGCTGCCCCAAAGACTTTCATGCAAAAAGCTGTGATGAGAACGACAGTGCTAGTGACTCTGCCAGGAAACAATCTCTCTCTCTCATTCAGCAAACGACTCTAACCCCGAGCCGTTTTTGCCTATTAATGGAAAAATCCTGTTGAATTTAATAGAGGGAAAAGATCAAAAGGATTCTGGTGAAGACTGCTGTTTTATAGTGTGAGGTGCTTTGCAGGGCACACACACACGTCTGTCCCTTGGGGCTCCTACCCAGTCTTGGTCACGGGGCAGAGTGAAGGCAAGAAGAGGAGTGGGAAGGGGAGAGGTGATGGGAATGTAGAAAGAGCCAGAAACTCATCAGCCTGCACAGTCTGGATTGGGGGAACGTGGCGCATTTCTGTTATGTGCACAAAAGCTTTGCAGGGCAATTATTAAAACAAACAAACAACTTTACAATGACTGTTCTCTCCCTGCTAACGAGTCCTGTAGATTACAAGAAGTGTACAAACTTGCCATCAAATTCAAGAGGATTTTTCCATAAAGGCAGCAAATGTCTGACTCAAGCCTTGACAGCCTGAAATTATCCAATTTGTAAATTGCTCCTCTCCTCTCCCAATGCACATTTTAGCTGATGATGCTGTATCTGTATGTGATGAATTTGAACTTTACCATAATTTTTTTTCTCAGTCCCTGGGATTTGCTTATAGATCTGTTTTGTGTGTGCTAAGAACTATGCTCCCCAAACTTCTTTACAGGACATTCAGCTGGTGGTGAAGACCATATTACTGTTTCTAACAAAATACATTATTACCTAACCTCCTTGGTACAAAAAAAGCACACAAAACCCCAAAGTTTTACTCCTCGCACGAATGGTGTTCATTTAACAGTTGGTGAATCCTATCTTGTAGACTTTGGATTACCTTTTGTTTTTAATGCATGGCTTACGGCCAGGGTAAAGTTACTCAGATCAAACACAAGGTCTGACTACCGCTTCCCTCAGCGCTTAGGAGATTTATTGCACTGTGGGCAGGTCCTGGGTGCTTGCCTCCACTCCCTCTGCTGCGCGACACGCTTTCTTGTCAGACTCAGGCACCCAAACCTTTGCCTTGGTTTGAAAATTTGTGAAAACATTGGCAAGCCAGCCACAAACAGAGACTGATGCTTCTCTTCCAACCCTCCTTTGGCCACTTTTACTGGGAGGAAGCAGCACAGCCAACTCCCATGCGGTAAGGGAGCTTGTGGTCTCTCCAAGATTGGTATCTTCTCCTTCCGGAAGGTGTCTTCTTCGCAACACCAAGCCCACATGCCTCTTATTAAAATTCTCCTTCGTACAGCTTTTTTGCAGGCAGAGAGCAGCCATCAGTGTTGCCCATTCCCTGCTTGACAGGTAGTGGTCGCTGCTCGGTTAACAGGCCATTGCCTCTCCCTCCAGCTCGCACGGGGGTGGCCCAGCCTTGACAAGGGTGTCTGGCACCTGGGGAATTGGCTACGGACTGATCAGGTTGGGCTATGATACATCATTGAATTTAAGACAAAACCACTACACATCTGGAGCTGTATACGCACGTCCCTAGCTTTTTGGAAGCAGCAGCTGTCCCTTGGCACTGCTGGCCAACTATTAGGGGTAGGAGAGTTAGTGTGTAGACAGAGGTTCCCCATGCCTTTCCTGGTCTTTGGGCTGGAGAGTAAATGTGCTCCCAAATACCCTCGTGTGAGTTGGCAGGCACTGATGCAGTAACCTCAAGGGTGCTGGGAGTGATGGCGTCACCCTTCCACTCTGCAGTAATTTCTGTGGTTTCCAGTATCAAAGATAGCAGCAATTTGGGGATGCCTTTGAAGAATAGTATGAATTACCTCTAAAAACAGTCAGTAAACTCCAATAGGGTTAAGAGCCCAAGCACCTATACACCTTTCCATTATCCTCCCAGGTGGTAATGGAGAGGCTTTTGGTTTATGAGTAACTAGACCCATTAAGTCAAACCTCAGAGAGGACTTTCTAATGTAGTTCAACAGCTTCCTCTGGCAGTGTGTCCAATACAAATCTGCTCACAAGCACGTCTTTAATATAAAAGCCGTATGTCCCCCAGGACCACTCCAGCCCCTGACCTCTTGGTCCTCTGACTCAGTCCATAGACCTATTTGAGCTCTGCTCTCTCTAAATCTTCCCCTTCTGCAGCATTTCTGTATAGCCATCATGTCTCCTTTCCACATGCTTTCCCCTGCAGACAGAGAGTGCCCAGAGCCCCCCCCTTCTTGCTAGACTTGTTTTTCAAAACTTCTTTCATACAGCTCCTCTCTGACCTCCCTCCAGCCCGTGCCCATCGGCAGCAGCACACTCATCCGCACTGAACGGCTTTTGCAGCCACCGGTGTACGCTTCCTTGAGCTGCACACATCCATCTTTCAGCCTCAGACAGGGACGATGGGCTGAGAGTCCAAACGCATCGTGCACAGCTTGCTGAAGAGGGGTTAGGAGCTTAGTTCGCTTAAAGGTGACATTGATGCGCAAGTCTCAGAATCACTGTTTAATTACATGAGTGGGAGTTTGCAATGGTGCCCCGAAGATGACATTTATAACAGAATTGTTAATGGCAGCAAATATCAGCAGCTTTCAGGATGTCTTTCACGGAGCAGTTCATTTGCTTCATCCAGTGGCATGTGGTGGCGGTAGTCTTGTACCAGGATCTCCACTGGCACCGCAAGCCTTCCTCTCCTTCCAGTCCTGTGGACAGGCTATGGCACGTAAGGTGGAAAACAAGCAGAAGGATCCAGCACTCTGCTCCGGTCCTGTTTTGTCGGCCCCACGATAGGTTGCAACTTGTGTTATTCTGACCCACAGTACACAAGGGGAAACCCAAAGTGTCCCAAGGCTGCCTGGGAAACGCCAGGACCATTTTGCTGCCTGGAAAGTGGCACAGTGCATGTATAACCTGGAAGAGTTACACTTTAAACCATCTTTGTAATATATAACCTGCTATTTTGTTCAACTGGAGTTGCACAGAAGTCACTTAAATACTTCTGGAACTTAGAACCAATTAAAAAAATGTAGAAAAGGGCTGAAAAACCTGATGCAGTGATAGCGAGCATGCTGTTTGCAAACAGCAGGGACCAAGGGGAGGACTGGTGGGAGCCTCGTTCGCAGAGCACAGATCAGGCTTACGGCCTTGAGTCTTTAATCCCGGTGCCTCTGCCCAACCGTTTTCCACCCTTTACTTTTCCAGGTAGGGGAGAGTAGTAGCTAAGGACCGGGATGAACATCTGCTCTGCACAAAACGCCATAGCTAATGCTATGCCCTAGCTAATGCCCCACTTCAACTTTCTGGCTCGGTGCAGGACCGGGGATGCAGCAGCTCTCTGCACCGTGTGACGGAGCTGAGAAAAACCAAAGAGGGGAGCAGGTTGTTACTCATCACGGCTCAGAGCTGTGTCCCCAACGGAGGATGCTCTCTTCTCCATTTGCCTTCCTCAGCTCCAGGCTCTCCTCAGCTGATGGGCAGCTGTGGGAATAGTTGGGTGGCAGCCCCCGTTAGTCCTTCCCTGTGCATTCAGCACTGTTATTACCCATTGACACAGGAGGGTTTCTCAGGCTGAGAAGCCCAGGTGACAGCCACAACGTGAACTCAACCGTCAGTCTGTCCCTGTAACAGCCACCCGTGAAGCCCTCCAGCTCCTTGTGGAGAGGGGATGCTTTCTGGGTACGACTTTGAGATCAGGCTCGCAAATAGTTGCAGGAGCACCGCTTTTCTCCATGACTGTGTTTTCCAGCTATAAGTGTTCTCCAAGGTAAATAAACCTGCTCACCTGGGTGGTCTCATCTTGAGAGACTAGGCTTCCACCAGCCTTGCTGCATCGGTACTTTTAACCCACTGAAAAGTAAAGATAAAAGGAAAAGAAATGTGTTGATTAATTGCTTTATTTTAATTTTGTTGTCATGTCATATGTAATTTACTTTGTGAATGCAGTGGAATATATATATTTTTTTATTTCCTTAGGCAAAAGCACGTATGTCAGTTTTTTACCCTCCCAGTAATGGAAGTAAAATAGTAAAATAGGTGGCATTAAGGAGAAGGTGTCCTGGCGGACACGGCCAGCCTCAGGAGGCTGAATGGGTGTATCGCAAACTGACATCTATTTCTATGCCTGGAAATATAAAAAAGATACTGAGAAGTGTTTGTGAATTGTCTCCCAATTTGCATTACAAAATGAAATGCAAATAACTACTGCACTGTCTGTGTTATCTTTAGGATCTCAGAATCTGTTTTGGTTTGAAGCATTTTTTATTTATATAATTATCATAAAATAACACCCCCAAAAGCCCAACAGTTTTTTTCCAGTGAAATTTTCAGAGTTTCCTTTTTTGCTTGTCCTGATTACTCATTTTCTCTTTTGTTTCCTGTTTTGTTCTTTATTTTCCTTATCTACCTGCTGAATCACGCCATCCAATCAACATACAATGCGAAAACCATGTCTCCGTCTGTATGTTGTGCACCTGCTGCTCAAAAAAAAAAATTTGTAAATAATCTTGCAAATATCCATCCATGAAAACATCACATATAGGACACGGTTGGTTTCATTGAATTTAAACACTTATTTAAATTCTCTGCTTTTATTTTCTCTCGTTTTTCTTTAATTTAATTCGTTTTGATGAGATTTCCGATTGCACTGGTGAAAAAGCCTCACTGCAGCGTGCCTCAAAACTGGCTTCTGTTCTGCATCTTCTTCCCCTTGGCTAATTGGTGACGTGAGGCAAATGCAGTTACCAATAGCCTGTTCTCCGCTGTTTGTTACACCTGACAATGATAAAGGGGAGACTGACACTTGCTTTATTTTGGTGGAAAATTGAATGAGAATAGGAGGGAAGGATGCTTCTGGATGACCCGGAATAGAGAAGATTGGCTGGCTGGGAAACCCTTCGTTTTGTAAGTGGTGGTACCAAATTCAGTTCTCAGAAATCAGTTTTGTTTTCTTTCACGATGAGATGCGTTGAGCTGTCTGCAAAGGGAAGCAGTATGTTTAAGAGGACTGCCTTACAGGTATTTTAAGCCCATGGTTTACACTGTATTGTAAGGCAAAAAAATTATTGAAGTGTTTACAGACTTGCTTCCCTCAAATCAAAAGAGAAGTCATAGGAAGGAGTGATTTTTATTCAACTTTGAAAACCCTTTGTGATACTAGCATATGGAAGCATTTTGCCACCACAGTGGACACAGAGTCCCTGGATGCAAAAGCAAACATCTCAAGTAAAATGCATAAGCCATGTTACGAACAGGGCTGAAAAGTGCTGGGAACCAGATCCCACTGGGAATTTAGTGCCTGATTCCAAAGATGCCTTTGGAAATACTGGCCTCTGTCTTTGAAAGCCATAAATTAAGCAAAAGAGGATGAATAAAGAAAAATACAATATAAAAAATATATATATTCTTCCATTCTTAATTATTTTGGCTATGGTTAATAACACAAATGAGACCATAAGCTTATAAAAAATACTTGCTTGGCCACCTGACGACAGCTCTTAAATCTGTGTTCACATCTGGACTTTCTGTTGCACAGTTGCTGTTAAGAAACAAATCAGAGTGAATCTTCATGACAGACTGCAAATAAGCTCCATGCTTCATGGAGGGTCACAGGAAGGAATTTTCTGCTAGGAAACGGCAAAGAAGAAAATGACGATGTCTAAGTTAAAAGTTTGCATAGTGCAATCTGAGAAGGGAACCCTCTGCGTGTGCTGCGGTGGCTGGAAGCATTACAGACGTGTGGGAGCTGCGAGGACATGTTTGGACAATTCACCTTCGTGCAACCCTGGCCCAGGCAGCAAAGATAAGTGCTCTGGCATCAGCTGTGCACATGAAAATATACTGGAAAAATCAGCTTATCTCCCTTTGGCCAAATTTTGGCCTTGTTGCTGTCCGTGTGGCAGGTTAAAGATTTAAATGCTCATCCTGCAGTTTGTTAGGATTGCAGTCTCTAGAGTCATATGTGCAGGTCCAGGCTCCTTCCATCACTCGGCATCAAAGGCGTCCAAGTTAGATCTTTGGAGCACCACGTTGCCCTCTGGAGCTGCCTTCCCCCTTCCACTGCGGGTGATGGGAGCCTACAGTGACTACGGCAGAAGTACCAAAGTTGAAAGGTAGTAGGGAACAGGGAGAGATCTGAGCATCACACACTTATAAAATCATTTTCCAGTGTTCCTGGCTCAGGATGAAAGGACGCGGTGCGATATGCCCGTAATGGCAGAGTCCCCAAGACACAGAGAAGTGTGGCAAAAATCTTCAGGCTCTCAAAATTAGCAAGAGTTTTCCCCAAGCTTCAAAGGAAGCCAAGACCCTGTGCAAGACTCAGTAGCTCTTCTTCAGTACTGGCAATGCCCTGGACACTTAAATGGGAACACAGACACTTCCTCTGCAGTAGTTCCTTAGCAGAATAAGTTAATTCATGTTGATGCAAGATGAAGAGAACTGCCAAAGCTTCCCAAGTGATGACCCCATTCTTGGCTTGGTCAGACTCCTCTTCCCACAATTCTTTGCAACTTTGGGTGAGCCCTTCATTTTGAGGACAGAAATCTGAAGTTTCAAGCCCGGGGGTTTGTTTTGCTCTGCAGCTGGGCTGCAGGGATGAACAACCCAACTTCTGCTGAGTTTATTGCTTTGTGGCAGTGTAATGTAGCCTCCTTCACTAGATCCTGCAGAGCACATCCAGCCATGGCATAAAACCCTCATATTCATACTGCAGGTTTAAAAATCCGAACCACTAAATGTACTGAGCTGGTGGAGCTCATTCTGCACCCCTGTGGACAGCGAGCACAGCTCCTGTTTTGGGAGGCAACCACTCTGCCGCTGAAGATGCTGGAGGAACCGATCTGGGCAATGGCTGTATGCCCTATTCTTCATGTTTTTTCTGCTTTTCAGTATGGAAAACACCCTAAGAAAGGGTAAAAGAGCAGGCTGCCCGTGGCAGGACAGCAATCAAGGCCAGTTCTTTTTCCGTGATGTCTGTTCTCCCTGTTTCCCTCCTGCTTTGAAGTTTGCTGCAGGGTTGCATTGCTCGGCCAAGCTTTGGTCACGCTCCTGTCGCGGGAAGTGGTGGCTGTGCCCGGCTGTGCCCAGGCCCCCCAGGGCCCGCCGGGTGGCTGGGTGTCTTTGGTACCAAAGCCCCTTCTTTTAGGAAAATAGCGACAGGCCAGGGGGATATGTTTTTCAAACATAATTTGCTAGTCCTCAGGTGGATTATAAAATCATAAAGCTATGGTGCCTCTTGTAAGCACCGGTCAGCCTTCAGCATCTGTGCAACAGAAAAGCAAAGAAAAACCCAGAAGGAAAGACCTTGATAACCCAGAAGGTGATCATGTGTGTGTGTCACATGTTACAGAGGTGGCTAAGTGGGAGGAGAATTGATGCAAAACACTGCTATACACAAGAAATATTGCAATGTGGAGTTTCCCCTTTAACTGCATGCAATTCTAATACCTGCCTGGACAGCTGAGTTGTTGAAGGATGGGTTTTCTATGCGGTGTGCCGAGGGTTACACACGTGGAGCCCTTCCATCCATCACGAGCGTGTGTAATTTTGCCTCCCTACGAACAGCGCAGAGAATGGTCCTTCGAACGGTCTGCGAATGTTGGTGACGGTGGATTTTCCTGGGTTGCGAGTGATTCCCCGTGGAGCTGAGGCTTTTGCTGCACTTTAGGAAATGGCAGTGCATGAGTCAAACAGGGAGGGTTTGGGGCTGGGGAAAAAAAAAAAAGGTTATGGACTGTTTGTCCCTCCAAATCCCAGGGAGTAGGGGGTTATAGACGTAACCGTACAGTTTTGAGCCCCCTGTTTCATATTGCATGTATACAGACTATCCTGTATAAAGCCTCATGTAGCACAGGGATAGTCTGTGCTAAGTGCGACCTTGCGGTCAGCCTAGACCAAAGCAGATGTTAAGCATCATGTCAGCTGTGATTATGAGATTATAGCAAAGTCTGAGCAAAACAATATTCTTGCTGTTGAGCTGCAGTGACATGGGAAGAGGGAGGTAAGGCAGGTTCATATGCAGAGAGATGGATCCTGCAGACGCTGCCTGTGCACATGCTCCTTGGAGGAGCGTTAGGCCTGTGCACAGGAAAGATCTGGCTTGAGCATTGCTCCGAAGGTAATAATTTGTCAGACCTGCAGGCTTGATGCCCAAGTGCCATGAACAATGCACATAAGGTCTGATCCTGTTCCCGCTGGCGGGGAAAGTTTCCGTGATTAAAATGGGCTCTGGGTTAAACCTTTGCCCTCCACTGAAACCCCCTGCAGCTGCTCTGTGGACGTGTATCAGCCCGCACCGCGGCCAGCGCAGGGGGAACAGGTGACTAAGGATCAGATTGCTGACGGCACCCGGTTATCCAGCCGTGGTCCGGCTCTGCCCCCCCGGGTCCTATACAGCCCTTACGTGCTAAGGTGAGTTCAGCTGGTATTTTGTGAAGGGAACGAAACCGATGTGAAAAATAAAACAGAAGCTGATGCTAAGAGACAAACATTGAATTTTTAGTGCTTGTTTTACTGACCTTTAACAACCCAGGGGAATCCGTGCTTGTGTTTTGCCTGCCAGAGCTGCTTTCTGTTGCTGATTTGAATGAGCTCACTGTTGTCTGCTCTTTCATTGAACATACCTGTGCTTTTCTCTTTTCTCTTTATTTGAGGATTGAGTCTGATATACGGTCTGTGCCTAACTCTGAGCTGCTTGTGTTTTTAACATGAGAGAAACCGAGTGCATGCCTGAGACTGATTTCTTGAACTCTTTGATGGGATTGGTGGAATGTGATGCTAATGGCCCCAAAACTGAGCTGGCATTTAAATAAATGAATAGATCCAACAAGCCCCTCAAATTCAGCATGAGCTCTGTAGCCAAATGAGCAAGAAACGTGGGTTAGTTCAATATGACTGGGTGTCTTCTGGTAAAACAATAATACAAGGGCAAGACTATTTTTGCTCATCTTTACCAACAAGAGCTCCTTGTGATTATATTTTCCACTCCACTGCTTGACAGTTTAAAGTGGGATGCTTTCTCTCTTTAGCTAACTCAGTCAAATAAATGGCTGTGAATAGAGATTCACAAATAAGTGATTGGAATCAGTACGGAAAGGGGGGATATTTTTCATCTCCTTAAACTAGGAGGGCAAGAGGGATCTGGCTTTTGCATGTTTTGTTTTGGAAAGAACCCTCTCTAGATTAGCTCATTGGGGCAAAAAAACTCTTTTCCTTGAAGGAAAGAAAAAATGGGGTGCTGGGTGGGGAGAATCACACAAAACAAATGGAAATCAGAATCTGTCTCCAGCAGTTCTTTGATCCACCTGCAAAGGCACATTTAATAATAATTTAAAAAATCAGCAGGTTCCTAAGGCACCCTCCTGCTGTTGAACACTCAACCTCCCCAATTGATTTGCTGCCGTTGATCCATCTTCCAAATAGTCTTGCTGGTGCCATTTCTCCTTGATGAGCCTGTCCAGTCACATGTTGTATAAACATTTTAAACCTCCAGGTTAGAAAACATCCTCATTCTTTCAAGGATGTTTTAATCTTCACTGGACAATGCCTTTCTTTGTTATGGTAGAGGCTATATACGCATTCCCTTGCAACCGTCTTGGCTTAAGTTCAATTCATTGTAGAAAGCAAGCTGACCAAGACTTCAAAACAGCCTCATTCTTTACAAAATGATAATATGGCACCATTACCTCTCCCTGAGTCTTTAGGGGGAGAAAAATCTGCCTTACTCAAAGAAAACAAGACCTCCATGGACAGCGTGAAAGGGCCTTTTCCTTCTCTATCATTGACCCAGTAGCAGAGGGGAGGGCTCTTGTGGAGAGGGATTTTCTCATACTTGCTGCATGTGGAGTGATCTGCACTGACGAATGTTTCTTTTGGAAGGTTTTCTGGTGGCCGATTTGCTGCTTAGATCGTGAAGCTGGTAATTTTAATTTCTTTTTTGCGGGCTGTGGTTTCTAATCGCGTTAATTTCTGAAGGACACAAACCCTTTACTTTCCGCAGGACAACTTCATCAACCTCAGCTTCCTGCGGCTCTTCAGGGCAGCGAGACTTATCAAGCTCCTTCGCCAGGGTTACACTATCCGCATCTTGCTCTGGACGTTTGTGCAGTCTTTTAAGGTGAGTGTTAGGCAGGTGGGAGGCAGGGAAGAGACATGGGGAGACGGTAACGCTTGGCACATCTCTGTCATCATCCATGGAGTATGAAAGAGCTTCCCTTCCTTGCCAAGGGAACGGCCTCTCTGCACCTCTGCAAAGCAATTACAGGAATATTAATTCTGCAGAAATGCTAACTGATTTGCACTGAACATCCCCTGAACACTGTAGGTGCTGAGCATTTTGGAAGATGAGTCTGAAAGCCGGATGGCTACTGATGCAGACTTGCAGCAAGTGCGCAAAGCTCAAGTTGCCCTTGAAAACTACCACAAAATCCCTGTGGCAAAATCATGAGACTTGGCTATTAGCATAAGGAAATGGTAGTCTGACTAATAAGTGCCTTAATGCCTGCTGTTTGCCTGCAGCGAGTGCAAGGTTTCAGTCTTGGTAGAATTTGATAGAAGTGAAACCCAAACCATTGCATCTTGGTAATATAAACTGTGAAGCTGTATAACACAGGGCTGTGTTTTTATGATGTGGAGGATTAAAAAAATGATTTTTTGTTCTAAAGTCGAGATAGTTGCTTTCCCTGGTTTCCTTTTCCCCTGCCCTTCCCTCCCAGCAAGCCTCAGCACGTTGTGGCAGCTGGTACATTGTGGCGCAGGGGCAATTGGCCATGGCAGCTGGATATACACTTCTGAACTGAGTGACCCTCGAACAACTGCCTTACAGCAGCTTAGTTCTCAACCTGCGCTTAGCTTCGAGATAGCTGTTTTCCAGATCTAAATAAGAGCCCACACGCCCCAAAGCTGGTTATTTTTAACAGCTCTCAGCTGGTTTGCAGCCCGTTTCCACAGCTTGTTGTGCTTTAACTCTGGTTATGGGGCATGCTCATGTTCTGCAGTGCAGAGGAGATCATTTAACATGAAATCAGGATTTTGTAGCACTGATACTGAGCTCTAGCACACTAGTATTTATTGACTGTGCAGCTGCAGGGTGCAGACCCCCAGTCCCATCACATGTAGACCCTCTCCCAGAAAGGAACCTCCCTGGTTCTGGAGATCTTGCAAAGAAATATAAGTAGAGAGGTGACGTGGGAAAGCAAAGCACAATGAGGTCAGGGAGTGGCCAAAGATGGATCTGTTCACTAGCTCACAGCCAGCGAACTTCATCTCCCGCTCACTGGCGCAGTGCCACACTCCTGAGCACTGCCCGTGCACGTGGTGGGTGGCTCAGCGAGCCTGGGGACCATACCTCTGGCTTTGCACAGGGTCTCGCCTTCTTTTGGGCTGAGCTCTGAGGTCTGCGGGTGATAGCTTATGTCCTGGGTGCTGTTGCAAGCTCAGGGGAGCCTGTCTGCAGGTCGGTGCAATGTCAGGGTATTTTGCACGGTGCTTTCTGGAAGGCGTTATGGTGGCAATTGGTATCTAATGACGTAGAGTGAGGTGGGATGCAGAGCAACTGGTTTCTTTTGCTTTAGCTCCGCTTTCAAATATATCATGGCGTCTGAGTCAAAACGATGCAGAGAGGTTATTTTACATGATAAAACTGTGGGGAGGAGTGTGCTTTCTCCAAAAAGGGAAAAGACGTTTTAAGAGAAGAAAGGCATTTCTCTCCTGCGGTTGGAGAGAGATGCCGGGTGGCTCTGCCCACGCCGGGCTGGGAGTGCTGGCCAGCCCCATGCAGGCTGCGAGAGAACCGGGATGGAGAACTGGTTTTGGTAGGGCATGAACGTGGCTATTGATCTGCACCAGAGCTGGCTGAGAGGGAAGTTTCTACTAGACCTTTTAGACTATAGAGGCAAAACCTTTTTGGAGGGTGGAGATGGGAACATAGCGATTGCTTCTTTCTACAAGCAACGTGGAGAAGAACTGCAGGCATCCGTGCTGTTATCCCATGGCCAGGGGTGGGAGTGAGTGTTGTATTACACTGTACGTCCCTTTGGGAGACACCAGACAGGCAGCTGGTGCTCTCGTATTCAACTTCTGTGTTATGTTTTCATCCAACCATCAAGCAGCTAATGGAAAGGGACTGCAATTTGGGGGTTGCAGTGCCTTAGATTTGTTAGGTCGTGTTTTCCTTGAAGGCGGATGGAGGTGGTGTTGCTGCTGCTCTCACCTTGTAACTCATGAGGAATCCTGCAGCCAGGATAGCCTCTACCAGAGGCTGAGATGTGGGGTCTGCAGGTATAAGATGTTCCCACTCAGGAGAGTGTCCTTGGACTGTGTAGTCTTCGTGGGATCTTGGGAGAGGGGCTCAGCCAAGGCCCTTTTCAGTATAATCCCGACCCTTTCCAAAGTGTGTGTGCAGAGTGTTGCCCCTGAAGGGGAGCCGAGACAGTTCCTGGGCTGCATGGGGAGCTGCTTGGCCACCTTTCCCCCATCCCTGAGCTCTCGGTCCTTGTCCCTTGTGCAAAGGTGTCCAGCAGAAACCACATCAGCCCTTTGCCCCATGTTTCTTACTGGGCTCCCTGTGGGCTGCATAACCCCTCCCCTGCCCCGAGCATCACACGGTCTAGCCCTAGGGCAAGAGTTCTCATTTTTTCAGCTATTACTAATTAAAAGGCATTAATTACCCATTCATTTAGCCTGAGTGGAAAGTAGCTATTACTCTCAGCTTGGGTAACATAATTACATTGTAACCTTCACTGATTTCTTGCTAAAACTCAGAATCTTTTTGTCCTCCTGGGATCGCAATCTGTGCCTGTTTCAGAGCAGGAACTTGTTTCTTGGATGTATATTTTTTTTCTCATACTAAATTTACAGCAAGGTCATTAAAAATTAATGCTCATATAATTATGCATAGAAAATACCAGTGCTTGCCAGTAGCTCCAGTGCTTGCTGCGGAGCTTCTTATTTTATTTTCCCTGCTTACTGCTTATCTGCCTGCAAGGATGTATAGAGAGCCCTTGGAAAGCCCAGACTATTTTGTGATCGCTGAATACCTGGCTGCAGGGGTTTGTCTTCTGAAGGCTGCCAGAATTGTTCATATTCTCTTCTCAGTTCCTTCATCTGAAGGAGAAATGTCACAAAACACAGTGCTGCCCAGGAATTAAATGCTACCGGCTGACGTATGCATTTGCTGTCATTAACGCTGCCTTCTCTTTTTCCACAGGCCTTGCCTTATGTGTGTCTCCTCATTGCAATGCTCTTCTTCATCTACGCCATTATTGGCATGCAGGTAAAATTTTAGCTTTAGGTCATAAGTAGCCTGGTTTTGTCCCACTGGTTCAGGGTGCAAATAGGTTATTGCCTGCGCAGCAGGATCAACGCCTGACTTAAGATGAGGCGAAAGTCCAGTGTCAGGTAAATTAGAAGTGCAAAGAAGGCCACTTTTTGTAACTTTATTGCCAGGTCTTGTGTTGAACGTGGCCCTGGGTGTACAGATATTTCTGGGTGTACAAAGGGAGAGTGTGGGCAGGCAAACTGGCTGCGGGTGACAAGCCTGCAGCACAGCATCACCGGAGGGGGTGGTGGGCAGCCGTGTCTCCCACGGGCAGGGCACGTCCCTTCCTCAGGGTACAGGCATATCAAGAGGCTGAGAGCAGGGAGCAGCTCAGGCACTGCACCTTTCTGAAAAGAAATGAGACAGTTTTCTTGGCCTGGGATGGAGCTGAACTGTGGTGTTGGAAAGGGTCTGTGTGAAGACAAAGCACATTAAACAGATTTTTTTCCCCATTTGATCTCCAGAAAACATTTTTATCTCCCTCTTCAGCACAGAAATTATTCTAGCTTTTGAGATCCCTTGAACCAGGACAAGTTCTTTTCCTGCCTTTTCTCCCAACTCCATTTGATCTACCTTTGCTGACAGCGTCCACGTGAGGATGCATTTGGCCTGAATTGCTTCTGTTTTCTGTGGCAGGGATTTGGAAACATTGCACTAGATGATGAAACCTCCATTAATCGGCACAATAACTTCCGTACCTTCCTCCAAGCCCTGATGCTTCTGTTCAGGTAAGTAGAGTATAAAATACCGTAAGACTTGCATGCAAGCAATAAATAAGTCCTTGTTTTCCCATATACCAGTTTAGCTGCTGAGGCTTAGGCATCCTCTAAGGAAGTTATTTGGAGTTTTTTTTTTGCTGCCTCCTCCTCGGCGTTAAGGGTTGGCCTGTCACATCTCCGAATATGATAGATCTGATTCAACACATCAGCATCTGCACAAAGTGACAGCCGGCACTGTGACACCCCACATCAACTCAGGTGGAAGCTTAATATAAGACAGAACCCCCCTGGTTTAAGTGATTAATGTCGTTCCTGTCATGAAGCTTACTATTTAAATTTTTTTAAAAGTGCGAATTCCTTTAATTGGTCATTTTTGTATTACCAACAAGTTAACACTTCATACGTCAATGCCACCTCTGCTTCAGAGTGAAAATGTTTCCATCTAGGTTCATTCTGCCTGGAAATGAAGCATTTTCAAATGAAAAAAAATATCAATGAAATGGCAGATCTTCATTTGCAGACCAGGCAAAAATGAAGTGCAAGCCCTGCTCCAAATCGGGGCAGCTTGGGGAAGATTTCACTTATCTGGATGTGTGCCGTGCGGTGTGGAGACACAGTGGTTAATAACTGCTCTGGCCCCACAAGCGCCTGCCCGCTGTGCCAAGGCTCGGTTCTGCAGATTACACAGCGCTTGTAACTGGATATCTTGCCTGGGATTTGGTTTGCATAGTTTCTGTGAAGCCAGACGGAAATGAAATTAGCCTTCTCTAGCTCAGAATAATCGCTCGGCTCAAAACTCTGAATTTTAATAAAACCGGATAATTATTCAGTCTTGTGTCCAGACCTCTTGGTCCCTTTCCAGACCCACGCGGCAGCTGCAGTGGGACAGAGGGGGCAGAGGCAGCAGGACTGCGATGGGGGAGTGGGGTTCTGCAGAAGGGAATGGGGCTTCAGCACTCAGTGCCGCCAGTGGGGTAATCTGCTGTAGAGTAATTCAGAGTAGCCTGGAAGCTATTTCACTTTACACTGAGCATCAAGTTTTCTCAAAGACCGGGAGGAAGGCTTGTGAGCTGGCTCTGTGTACAAATTAGCATGGTTGTGAACAACACGGCAACAAGATGGGCTGTTTGTGGCACTGTGGAGGGATGCCCCTAAAAGCACCTCTGAGTGCGGTGCAGAAATTACAGAGGGGAAAATCTGAGGTTACGTAGGAAGTCAGAGTAAGCAAACGTGGGGATCCCCCAGCTTCCGATCCATGTGTGCACGTTGCAGGGGATGGTTTATTTTGAGGACAGACCCTCTGGGACTCCAAATTTTTTCCTTTTAGCTATTTTTCTCCCTACAGTAGAAGTAGAAGTCAGAGGGGGAGGAGGGAAATGATGAAGAAAACCCAGGAGACTGTCATGAAAAAGGGACCCAAGTCACTACGACCAACTTCAATATAGGGGTCACTTCAATGACCCCTACTGAGATCACTACGACCAACCAGCCCATCCTGCTATTTCTGTATCTGCCTCATAAAGGAAATAAGAGATTCAAGTGGAGAAGCCTGGTTCCATTTCCCCATTGGGTTTACAGCCAGCACTAGGACAGAAATGTTAGCTGCTTCAAAAGGGAACAATCTAAACTCTGTTTACTTACATTTGCACTGGACATGTTTAAATCAGTCTGGTTTTATACTCTGTAAAACCAATGACGCTTAGCCTACCTGAGCCTGTTCTGTTTCTTTTACCCCCCTGTAACAGAGGGAAATGTTCTTTCTCCTTTCTTTTTCAAGTCAGCAGGCTGGTAGTTCAAATTCCGAATATAAATATAGTCTCTCCACCTGGACACAACCTTCCACCTAATTAATTTAGTTAATTGGGCGCAGTAATACCGCAAAGTGGATGCCCCCCAAGGTCTGTAATGGGGAGGGGGTTGGATAAGCTCACCCTCTGCCCTCCCTGTCTGCAGGAGCGCCACGGGGGAAGCCTGGCACGAGATCATGCTGTCGTGCCTGAGTAACAGAGCCTGCGACCCGCTCTCTGGCCTCACCAAAAACGAATGTGGCAGTGATTTTGCCTATTTCTACTTCGTGTCATTCATCTTCCTGTGCTCCTTCCTGGTAAGTCGGTCCCGATCTCTCCCAAAGCAGAGATGCCGGTGTGGTTTCCCCCCCAGCCCCTCCCTCCCCACCCCCTTGCTTCCTCCTTCTCCCTAATTATGATTTATACAACATTACAAGACAGCTTCAATAAAAACCATTTATCATCCTGGTGATATAATCCCTTTAATCCCCAAAGAGATCATTTAGTCATTAAAGGGAAGGTTTTTATCTTTCTTCTCACAGGGGGGTCTAATATTTGGAATTAAGCATTAATCTGTTTTGTCTTGATTTGTAACACGGGCCTTTGAAGAAGGGGATTGGGGAGGGTGGGGTGAGAATGGCCAAGAAACATCGGTTCAGAAATGCTTGCAGCAGGCAGCTGGGAGCATCACACTTATTTGATGCCTTGTGTTTTGTTTTGATTGCCAAATAAATGCAGTGATCATTTTCTTCTGCAATGGTGCCGGGAAAGCTTTAGACATGACAGTGCACAGAGCTGTGGTACTTGATTCGTGCCCGTGGCCATCAGACGGGGCTGGGTCTAAGCTTTAATAGGTGCCACTGCCTTTCTGATCACTTGCATGCATAAAAAGCTCTCTGCTCTTGGGGCTTGGTTCACTTTCCTCTGCACCACTGGGACAGAGGAATGGAAAACCAGGGACAGGGACCCAATTAAACTTCAAGCAGGAAGAGATTAAAGTCACAGCTCTGAAATGTACCAAAAAGCAACGTATCAAACCTACGTTCAGTTCCATGGGTTTGCTTTAAAAGATAAGATTTGATGCTTTGTGCAGTTAATTCCTGCTATCATCAGAAACCTTTAACCAGGAAAAAGAGGTACACTTGGCAGTCTGATGCTGGGTATAGATAGACCAACTTCAGTGACCCCTACTGAGATCCTTTGGCTGACTGCTGTTGCCCCTTTGACATCCCGTGGTTTATTTCTGCTGCATATATTAAAAAACGCGGAGCCCTGAAAGCTTATACAAAGTTAATGCTCTATTTACTGATTCCTTCAGCACTCTGTATTTTAAAGCCCATTTTTTTCTTTGTACAAATCCCTAACCCAACATCAGACATTCTCATTGTTATTTTCAAGTGCATCATTGTTCCTAAAGCTTTTTCTTTAAAAAAACCCAACCAAACAACATCCCCCCAGACTCACCCTCCCTGGCTCATATCAGCCATCCCACTCAAAATGTAGTAGCAGAATTGGAGGCTGGAGCACATCTGTGCAAAATACAGCTTTGCATAAGCTTTGTCCCTGTGTCAGCGCTCCTGGAAAACCCCATGAAACCACACCCGGGGCTTGCTGGCAGAGAGAGGGGAGAGCCCTTGCGAAGAGCAAAGGCAGGGAGGGCAGGCTCCAAAAATAGGCAGCGGAAAGGCAAGCAGCTGGACTGCTACGGGACAGGGCTGTAACTCACGTCTTAAAATGCGTTCAGCACTTCATTGCAATGAAACATGTGGTTCCCCACAAGTGATTAAAGCGTTACAGAGCCACAGCCTTGCCAGGAGGGCACGTTTTTGTGGTTTGTTCGATGTTACATCATAGATGGAGGGGAGTTGGATAAAACGTATTTGGTTTTAAATGTTGTTTCTGGCTCTTTGTGGATGTCCACCCTGACATAATTTTCCTCCTGTAATTTACACTGTTGAAAAACATAAACTGAAATTTAAAAATATACAGGAACTTTCGAAACAGCTGTACGCAAGCAAGGGAAAGCCATGGCTGGAGCTGGGAGTAATGGAAAGGGGCTTGGGATTAAGGGGCAAACTCTCAAGAGTTTTGCTGTCTCTTGGTGCTCTGGGTCTACTGTGTTACGTGTGGGGTACCTGCAGCACATGAGTGAGCCCTGCTGATGTGGTTATAGTGCTTCCAGTCTTTGAGTAGCTTATCGAGAGCTGGGCTGGACATCCCTGTCCAGTGCTGCAAGGTGCACAGCACCGAGATCCCAGGGCTTGTCTAGGCTGTGTTGCACACAGACTCTGTGAGCATCCAGGAACAAGGGTGCCACAAAGTACTGGCTTGGCTCCCCAAACCCAGCAGAGCTGTTTAGAGTAGTGCTGCATTCGAGCTGACAAGCCTTAACGCTCAGCTGCAGGAGTGAATTCATGCACGCTGCTGCAGAGGCAGAAGCCTTGTTTGCAGCCAGGTTCACCTGGCTGTGTGCTGTACAGCATGGCCCGGAGAAGATCTTTGGGTGGTGTAAGAAACCCCGGTGCTCTAGTGTAGGACATTGATATGTTGGGGGTTGGGTTCTGCTCCCCGCTTTCTGTTGGGGTGGGTTCTAAAAATAGGTGGACTACAGGTCTGGGAAGTTCCTGATGGAACTTCCATTTGGTGGTGACATGGTGATTTGTTATGGACTCTGCTTGTCTGTACTGGTGGATTGTGTGTCCCAGCAAGAGCCAAGACCCCTTCCTCCCTTCAGATCACACAGGAATATGAGTTCTTCGAAACTGCATGAACTCCAAACTCTGATTTTCTTTTAACAACCAGCAGACCAGCCGGGGACATCCATATTCAGTTTAATTCTGCTCATCCCCACGCGAGAACTAGCAGCACCCACGGCAGCAGCTCAGCTCTCCTACAAAAAACACAACGAAGGTAGAAAGGGGTCTTGTGCCAGTCAGGTCTTTATCTGGCACAGGAGCATCCGTTCCCACCTGTCCTCCTGCTCTTCCATTCTGCTGGCTGCAGCTTGATCTTTTCCCATTGAAACTCTTCTGTTGGCTTTAATAAGAGGAGAATCTTAATATGCCAGAAGCGTTTGCCGGGCTCTGTGTTAGCGCCCATTAGGGACAGGAGCCTTTTGTGTGCCCTGCACCTCATCTTTCTGGGGATCTTTGAAGGTTTAAATTGTTGAGTCTAAAACAGGACATTCAGGCTGAAGAATGGTTTTTCTTCTAGCTGTTCTTGTCTTGATGTGCCTTGATATGAAATTGCTGGAAGAGTTCACATCACCCAGTTGGTGAAGCAGCCGCTGCAGCCCATGTGCTGGTCTGTGCTGACATGGGGTAAAGAAGGGGTGAGGGAGAGGTGCTGAGCCAGTCAGGCTCTGGGATGGGTCATCTGGGCATCACCAGTGATGGGGATGTGGCCAAACTGTCCATGGTCAAAAGCCGTGGCAAACCTGCCACGTACTGCAGAGCTGGAAGTGGCTTGCAGTGTGCAGGGGAGGAGGAGGTGGCAGCAGGGTCCCCAGGGACCCAGGGCTAAGTTTGTAGAGTTTATTTTCTGGGGTGTGGCTGTTTCTTGTAGAAAACACACACCCTGCTAAGGGAATCATACCTGCTTCCCTTCCAGCCTCTCCTCTCCTCTCCTCTCCTCTCCTCTCCACTGCCTTATTGCTTCCTCTCTGCAGATGTTAAACCTGTTTGTGGCTGTGATTATGGACAATTTTGAATACCTGACAAGAGACTCCTCCATCCTTGGGCCCCATCATTTGGATGAGTTTGTTCGTGTCTGGGCTGAATATGACCCAGCTGCCTGGTATGTACGCTGTTATATGTGGAGAAAAGGATATACATTGTGTGTAAATGCCGTACCTATACACACAAACAGCCTGTTTTAATGTGAGTACAGCTCCAGAAGGAAAATGACTCCAAAGCTTGAGGTAACATTGGTGGTAAATGCTCCAACTTCAATTCACTGTGCACTGGAGATGAACAAACCTGATGTCATTACAAGGGCATTTCCTTCAAATAGACACGAGATCGACATAAACCAACAAATCAAGAAAGCAAAACGCACCCTCCTTCCCACACACACAGAGCCAAAAGTTAATCGGGTAAATTCAAATGATCGTGGGTAAATGGCCAAGTAGAAAAGCTGTTCAGCGTTTCCAAAAGGAGCTTTGATTGCCTTTGGTTTCTGCATCCCAGTTTGGAGATAGAAATATGCTGAATCTCTTGCTATTGGCAGCACTTTAGGTAACTTAGAGGCTAGGCCTTGTTATACCTCATTTATGCAGCATTTCTCTCCTAGTTGAGAACCACCTTAACGGTTTCACAAATCCTGTGCAGAGACCTGAGACCACACAGAAAAAATTTCAAGTCTTCAAGATGCTCTCTCTCCCTTAAAAGGACATGATGTACCCCACTGCTTTGCATCAAGTCCAACAGGCTCGGACTTCATCATTTGCTTTCACCCACCTGTGAGGCAGCAGGGAGTGACTTGATGTTTCTCAATGTAAGGGTGGTTCGCTGAAAACGTGATTTTTAAACAGACATTTCTTATCAAACCCAATGTTTTGATCTTGGAAGCCTCCTTCTAATGACATCAAATTGTAGAAGGGAATTTTGTTTTTCTAAATAATATTTTAGCTTTTGGACTTGCAGGTGAAACGTAAGACGTGCAAAATAATAAGAAGAAAATGCAATAAGCCTAACTTTGGAAGCATTTCAGTTCTCAGTGAGCCTCTGATAAAATGTTCCTGATATATGAGTGTGTTAAAGGAGGAAATAGTTTTCTCGCAGCCAGGCGGTGAGGTGTTTGGTTTTATGGTTTTATCTCTTGGTTTTTCTTATTCAAAGACACTCGCAGGGAAAGCTGCACACCTGGGCTTGAGTACCACGGCAGTGGAGGAGTGGCACTGTGCTGTGGCAGACCCAGGAGCCACTGCTGAAGCATTTTAAGGAATTTTTTAAAAAGGAGGGAACGGCTCTGACCAGTGATCACTTCTAGAGCAAGACTGACTTTAATATATTGTTTTTCTCCATGGCCCAGAGAAAGCTACTGCACAACAGTCCTGGTGACTGTTTTATTTTCATTTCTAGATGCTCTGAGATACAGGTCACAATAATTTCCTTGATATTCTGCAGCTTGGGAATTTGCCTGTTGGGAGACTTTTTTTTTATTTAAAGCCATACTAATTTTGTATCCATTTTCCTCCCCACGAGTTACTCTGCAATGAATCTCCTCTGTATTTGTAATGAAGCTGTCTCCAGCTCCTCCAATTTTCCACTCTTTTTTGTTTCCCTTCAGTAGAGACAGATGCAGAAAGTGTTTGTATAATCAGCTTCTCAAACTCCCTGCTAGGATGCAATTAAACTGCTTTAAAATCTCAGTTAAATTGATTTAGACTAACTTTAAATGTAAACCTATTCCAAAATGACTGCATTTCTCTGAACTGTGTGTGATTTTAACTAGCTCGGAGCCATCCATACTTTGAGCCTGCATATATACTACACACATACTAGCAGCTTGTAATCTCCAAGCAGATTTTCATTACCACGTGCTCTGTAAGACAGACGAGTCCTTTGTGGGTATTTGGCAGGCAGTAAATAGCTTTTTTTCCTTTCTCAAATCTAAGTCCTCCCTCTTACCACTAGAAAAATCTCAATGAGACTGAAAACTTGGGAGTGCCCGTTCTCTCCTTAAAAAATAGTCTTGGCTCTGGTTAGCATCCATGGGAGGAGTAACACACCTGCAAGGGAAAAAATTAGTATCAATGTGCTTTTTAATGTTTATGTGTTCAGGAACTTTCCACCCATAAGAGGCACAAGCATTAAGTTTACAGAAAGATTTGCTCGCTCTATTAACTCTGAGCATAGAGGTTACATTTTGTGAGTCACGCAGGTGCCAAACCTTTTCACTTCTAGAGCTGTTAATACAGAATATGTCATTATTAAGAAATTCTGTTTTTCTCTAACCTTGTTCCCGTTTTTCTCCAATGTGAAGCTGTTGATGTTGGCAGAGTGACCAGGGGTGGAAGTGCGAATCACAGGACAGCCAAGACATGATGCTCGAGGCTTGATCCTAAACATGTGCATGTTCTGGATTTTCCATGTGTGAATGGTTCCACTGAAATCACTTATGTTTTCATAAGTGGGACTAACGTTTCCGCAATTTAAAAGCAATCTGAAATCCATTCACAGTTTAAGGCCAGAACAGATCTTTTGATCATTTGGGCTGAACTTCTGTGAAGCTCTGGACATGGTATTTCACAATAGCTATCCATGGACTGAGCTTAATGAGTTGTCTTTTAAGGTACAGCAGTACAACCCATTTTGATCTGAAGACACAGGGCTTTAAAGGACCCATTTTTAATTCAGCTGTTTGTTCCACTGGTTGGTTAAACTCATTGAAAGAAAACGTTGATCCAGTTTTTGTTTTCCATGTCAGCCATCTCCTTTTAGCATGTCAGCTCCCAGTATAGACATGTGTAGGGGAATGGTAAATAATCACCATACCATAATTTGCAAGAAAGAAGACTCCCAGGCAGTTATCTTACGCTAAGATGCATGTGAGCTGGTTCCTACTTCATCTGTTGCTAATTGATCGCCTCTCTCAAGGTCTCCTCTCTGATTGTCCCAAGGAAAAGGGAATTACAGTGTTTGTCCACTTCCCGTAGCTTGAGACCCTCAATGAAAGATGCTGCATGGGTACAAAGTACAAGTGTTGTTATACTTTTGTTATATAGATAATATTTTAAACATAGGCTTAATGTGTGTGTACTTACATACATATTTCCGGTATCACCTTTGTTTTTGTTACAAAATCCAACTTTATGTAAACTTTTCTGGGGAAAAACATTCAAAAGGAAGTAGCTGTTGTTCTAGATGTGTGTCACACTCAGTAGGGGTAAGTATGGGGAAACTGTTGGATTTAGGGGTGGCGGAAGCCTCGGGCTCACAGAAAAAGAGAGAGCGAGAGAAATGGGGCATACACAGTGGTTTGGTCTGGGGCTGGGAGTTAATCAGGAAAGGAGTGAAAACACTGAATTTAAGGGTGAACTGGGAAAGAAAAGAAAACTGGATTTCTATGAGCTTTTATTTGTTCAAGATATATAAAGTGAGCGCTTTATCTCTCTTATACCCCCCTTCCCAGTGCATACCTCTTAAAGATACTGGAAATGTTGATCTTGCCATCCCATTCCCATTAGTTGTGCCCAAGAGCCAAGGGAAATGCTACTGGCAGCACCTTCAGTGGTCGGGAGGAGGTGCAGGTGCTCCCAAGGGAGAGCTTTTTCTTAGCTATCTGAGATAAAGGGATGCTGATGAAAATAAACAAAACTCAAGTAGATTTAAACAACCTGTGAAAGAATCCCTGTTTGTCATAATTTGTCATAATTTTCTGCCGTGACCTTCTGATGCAGTACATCTGCTGGTTTTCAAGCATTCCACAGACTCTCAGAGAGCTCAGGGAACTGCTCATACGTATTTTCTACACGCTGATTTTACAAAACCGTTCCAAAATTTTGGTAAACTTCTTAACTCAGTTAAACCAATATACTTTTTATATCCACGATTAGGCCTGCAGCCAAGACTTGCGCAGTTCCATTTGATCTGTTTCTGAATTAATAGTTTTGAGCTGATTGTGAAGATTTTGAATAGACCTTAATTTTTCACATCCAAAAAAGCAGTAATATTGAAGGAGATATTCCAAAATATTGCAGCCTTCTTTATATAACATACCAAAATAAAAACAGTGAAGCCAAATCATCTCATTTTTCTTCAGAGGTCATTTTGAAGTTCAGTGCAGCTCTTTTTGTACATGATTTGGTTACTTACAAAAGATTAAGAAATCTAATCCTGCTGTTAAATTAGCTGAAAATGTTGCTGGGAGTTAACGAGACTGACCATAAAGCTAGCTCGAGGCATCTGATTTCACCTACTGGTAATGAAGGCTGGATTTTCCCAGTGCCAATGGCCAAGACGGCTCTTGAGATGGCAGTTTCTGGACTTCCAGCAAATTGCTTATTGCCCAGGAAACAGACTACAACCCTGCCGGGGTTATGTAGGTGGTAACAGTGGAAGGCAAAGATTCCCAAGCTCTTCTAAACCAGCTAATTTGAATCCCAGTAATAATCCATTAAACAGGCTATTTGTGTGCTGCAGGCTCTGGTTTTGTTGGGCTGCTGCAGCACCTGGGCGGTGGGTAGAGGCCATCTGTAGGCAGATGCTCAGGCACAGGGAAGTAAAACATTAGTGATAAAGGTAACCAAATGCAATGGTTGGAAAGCCTTGCACATGGCACTGAAGGTTTCACAGAAGAAAATCCAAGGGTATAGGTTTTGTTCAGCAGTTGGAAGTTCCCTCTCTCTCTCTGTGTTAACATGCCTCCTTCGTTGCGAGCCCAGTTGCCGTCAGACTAACCTTGCTTTTCAGCGTGTTTTGCCCTTCCAGCTTCTCCTGTTTGCCTGGGGAAAAACTGATTCCTCTTGGGTTTTGCTGTTGTAACATCTGATGTTTTCTTTCCAGTTGCCGGATTCATTATAAGGATATGTACAATTTGTTACGTGTAATTGCTCCACCCCTGGGCTTAGGAAAGAAGTGCCCTCATAGGGTGGCATACAAGGTTTGGAACTTCAGAGACTCCCTCCAGCATTTTCAGTTCTGGTTTTGTTTCTTTTTACCTGCCCCCCCAAGTGCAAATGCAAACAGTAGAGAAAAGAAACTGTAACGTAACTAACCCCTTGCCTGAAAAAAAGGAATGATTGACTGACTGCCTCCTTTTTCCTTGATGCATCTCTTCCCCGTCTACTCCCACACCCCAGCTGGCTGGAGACAGGCAGCTTTATGAGACAGTGAATCCTCCAGCTTCCATCCTGCCAGGTCTAGGTGGGAAGTGTTGGGGAAAAGCAGCACAGCATCCGAGCACTTTCTCTTTATATATACACACTGGAGAGAAATGTCTTCCCAAGATTTCTAGGGAGTAGCAAGTCCATTTTGTTTGGGCTTCATAGCATTGTTGCTCCAGTTGAATGATCAATGTTTGAACCCTTCCCTTTCCTGAACTGAAAAGACTTTTGATCTGGGCACTGGTTAACTGGGCAGCAGAGTGTGATTGTTACCTATGCTGGGGAGAGATGAAGGGATGAGCTTTTCACAGTGCAACAGCCAGAGATTGTCTTGGGAGCAAACTTACATCTCTGAGATCGTAAGCTATGATGGACATCCAGTGAAACCTCCTGCCTCATGGCACAGGAAAAGTATACTTGGGAGTATAAGTGCTTGGGAGTTGAGGTGGGGAATTAAGGACAGATCTTGCCAAGAAATCAGCATGGGATGACACTGGACTTCAGTGGGGTCCCAGTTACAGGCAGGGATTTTCTTGCAGTCTGTGCATGGAGAGCAGGAGATGAAGGAGAGAGAAGTGGAAGCAGCCAGCATGGAGTTTGCTTTTATCTTTCACTCCAGCCCAGGTGTTTTCCACACCTGATTGGGGATTAAGAGTTAACAAGCATTGCAGAGAAGGTATGAGATGCTGTACCTCCAGCCAGGGAGCGGGGGCAGAAGAGAGAAGCCAGGAGGAAGCCATTGGCTGTAATTACAAATTGTGTCTCTCACCAGCCTTTAAATTAGCTCTGGATTATAAAACCTGGGTGGTATTTTAACTGCATTAGTTACCAAGGACAGGAATAGTTGTTTCAGACTTGGTAAGCTCTCTCTTCTGCCCCCTCCTGCATCAATGCTTTACGTAGGTATCGAGACCCATGTCGGGGCAGCAGGCTGGTGTGCGGGCGCCTGCTTCTGTAGCTGTCCTGCTTGAGAAAGGGGTTTCCTATGGGTGCTTAGGTCTTGGTTTCCCTCCTAGTATAGTGGAGATGATAATACTGTCCTGCTTTTCCAGGGGTTAAACTTTAATTAATAACATGCCGCAATATACTTGGTCTTCTCAGATGACAGGCAGCACAGATTTGCACAATATAATAAGCAGGCAGCTCGCTGGGGAAACAAAATGAGATTGTCATAGTCATGCTCCCAGTTTCAGTAGTCAGAAAAAGGCAAAGCAGGAGAATTCCTTGCTGTTTCTGCATCCCTTGCTTTTCAGGGCAGAATTCTATTTACCACCAACACGCATTGAAGGTAGATGCTGTCAGTACTGGGCTGGTCTAAGGGCCTTTTCCCAAATCTCTGCAATTCCCAGTTCCCTTTAAGACACAGGACAGCCAGCTGCCCTCGGTGGTGGAGACAACCAGTTGACGTTGGCTTGATGAAAGAGGGGCCTCATCAAATGTAAGGGAGAAACAGGTCCCCTTTCCACCACCTTCCTGCAAATTAAGTACTGGGCTCTGGATTTGTCAAACCTGAATTCAGGCTGGAGGAGAAATTCAGGCTGGCTGAGGTTTTGCAGTGTTTCACCCTTGGCCTGGGGTCAGAGCAGTCCCAGTCTGTCCCCTGAGCAAACACACCAGGACTGGCTTTTTCTTCTCTCGTAGCCCACAGGCTGACCTGAAAACCAAACTCTTTATTCACTGAAGGAAAGCTGAATATTTTCTCTAAGCCCTCTCTCTCCCTGTCCCATAACTCTGCCTACCAGCTCTCCCTGGCATGGTGAATACAGCCTCTTGATTGACTGGTTTTGGGGGGAGGAGAAGGGGAAGCATCCCTCCACCCCCGCAAAGAGCCAGCCAAACCCGAGCCCTCCCCACGCCTTCTCCACCCCGAGCAGAGACATCAATCATTCCCCGCAGGGACCCGCGTGCCGAGGCGCAGCTCTGGCCACGGGACATCCCTGCAGTGACGAGGAGACGTTGGGTGTTGAAACACAGCAGTGGAAGTGGAGAAACCTTTCTATTTACCCATCTCTTTATTTTGGTTTTGTTTTCCTGAGAAATCTGATTAACCAGATCTCTGTTTTCTTGTCTGCTTTCCCTTCTCTCTCCTCCTTTTCATTTGCTCTGTTGTGTTGCCTTTTTCCCTATCCCCTTCCTTTTTATTTCCCCCCACCTGATCTGGTTTGATTTGTGTGTCCTCTTGCTTTTGCCTCCCTCCCTTTGACTCCAAGCGGGCGCATCAGTTACACTGACATGTATGAGATGCTGAGACACATGTCCCCACCTCTAGGCCTTGGAAAGAAATGCCCTGCTCGCATTGCCTATAAGGTAGATCAACCCCCCTAGAAACTCCTGCCAAACCACCAGCTTTTTGTGCCGTGGCTGAAGTGGGTGCTGGTTTTCTGTGGCATTAGTGTTGTCCTCCTGGACTTTTCTGGTGCTTTCTTTGCTTCCCAAGCAGACTGGATTTTGGATCTTCTCCTTTTTATTTATTTTTTGTAACCTTTTTTTGGTCTTTGAAACTATGGCACATCAGTTTGTCTTTCTAAGTATGTCTCCGCTATCTCTATCAGTGTTTCTATCTCTCCTCTCTCATTCTGCTTCCATTTAGGCTAATTTGGGGAGGGAGGGTGCTAATGAGCAAATTACCCTGCCAATATGATCCCCATTTATCTTCCTACAGCTCTTTGACTATCCGTTCTCACTAGCCCTTCAGTAGTATGTTGTTTTTCCCCCCTCTTAATTAGATTGGAGTAATTAGAGTAGGCAGTACTGTAGGAGTTAGCAAGCTATTAAACAGAGGCAACACCAGAAGGGCTCCTTAAATACCCTTGTGAAAGAAATTATTTTAACAGAAAACATTTAAGACAGTAAGACAAAGAAATCACTCAAACTTGCTGTTTATTCTGAAAAACTTTTTAATTGAACCACAAAAATGCATTATATCCAAAAGGCTGCTAGCTTCTGCCTTTTAGACACCGCCTGGATGAACACAGTGGAAACTCAAATAGACACAGAGCCAAAATTATGGAGTAGACCCAGACCCCGCCAGTTAAAGCCATGTTTGCTCTCCCAACAGCTCGCACGGCGCTTGGAAATTTGTATTTGCAGGGACGATTCCTTGGAAGCTTTTAACATTGAACCTCACAGTTTTGGAGGGAGAGGTTTGCCATAAGGATCTAGCATTGGTGTAATTGAGCGTCTGTCAAACTCAACAGGTTTTTTTTGCTGTTGATGTCATTTCAGCCATCACCAAGCCTAATTGCTGCACCCCACTGTGCTTGGTGCAATGGATCCAGATCACAATAGCCCCTCCAGTAGTCCTTGTCTTTTCACTGGGGCCATATGAAAGCAAGATTTTGTGAAGAGACTCAAGCTAAACCCAAACCTGGGCCTGCCTTTATATAGGGCACTTAGCAGCAAGAAGAGGTTCAGATATGGCTCCCCCAGTGTGTTAGGATTTAAAATAAAAATAAAATTAAACATAACCTTAAAGCTAGCCAGTTAGCTATCTTTTCTGTATTCCTTTTGGTTTGTTTCTGGCCACTTTGGAAGCTGCTTTAAAAGAGCATCTCTATTACAAGCAATTCATACCCACCATACTGTAACTAAGCTTGAGAAACCCAGCTACGGCAAAATGCCAGCTCCCAGGTCTCAGCTATTTCAGATGAGTAGATAGATAAACATCTATACGGAGGTACTAATTATACATGGAAACCCAATGATTTTAAAGAAATCAATGTCTCCTTTTAGCACCTGTGAGTTTCCATTGACTTAAGATGGAGCTTAGTTAC
>NW_008825051.1:192271-209856 GCF_000699105.1 Pygoscelis adeliae | reverse complement strand
GATCTGCTCTCAGGTCACACATGCATACCAGAAGCATAAAGCTCTCCCTCCCCTCCCCCCCCACAAAAAAAAATCTTGTACAGTTAAAAAAGGAAGCAAATAAAAGGGGATAAAAAGATCATGTGTTAAAATAGGCATTTTAAACAAGTGTTTTGGCTGATTTTCATAGTGTGGCATCTCTGTGCCTCTATGCGATTGTTCTCAACTGTTGCAGCAGACTTTCCCCGGGCAGAGGCACTGCAGATGTGCCTTCCCTAGTCTCTCTTTTCCTTGCGAGTTAGCTGGTATCTCGTTTAATTTGTCTGTCTTTACAGAACAGATCCACAGAACTTAGGTACTTATGAATGGTTTCTTTTTAAAATACAGACTCCTGATTTTTTTAAAGACTCATCTTTAATTTTTACCCATCTACTAAGAAACCTCTAAAAGGTGTCTGTGAATGACTGAACCATAAGTAGAGATGGGTTCAAGTCCAACAGCTCAAATCTAGACTGAACATCAGATTTCTCTGAGCTTTTGGAGGTGATCAGATTCATTTTGCATGTTATCAAAGAGCCCCAAACTACAGAAATATGGACTTAAGACAAGATCTGAATTTTTCCCATGGTGTAAGGCTGCAGCTTGGGCTGACCCACACTCCCAGCTATGGCTGCTGATAGAACTAAACCCTCATGGGGAGGCAGTACTGGTTTTTGCTCCCTCCCTCCTCTACTTCTATGTGCAGCACTAGGAACAGCACATCCACAGAGACAGCTTGGCGCTGAGCATCTTCCCCCAGATGATGGGCGTCGCGCGCCCCGCGTCCCCTCGGTGGCTGGTCGCCCCCCCCCCCCCGGTGTCACTCTTGCTGTCATCCCGCAGTTGATGGGACACTTGGGGAGGACAGTGCAGAGGGACAACAAACCCCTCGTCCTGCAGCCGCAGCTCAGTCAGTGCCGACAGCAGCCAGGGCTTTATCTGTGTGCTATTTTCGCTCTCTCCCTCTGAACCAAATGATTTTTTAAAAAAACCTTACTGTTCTGTCTGGCAAAAGCTCTTTTGCCCCACATGTCCACCCTTTTTCTTTCCATATATATTTTTCCCAGTCCTCTCTGCAAAGGTTTTGTGTGTTTCCCCCCCTGTCTTCGTCTGTGTTGCCTTCTCAGTATGTGCACACTGTCATTTCGTTTGGATTTTTCCCTCTTTGCAGCCTCCTCGGCTGCTGTCCTTCCTTTCTGCTGTTTTCTGGTTCCCCTTTCACAACTGTTCTCCTTGGTCAGCGTGACCAGCCTCTGCAGTTTCGTGCGCGTGGCTTGCTGCTTGCCTGGAGGTGCATGCGTGGGGTCCTCCGGCCACACTGCTCGGGCACCAGGAGAGCTCTATCCTGCACTGGGGGGGGTGAGAAAAGGGTGAAGGAACAGAATTTTAAAATATCTTCTACTCAGTCAGATGAAAAGAGGGAAGAAAACCACTTTGACTTCACTCTGGTGTCTTGAGATTTGATCGCTTGTCCATTTTCAGATGAGGGGGGTGGTGGTTTTTGCACTCTGTTTACAGTCATGTATTGAGACTTTGAAGCCTCTTAGACAGACTCAGCTTGTCTGTAGCGAAGGGTCCTGGGGTTTTATACGCTATTTAGTAGTAGCAATAAGGGCAGAGCGGCAGCCAGCTTTGCTGTCACCTGGAGTCAGTCCGTCCTTTGCACCACAGAGCTTTGCATGCATCTTCAGAGAAAATGGGAGAAGGAAATGGCCATGACGCTGCTAAATCTCTCTGGCACTACAGTGCTGTCAAGATATCTTGCAGGTATCTGCAAGAGCGGGGTTGGTGGAGGGGTTTTTTGAGAGCTTGAGGGCGTGATTCTTAGGAACGGTGTGGTGCTAGGAGAGGCAATAACCCAAGCCTTTCCCCACTGCTCTTCAAAGTCATCTTTTTACCTCCCTCTCTGGGGACAGGAAAAGACAGCATCAGCAGCAGGCACATCACCTCTGTCCAAGTCTAGCTCTGGGTGAAACCCTGCATGGGGTCTGCAGGGCGATGCTGGCAGCCAGAGGGGGGCTCCTGACTTTATTTTGTGGTTCCATTGGTGCTGTCAAGCATGGCTTTGCACGCCCTATTTCAAGGGTGATTTATTGCAGGGATTAGGAGGGCTCTGGCTCTCCCTTTATCACCTCCTGATATGGCCAAGGCTCCTGGACATGTGATAGGGGGTGATCTCAGAGCTGGGCTGACGCCCCATCTGCACCAGGGCTGCACCTCACCTTGCCCATCGCTGCCACGTGGATTTTAAAATCTGGATTAGGTCCCTGAAGGCTAAACGAGAGTTTAAATGGTCCAGTTGCTAGCTGCCCAGCCTTGCTACCTCTTCTGCACAGAGCTAGCATCACGCATTACTTTTGCTGGACAAGGAGCAAGATTGAACTTACTGAAGGTAGGATGACCACTCCATGCAACAGTTGTGTGCCAGAGACAAAGCCCACATTTTGGGGCACAGACCTGGCTCCTCTGTTGACCGTGGGAGGGAGGAAGGCCATGGCCAGCCTCTCTGAAACCAACAGAAGAGTTAAATGAGAGTAGAATAATTACAACTAGGTCGGGGTGAATTATTCATAACAAATAATTTATTTACCAAACTCAGCCCTGTTTCCCACAAGCAGCTCTCCATTGTCCCGAATTTATTCACGTTTGGGGATTATTCCCAGAGTAGTTCTTGTCCCAGAAGCTGCGCGGGAGCTGCTGATGGGGTGCTCTTAATAATTCAAATCCATCGAGGTGCCAGCTAGTTTTTCTGGCATTCATAGCTCAGTATGCTCTTCTTCCTGCTAAAGTTTGGACAAATGTGTCGGTGAATAAGATTTATGGTGCAGATATTTCTGTTCAGTGCTCACTTTCTGGGTCAGGCTGGGAGCCAGTAGGAGACCTTTTATCCTGGCTTTTGACACCGGGATGAATTTTCCCCCATTTCACTAACACATTCCCTGCCTATTCGGACATTGTCCAAGAAGTTTCTAAGCAGAAGATCTGCAGAAACCAAACGCTGAAAGGGCATGAATTCTGTCAATTCTGCTTGACACAAAGGTTTGGTTTCTCATTAGTGATGCCTTTGTTTATTTGCAATTAAATCACAGCTAGAAGCTGAGGGGTGTTGCACCCCTCCTGACCACACAAGCAACCAGAGCAAAAAGCATTGCCTCCCTAACCCTGGCTGTAATTGGTTACTACCTCGTTATCTGCACAGAGTTAATTAGGAGACTCTAGAGACAATATTGCAGCTCCCGCCTCTGGGGCCTTTTCCTGCAGAAACATTAACGAGCTCCCCTCGCCCTCGCTTGCTCGGGGGATGCCTCCGAAACTGCCTAATTAAAATCAAGGGCTGGAGGAGGGTTCCCCAAGCGCGGTTGGGAAATAGGAGCGGGGACTCCATCTGCTGCTGGCTGCTTTTCCCCAAACGCTCTTGGAGGAAATTGGAGATGGGAGGAAGAGGAGCAGCATGGGGAGCAGGGAAGATCTCTCCTGCCAGGTCTGGGTACCTGGGAAGGATTTTTATCTTTTTTTCCTGCTCCCCAGTTATTAATTCACCTGAACGCCCCTTGTTTGTGGCTGGCAATTCCCAGGGCACCCCAAGTGATGCAAGCTTTCTACTAGTGCGGGGAAGCATCGGATCCCCTGCCATCTGCATCAGCAGGCTCATATGTTTTCCTTCTGGGGTCTAGAAAGATGGAAAATTATCCAAATCAGATTTTTTTTTTTTTAATCAAATTTTTGTATCGCATTCCAAAGCATGAGGACCTGGTAAGATGTGGCCTTGAAGTGCAACTTCAGCCAGAAGAAACAGCAAAAATGCAGGGAGATGTTAATTTTACGTTAAACTGTGTACAGACTAAACAATGGGTTCAGGTTTTTTTAACCATGTTGTTGCCCATGCTGTATGAAAAACATTGAGATTTTCTCTTCTATCCTGGTTAGGGATGAAAATCAAAAGTTCTTGATTAATTTTTCAAAGAGCAATTTGGGGTCAGTCAGAATATTTGACTTTGAGAAATTTTACCAATTTTAGTTGGATTCCAGTTCCTTTTAAATGGGTCCTATAGAAATGTAAATGAATTAAAATATAGGTAAAATTAGAAAGTAGCCTTGAAAGGATTGAAATTTCTTGCTCTGCACATGTTGGAAGGAAACATTTTTACGTTAAGGTTGTTTTATAATATTGGGGGGAGAAATTAAGATTTTTTGTTTGTTTGTTCGCAGTTTTAGTCTTTCAGTTACGTCTCTGGTGCTAGGAAAATGCACTAGACGATGTGCAGGGAAGTTCAGGTGCCGAGTCCCTCCTCTGGGGCGGCTGTGCCAATGTCTGGCTGACTCCTTGGCTCCTCTGGGTGTCAACAGCAGTGCAGGGACATGGTGTCAGCATGTCTCACCATACTGCCTTCTCCCTTGCCTCCCCCACATGGTGTGGTGGCAAAGCTATTTTGAATCAAAGATGAATCAATCCCTTTCCCCCAACTGCTTCATTTACAGCAGGAGCTCTCCCAGAAATGTGGTATATGCATTTGAGCAACATATTTTCTCAATTCACGCTTCCAAGAAAGCAATTTTCACTGATGTTGTGATGGATCTGGGGTGGCTTGTAGCCGAAACCTGTTGGGCTTAGCTGCAGCAGGTTGTAAGTCAATTCTGTCCCATTTAATGGCTTTTTTGGCTAGGAAATGGGCAGCTGCTTTGCCCTGGTAGGTGCAACTTGCAACCCACCTTGCAATGCAAGTGTTCCTCAGCTGGCTGCCAACAGCCTGCCCCAGGGGAGGACAGGGAGATGCATCCCAGTTAGCCACCCCAAGAGAGAGGAGAGAGTGAGACATCCCACCCAAGCCAGACCAAGCCTCCCCTCTCCTGACATGACTGCTAGAGCCACAGTCCCCAGCTAGGGGCTGTGAGATACGCAAGGGCCTGCAGAACGACCACACTCTCTGTTGGTTGACGGTTTATCAGATCAGAAATTGCAATGACCTAAAGGTGTCCAGGTTGACCAGTTTGCATATTGGGATGGAAAAAACGCTATAGACTAGGCAGCACTGAGGGTAGTGTGGAGAGGAGGGAAGGGACGTGGTCCGGGGAGAGACTCTTCCAGGTGGCTGTTTGCAGCACTCCTACTCAGCACTTGCACGTGAGTTTTGCTCAGCCAACCTTCCTGCAAATGTGCAGTCACAAGTGTGCATTCCCTTGGAAAATTTCCCTTGGAAAATCTCCCTCTAAATCCTTTGTCCCTGATTAAAACTTAGGAGGAAAGACCTTCTTAGAGCATTGCTCTGTACAGCTGTGATGTGGCCTGTGTTCTGCATCCATTTCCTCTGGGAATTTTTTCTAGAAAGTCAGTTGAAGGGACCTGGGACACCTCAGTCAGAAAATGTTTTTTGGCACTAGTTTTTGTGAGGATAGAGCTCTCCTGGGAGGAATTATTTCTCATCTGCTTGTTCTTCACTTCCATGCATCTTCTTTCTCTCTCCATCCCTTAACTCTCTCTCCCACTGAACTGGGATTCAGTGGGACTCTGTAAGTGGTAACTGTGGGCTCACATGGATATAATAATTTTGTTGTAACTTTTTGTGTGCTGAGAGCAGAAGTCTGAATTAAAATCCTGTTTCATTTGACACAAGTGAACAGAAAAAATTGTTGTGGTGTTGCCAGCATTTGATACTGTCATTGAATTTTAAAGGGAGGAGAGTCTTGGCTTTGATTTCCCTATCTCTGAGGCTTGTCAGACATGGAAGATAACCTCTGGGCATGCTTTAAGAAAGCTCTTTGAGATTACAATGGTTTGTCTCAGACTTTAGGAGACAGGGTAGGTTGTTACACGAGTCTCTTGTCCCTGCAGCATGCAACGGGATCCGAAGACATGTAATAAGATAGATAGGGAGGGCCCAGCTCCTCTGAATGTCAGCTCACTTCAGAAGCAGACATTTTGCACTGGACCAGTGCCATCTGCCCTCCATCAGCACCAGCACACGTGCCCCTTGGCAGGGATGTTTTCTCCTTGGCTGGCAGAAGGTACCAGGACTGGAGTCTGTCCTCTCTCAGGGTACCAAAATGCCTAAGGCAGCTCAGTTCATACCTCTGGGAAACTGTGTGCCAGAGATTTCTCAAAGCAGGGAGGCTAACCCAGTGATGGAAAGGGAGACCAAGTCTTTATTCACCAGTCTTGGCTTGGTTTTGGGTAGAGCATAGGAGCAGGAATCAGGGCTCACTGAGTGCTCTGCCCCACTCTGCCTCTCACTTCGCCTGAGACTCCAGGCAGGTCCCTGCTCTCCATTACACCATGTTTCTCTTCACCAGCAAAAACTGCCTATAAGCAGCAGTGCTTCTACCACACAGCTTCCCCAGGCCAGCAAGGAGGGTGAGAGGGGTTGCACGAGGCCCCCCGGAGCCACTGCACTCGCATCTGAAGGGAGGATTGCACCAGTAAAGCTGCATCTCTGAAAAATATTCACAACCCTTGACATTGCATAGTATTACAGTGTACAGAGCCAAAGTGGGATCTGGCCTCGTCTGTGCACTCTGCTGCGGCAGCTTACTGCCTCGGTGAGTCTGCAGCCCGCTGCTGACTGCGCTGAAATTTCTTCAGCAGCATGTTGGGCTGTTGTTAAACAAAGAGCAGCTTTCTGTACAGCGATAGGGATCGAAATAACAGCCTAAGCAGCTTTCAGATGCGGATGAAATTCCCTCCGGAGCAAGGGGCCCAGGCCAAGCTAACACTTGGTTTTACAGGCTGCTGCGAGGCTCTGCTCAGACAAATTAACACCCAGTGACTTCCTCGGGTTGCATGTACCCTCAGAGAACGGAAACACAGAGGCTTGTCTGATATGGCTCCGGCCAAGGAAGTTTCTAAACAGCTTGTGAAAGCCAAGGAGCTGAGAAAACATTAGGTTGCCGAAGGAGAAGAAATCCATCCTTTAAATGCGTTGCTAAGGTTATCAGCAAGGCTTAGAGAGTGCTTCTCCCCATCTGCATTCACATGCTCTGCTGCCAGCGGTATTAAGGGAGCCACAGGTTTCCAAAGCAATCTCAGGTACTTCATTGCTTACAAGAATGATGAATTTGCCATATCAGAGGCGATCCTGACTGGTGATGGGGAAGGAGTTGCTACCAGGTCTGAAGATCTTGGAAGACAGTGATCCTGAGGAACTATTTTATGTTCAAATTGAAAGAACATAATCGGGGGAAATTATAGTCCTGCTTATGTTAATCCAGCCTCTTCCCCTATGGGTAAGGTCCAGATGGAGCTGTGTAGCTCATTGACTGGAAGTAACGGAGAAGAACTTCAGAGCTCCGGGGATGCCCACAGGAAAAGGAGGTAAGAGGCAGAACCCAAGTGTCTCCAATAAAAAGGATATTGCACACCTTTAGCTATTAGCAGCCAGTCCCAAACTGCCCCAGAGTACTTGAGGCACACCGCAGGGCTCACCAGCCTTATTTTCTAGTGTGCTTCAGGCTGTGTACAAAACACATCATCACAGGACCACTCCACAGGCTGCACAGCTCCTGTATGAAGCACTCACACACCTCCTGTTGTCATTGCCACCAAAAGTGCCTTCCTCACATCCCGCTCACTGGCAAGGCCAGCTGCACAGCTGGAAGAGGCGCAGTCACTTTCTGGATGGAGCCGCATCCTCAGGTGGTGGATGCAAATCCTCCGTCATCTTACTTCATTCAATGGTGCCAGGTCCCATTTGTTGCTATTGCTCCTGTTGTAGAACCAGAATATAGGTGAAGGAAACTGATGTAGGAAAGGATGGCTTCACGGTTTGTATATCTCCTGAGCATGCTGCTTTGGCAGGGGTGACGGGTACCAGCCACATGTCTGGAGGCTGCAGACATAGTTGGAGACTTGTCAGGAGCAGCGTGCCAGGCTCTGACATGGGATGAGAGCATTCAAACGGACTTCTTTTTTTGGAAGAACTCTCTTTGTACAATTGCAGTACAAATGCTGGCAAATCAACTGTTTAACCACTAAAGCCATCGTTACAGCTCAGACCTGCTCCTGAAAAGGAGTTGATGTCTGTATGGAGAAGATGCATTTTAGCTCAGTGCACAAGAGGTGAACACACGTTTGTAATCTGGCTCTTTCTACGGGCTCACTGGTGAGGAGGGAAGGGGTGGGGGGGGGGGGGCACCCTGACCCGTGCTCACAGCCACTGCGTTTCTCTCTCCAGCGCCTGGTGCGGATGAACATGCCAATCTCACCTGAAGATTTAACCGTCCACTTCACGTCCACGCTGATGGCCTTGATCCGCACTGCCCTAGAAATCAAACTCGCCTCAGGTGAGAGAGAGGTGATGTCTGACAGCACGTGTGGGCTCAAACCCCAACTTGTCTGTTGGCTTGGTGTCCTCCCGAAACCACCGAAATCCTGCCCCAGGTGGAAATCCTATTTTCTTGTTGCCTGCCTGCCATCTGCCAGCGCCCGAGGACAAGGGAGCCTCGGGGACAGGCAACAGAGCGGTCCTGAGCATCACTCTGCCTTTGGGGTGGCTGCATACTGGCAGCCCTGTCAATGAGACGTGGAGAGCTTTGGCCATCCCAGTTGAGAGCTCTCGGAGGAGAAGCCCTGTGCGTGTGCTCGTTGCTGTATAACAGAAATCAGAGTTTTCACACCTCTTTTCTTAACTATTCCAGCATGAGGGAAAAACAGCCCTTCTTCTCCAATTGCTGTCTGCTGGCAGCGAAGCAGTGACTCCAAGTGCCATGAACCGCGTTCTGCCTTGAGATAAAATTTAATTATTTAAGAGTTTAATCAGGCATTTACTTGACTTCCCAATTAAACATTGTAATGTAATAAAATACACTGGCCTTTTCTCTGGGTCGTTACACTATTTAATCACGCTGGCTGGGGTCAGAATCAAGGCATGACTGGCCAAAGCACTTTTATACCTAATTTAAAAGCTAACAGGAGGTCACAACGCTCTTATGAGCAAAGGGCAGGGCAGGGTTAGGATGTTGTGCTTTTCCTGAGCGGTTTTAGGCCAGCTGTTCAACCTCTCTGTATTAATTACCTCCCTCATATGTTGCTTAAACTTTGCCTTTGATGCTTTGTGTAGGCACTGCTGGAAGACAAAATTTTGAGGTCACTGGGACTCCCCTAGGGAGTGACACCAAGTATCACACACTCATTTCTAAGGATGCATTTAGGACTGCCTGGGATTTTAGAGGCTCGCACCTTATTTTAGTAATAACCTCTAGATAAGGATGCTGACAGTTTGTATTATTTTAGGCTTCTAGTTACCTGTCAGCAATAGTAATTCAAGCAGCCTTTTTCAACTGAAAAAGGTTCCCCCCACCCTTTTCTTTGGCTGCACACTGGAAGGGAACCAGAGAAGAGAGCTCAGCTGATAGCGCTGGATCTTTCTAAGATTTATATCTGCGGTGGATTGTGAGTTTTTGACCTGTTTTGTTGTTATGTGCTTTGTTTGAATAGGTTTTGTGTGCTACATTTAATTGAGTCTTTAGTGGGACCCTTAATAAACCCTCCCTAATGAGTTTCCATGTTGGAGTTCAAACCACTGTGTAGCGGAGTGCCCAGAGCCTCCTCCCATTACTTTTCTCTTAGAAAAATAATTTCTGTCATTCAGATGAACTACTTAATTGCCTACCGTGTGGTGCATTCATTTGGGAGCTGGCCTCTTGGCTTACATATGCTTTAATCACTTTCCACTTGTGTATTAAGACCTCACTTTGGCCATTTGAATAATGCCGCCGTGTTCGGCTCTTTCTGTTTTACCTTGTGATATGGCTGCTGTTTGGTGCTGCTGATACAGCACAGCGTCCGTATGTCTCATTGCCAAAGACATTGGGAAGACTTGGTGGTGGAGGGGGTTTATAATCAATCACGGCATTGCTCATAGTCCAGCACCTCAGACCAGGTCCTTTGCATCACACCTGGGAGGTGCTGCTGCTTTCTGCTGACACCACCCAGCACCTCAAATGAGCAGGCACCTGCAGTTACGTAGAATAACTCTGAGCTTAAGTTTAAGACCCAAGTAACAGCAGAGGGTCAGCAGGTTGAAGCGATGATGGTCCTGCTGAGTTCACACACTTTTGTCACGGAGGAGGTCACCGATTCCCTTTGCAACATCTGCTGCAGCTGGCGCTGGCTTGCTGTTCTCAAGAAATGGGAGTGGGGGAAATGCCTCCTCCTGTGCTTGCTGTGCAAATAGTGGTATGCGCTGGCAGGACAAGGATTTTCACCCTTCTTCATGTGCCTCTTTCTCTCCCCTCCCTTCCTGCAGGGGGTGTTAAACAGCACCAGTGTGATGCTGAGTTGAGAAAGGAGATCTCGCTGGTTTGGCCCAATCTGTCCCAGAAAACTCTGGATTTGCTGGTGCCTCCTCACAAACGTAAGTGGTTCATCAGCAAGCCCCCAACCCATCCCAGCCACTCGAGAAGCCCAGAGTAGGTTTCTCCCTCCTTGCCTGCTCTGTCCCTAGCCCCATCTAGACGCACAGTCATCTAGAGGATGCAGCAAAGAAACTGAGTGCAGTTCAGCTTCTAGGTACCCTCTCCGCAGGGTTCACAGCCTGCACCTCCATGCCGTGGTCACATAAGGAGTAGGGAAGCTGAGGTCACATCTAGGCATGTATTTCATTATGCTACATGTAGATTTCCTGTACTTAGAAAAAAAAGAAAAAAGAACAGTGCCGAGAACCCTAACCCTAACCCTATGTTAGGGACCAATGCCCTGTGTAGCCTCTTCCAGAGCTTTTTCATAGCTTTGTCTGCCTCCAGCCTGTGCCTGACAGGACAGGAGAGCAATTTCTACCATCTGGGCTCCAGAACACCAGGAGAAGAAAACTAAAGTTTGCGGAGAACTTACAGAATCAGAAGTGAGGTATTTTGGGGCTAAAGGCCTTTGTGTTACTTGATGATGTCCGGGGCAAATGTGGTGAGAAAATGGAAAGTTTGCCATTATCTTGATTGGCCCAGACAAGGGCTCTGGATTCCTGATTAATGAGAAACAGTGCAGAGCAATAAAGGCATTGTTAATTAAGAAAAAACGAGGGAGCTGAGGAGGTGCAAATCAGTGGGCAATGACTGCTTAAGTCTTTTCCTCCCGTCCTCTCTTGATGCCTATATATCTGCTGCTTTAACTCTTCGCTCTAAGGTAAATGCTCCATTGCCGTGCAAGGAAGGGCTGGTAGCATAACTGTGAGGGTGAAAAAAGACATCTGGAAAGATGAAATACTCTTTAAATGCATATTAGCCCATTATGCCCTGGTTGACTGTAATTCAAAGAAATAGGAATAAGGCTTCTTTGTTGATAAAAACCTGGCTGTGGATCTGGTATTAATTTAGCAATTCTTCTGTCGGCAATGCTTACAATGCCACAGAGTTTTCCTGCCTGGTTTTTTTCTACACGGTCTCTGTGAATGTTTGCCATCCTCCTCAGATGTGAAAGGCAGCAACAGGCAAAGATCTGAAGAAGTCTGTTGTAACCTTTTCTTGGTCTTTTTTCTTTCTCCCACTTTTCTCTGTCCATTTTGCCTCACGATTCTAATGTCACCTCTTCTTTCTCCTTGTTTTTCACGCCCATTTGTTGTTATTTCTTGTGCTCTTTGACTTATTCTTCTCTTCTCCTGATCTTTTCCCGTTCCTCACCTGAATGTCTCTGCTGCGTTTCATCATCCTCTGACAGCCGATGAGATGACTGTGGGGAAGGTCTACGCAGCACTGATGATATTCGACTTCTACAAGCAGAACAAGAACAGCAGGGAACAAGTCCACCAGCCACCTGGAGGCCTCTGCCAGGTACTCAGCCAAAAGGTGTCCTTCTCAGTCCTCCCTCCTGAGCAGCCTCTTCTCCACTGTTGGGCAGCTCTCACGAGAGTCACTGGCATGTTTCATCCAGAAAGTCTGGATGCTTCTCCAGGCAGGATTTGAAAATGCTGTCTCAAAAATGGAAAGCTCTCCTGAAAGTCTCTCTTTCTCAAAAAATAAAAATAAAAAAAAAATGTTGCCATTTCCTTTTCCAGTAGGTCTGGAAAGATCTTTTCCAAAAAATGTCAAGTGACATTTGGCAGTCTAAGTCTTATTTTCAGAAGTGGCCTAGGGACTGTGGAACACCAAAAGATTTCTTTGGGACACTGAAGAACTATTGAAAGCTGATGATAGTTTGGCTATAAAATGTTTAAGTTACTTTTGAAAATGGGAATTATTCAAAATCATTTTGGCTCCAATAGATTTGAAGATTTTTACAATTTCTTGAAAATATTTGTACACAACTGGCTTGGGATTGAAATCCCAATGGTTTCTGATAGCACAAATACCTATTGGTTTCAGGATGATCATTCAGCTGACCTCCAGCGTGGCCTGTCTGTCTGTCTCGCAGATGGGAGGCTACAGCAGACCCAGTGTCACAACGAGCCGCCTGAATTGCACAGCCCCTTTGGTCACATCAGTGTATGAAATCCCTGCTGCGCTCTGGTGACTGGGGGAATGCTTTGTTAGAGGGAAGGGGATTGCAGCACAACTTTGGCTTGTGCAAAGCTGAGGGCAGCAAGTGTCCTTCAGAGCCTCTTACAGCTATGGGAAGGCTGGGGCGTGCTTTCTGCTGGGCTGATCTCTCAGGACGACAAAGTGGACTTTTTATTAACTGGGAAAAGCACCGCAGCCCATCCTCTCCATACACGGCTCTGTCTCTTGACGACCTTTCCTTGTGCTTTGCAGCCCGGACCGGTGTCGCTCTTCCACCCCCTGAAGGCCACTTTGGAGCAAACCCAGCCTGCGCCGTTCAACAACGCAAAGGCGTTCCTTCGCCAGAAAAGCTCAGCCTCACTCAACAACGGGGGTGCCTTGTGAGTATCCTGTGACCTCCCCACCAAAGCTGTAACGCAGAGAAAAAACGGGCACACTGGCTGTATGCATCAACCCGACCACTGCTGGTTCAGTTGCTCTGGAGGTGGAGCAGCACAGCTGGTGACACCAAGACCAGCAGCCCCTTCACGCCATGGCTGGGACAATTTCCCACCGGTGGCCTCCAAACTGCCTCTGTGTGGCTCTGCTTCCCACTGCTGCCTCAGGTGCAGTTATCCATGTGGTGGTAGCGTTGGGTTCTCCAGAGCTGCATGTTTTCTTAATGGTCTCTGAATCTTAACAGGAGAGCTTTCCGTTGTGGCTAGTTGTGAGTTTGCTTACAGGAATTTGGGATCATTGCAAAACAACCAAACAAACCCCGACCCACCAACCACCACTGCAGTGAGTTCTTGGGAGTCAAAAGGTCCTCGGGAACAAAGTTGTCCCTCGAGCTTATGGCACTTGGTAACAGCAAGAGCTTCTTGAGACTTTCCAGGACAGAATCTGGCTCTTTCTCTTTGGGCAAAACAATACCTCCACAGAGAGCTTACCAAACAGTTATAGTAACAGTGATTCCCAATCAATTCCCCGTTTCCTGCTTTTCTTCGGGTGACTTTTCTCTGGGTCACAAGCACTATGGATTTTTAATGATAGACACTTGAAGTTTAAATGTCCCAGATAACCCCGATGGGGAAATCAACATCAGACTTAACAGTAAAACCCAGGGCCACCTGTACCACTGTACACTCAGTGAATGTAGTTTAGCATGACCACAGATGTGTTTGACCAACGTCTAACTGGTCTTGCATACATAATTTCCCTGAACTCCAAAATTTTTCATTCTTCTTCATCAGAACTTAAGCTGCAGAAGTTGTTTTCCTTAGTTACTGAAAAAAAAATGTGATGGCTGGTTTGATTTCCTTGTTGCTCATGGGATCTTCAGGCTGTATAGGAAGTGGCCCTGGCAAAACCCAGGGGACCTTATAGCTTCACCAGCAGCTGTGCCTACCCTGCAACTAGTTTCACAGGTGAAACCTCAAAGGGTATCTGAGTGGTTTACCTTTATCACAGTAAGGTCAGCAAAATCTCTTTGCAAAAGAGTTAATCTTTTTTTCCTCTTTTCCTTCTGACAGGCCAGCCCCAGAGGGCGGGATCAAAGAGTCCAGTTCCTGGGGGACCCAACGCACCCAGGACATGTTTTATGAAACCAGGACACCAGCTTTTGAACGAGGCCACTCAGAAGAAATCCCCATTGAACGGGTGAGCAAACAGAGTGAAGATGTGAAGACAGGGTGAGATGGAGTAGGCAGTAGATCTTTCCCTTGAGACAAGCACTATTCTGTCTCCTACAACCCCAAATTTGCTTGAACGTTATGGAAAAAAACCAAATCTGGTAGCTTCTACAGTCTGATAGCTGTACATGTGGACATGCTTTTCATGGAATTATGTGTCTGCTGCAATAGGTTACTTACGGTTATCTCTTCCTAGTTGTCCTATTGTCCCAATCCCATTGTCATCAGTGTACAAACTCAGATGATGGGTTTCACAGGTCACAGCTGGGGTTTATTGTCATGGCTGGTGGAAGAGCTTGGCCCATTGTTGTCCTTGTTAAAGACAGCACTGTAGACAGAGTAACCTGGGCACTCCACAGCTTTTAATTTACTCTCTTTCCCACATTAGTATCTCTTCACAATTAAATCAAGCTTAGCAGAAGCCTGCTCAGATGATGGCTTCAAAGCTGATGTTCAAGTTCTTGCTACTGAAACCATTTCTTGTTTCGATTAGGTGGTAGAAATGAGGGAAATCAGCCCCACACTTGCCAATGGAGAGCACCAACCAGGCCTGGAGAGCCAGGGGCGGGCGGCTTCCATGCCACGCCTGGCCGCTGAAACTCAGGTGAGCAAGGGAGACTTTACTGGCAGTGGGAGACCGAGAGTGGGTCAAGAAATCGGTATCTTCTCTCTGCTTGCCCGTGTTGATGGAAGCTGCTTGCTAATATTTGTTTTAAAAGATGTTTGCTGAACCTGGAGACAGGTAACCAGCCTTTGTGCTTGGATGGCAGGTATTCATGCGTAGACACAGCACTGTCCCCACTTTTACTCGTCCCTGGTTGCAGCAATAAGCAACGTAGAGAAATCCCTCTGTCTGGGTAGCTAACCGATGACTACCCACTCAAGAGTGTCTATTCTGATTAACTGGGGATAATACTGTTTGCCAGCCTGTATTCCTGGACAGCATGTTTCCCGTTGAGAGTTGCATGCCATCTATCCAGGCAGTCAAGGCATGCTCCTGTGCCCTACCCATAAAGAACACTGGACGTGTGCTGTGATTCTCTTTGATGAATGTAGTAGGTACAGAACATACCAGGGAGCTTGCACCTGAAAAGCTTCATTGAGACACTAAGCACCCGCCCTGTTTTTTTTCTCTTCCCACAATATTTAGCATATACTGTATTGTGACTTTGGTCAGTAAAATGTTGTTGAGGATCTCCCTTGTTTAACTTCTTGTAAAGAAATCCCGTCACTAGAGTTGACTTTTACAGCAACTCGTGGGTGCGACTTAGTGCGTAGGATGTCATGGTTTTCGCAGTTCATTTTTGGGCATTTCACATGTTTGTTGCCAGCTTGTTGTCCCGGATGCTCTCCAGCCACTGTCCTGCCTCCTGCGTGTCAGAACATCTTACCACTTGCAGTCCTGTCTCTCTCATTCAAAGGGCCTGATTCATACCGTCAGGAGTGAGCAGCCCGTGGTGGTGGGCTGTTTCCATTGCTCTCCATGGGAAGCAGAACGTGGAAGATATGCTGCACCCTAAAACTAAAAGCCTGTGTATTGCATACGCTGCAATAGCTTCAACAGATATAAACTTCTTGCTAACGTGCTCAGGCTGGCACAAGCTACACTTCATTGGCTAGCAAATTTCCCAGCTGACTTCAGAAACTGCAGTCTTTGTATGAAAGCTGGGATTCTCTGCGTTATCAGGAACACTACTCAACATGCTTAATAAAAGACCCCAAAGCAAACCCATACTCCCTTCCTTTCCCCTTCCCAGAACAAAGTTGTCCTTTATTCTAGACCACAAGCAGCGTCTTTCCTTCCACGGCAATGCAGTTGGCAGCAGCAATGCCAGCAGCATGAGCCTTTGCTTGGGAAACTCCTCTCCATTGCAGTCAGATATTTGCAGAAGTGAGTGTCTCTTGCAGAAGCATGGTACGCGTTCCGCAGGGCACAGCTGCCCCACGTGGAAGCCGTCTATTCTCATTATGAATCAGGCCCATAATATCTGAGCAGATCTAACCTCATTTAATAATAGAATGTTTTGGTGGTTGTAGCTTCAGCTGAATAACTGATGTACTTCTGTGTGTGTCTTCCCCCTCCATGCCCTCCACCCTCCCTCTCACGTGCTGCTTCTGCTCCCCCCAAACTTTGAGTTCTTTATAACTCTTATTTGCAATGTTTTCTGTTTCTGGATGTCTCCCTTTCTGTTTGCCTGTCATTCCTCTGTCTTTTTATGTTCCACATTTTAAAAAAAAATCTTCCTATGCTTTCAATCTCACCTCCTCCCTCCCTCTTTGCTGTCCTCCTCCCCCATCATCTCCCCTCCCTTGTCGTCATCGTGTCTGCTGCACATCTGCCGTGATGTCTGACAATGGCTGTACTGTGGGGCTGCTTCAAATAATGTCTCTCATCTTGTCCGAATTGTTTGCAGAGGAGCAAAGCACGGTCACCTGGGAGTTACCTAGCAGTATGTAGTTTGCACTAAGTTGTATCCTATTAAATTCATGTTAAGAAATAATTAACCTTCCTTAACCCTTTACTTTTTTCCCTTCTCATTTGGAGTCCAATGTTGCACCGACGCAGCCGCTATCTCTTTCCACTTTGCTGCAGTTCCCTCGATCCACAATTGCACGCCGCACGCTGTAATAGCAGGGACTTTTTGTTTGTTTGTTTTGCTTATTTATTTGTTTTTGTATGCCTTGTTGCACAGGAATTTAGGAAGTGGAAACAGTTGCTTTGGTAATGAAGAAGCAATTAGTAACTCTCTGAAGGGTTATGGTATAATCTCCCGAGGCTTGTAGAGAGTCTGTGCATGCCCCGTTGACGTAACGAGAGCATTGTCAGGATTTATGGAAAGGGTATTCATTGCTTTGCCACTTCCCATTAGTGTCAGTGGGGACTTCTGTCCCTGGAATAAGCACAGAATCAAGTCCAAAGAGAAATGTTCATTTCTTATGGATTTGGATGGCTTTTTGTTGGAAAACCTGTTGTCTTCTTCCTGGCAGCTCCTAAATGGGTTTTGGAAATCTGGATAAGTGTTTTTAGTGGGAAGTATTTTCACTTTTCACTTTTTTGCCCATATCAGACAATTCCCGAATCTGACTGTCCAGTTTATGGACCTCTCTGCCCTCCTCCATCTTCAGGCTCAACAGGAAGCAAGGAGGACAAACATGAAGATCTTCAGTATAATTTCTTGCCCATAGAGAGTGCACACAGCAAGAGACACAGGAGACAAATGCAGCACAACATGGTCCTGCTAACTGAACTGGTGCAGACCCTGGGGATGTAGCGATGCCGCAGGCTATGCTGTGCTCCCCCACCCCAGCAGTGTCTGCCTTGTGTCTCTGACAAACCTTCCAGCTCTACCGCTCCACCTTGCCCTCCAGTGGGAAGCACCAAAATTTGGGTAACTGCCTAGCAAGAGGGAGAGCGGCAAACAGAAATTCAGCCCAGACTGCACCTTTACAAGCAAGATAACCCACCCGCAAAAGCCC
>NW_008825051.1:187736-192237 GCF_000699105.1 Pygoscelis adeliae | reverse complement strand
GCGGTTCTTTCCACTAAAAAAAATGAGCAGAGCTGCGAAACAACTGGCTTTGCATTGTGTAAATGTCACGGGGCAGCAGAGATCTGAATTTCAGGGTAAGCAAACAAAGTAGCATAGACAGTAAAAATAATACAGGGCTCTTTGGAAAGGTTACAGTGAACAAAGTAAATGTTCTGCGAGATCTGTTGTTGGAGGCTCATATTGGATTGTGAATTCAAACAAGTGTAAGAGCTGAGGGACCAGAGGACATCCTGAGCTCCTTCCCCGTCAGGCTGGACCGCTGTACTCCGAGGTCTTTCCTCTGCCACGCAGCTTTGATGCGGTGGTAGACCCAGGGAAGCCTCCAGAGGATGGATGAAGCCCTGTCTCCATCACAGAGCCAGCTGGAGGCCAGCAGAGTGAAAAAGAAGGACACATGGGAATTGCTCTCGTTTTTTGAGCTTTATACCTGGTGACTGGGAAAGGAAAGGCTGTGAGAATAGCTGTCCTGCAGTCCACTTGTCTTGGTTTCTGCAGAGCGTCTTTGTAAGGTTTTGAACCTAAAGGGAAGGGAGCAGAGTCTGGAGCTGCCACTGGCACAGGGACAGGGTCCAGCAATGCCCGAGGGAGGCTGTGTTACTGCGCTCAGTGTCCAGACGTTTGGCCACAAATGATTTGAAAACAGCAATAGCAAGCCCAGGTAGTAATTTTTTGAGATGTCCTGGTAGAATTGCAGGACATACATGCTATCCTGCTTGTCCCAGCCACAAGGGCTTCAAGGAGTAATGGTGGGACAAGAAGAGGTTTAAATGTTTGACAGGAGTTGTCTTCAATTGCAGGGAGATAGAACTAATTACTAGGTGGCTTGGCCTGTACCTTGCCCACTTATTATTCCTGATTTTTCTCCCTTTCCATGCAATGCCCAGCAACGCTTTCATGCTTTCCTCTTTGGAGGTGCTTCAGGATGACCACAGGCCCTGAAGCAGCTTTGGGTGAAACTAGTCTTGGAGAACTATCTTTGTGAGATGCTTGGCTACTGTGCTGCCCTATGCCCCTGCTAATCTACTGTTGACTCCTGTGACGCTGTGTTTGGTGTGAAGTGCTGCCTATCGCTCTGCGCCCATGGTACCTGTGGATTGGCACTTTGCTAAAAGTAAAGCCCATTTCAGCAAACGGAGATCACATTTGCTCCTCAAATTTAGCACTAAATCTACCACTCCACAAGTCCTTCTGCCCATTCCAGTTATATCCAGTCAACCATTTTTCTCCTTCCCCTCTTTGCCCCTTTCTCTTACTGTAAAACCGTCCCCATGCTGGGAACCAAGCAGCTGAGCATGGTGCAGCGCCTGCCCTCACCCTGCTCCGTGTCCCTCCATCTGCCTTGCAGCCCATCCCGGACACGAGCCCCATGAAGCGCTCCGTCTCTACGCTGACCCCGCAGCGCCCTCACGCCATGCACCTCTATGAATACTCCTTGGAGCGCATGCCGCCGGAGCAAGGACATCACCACCATCACCACCGCTGCCACCGGCGGAAAGAGAAGAAGCAGAAGTCCTTGGACAGGTCCCCCCATCAGCTGGCCGATGGAGAAGCTGGTAAGTGCTTTGCAAACAAGGATTTGTCCCTCGTCCTCCTCCCTTCAGGATGCACAGTGGTCATCTGATGTGATTTGGTGTCCCATCTGCATGGAAGAACCTCCCTGCCCCACACTTGGGAGTTCCTCCCGTGTTGGTGGCCCCCAACCAACGTTCTTCTTTCAGTGGCCCAGTCTGGTGAGTCTTCTTCCAAGGACAAGAAGCAGGAACGTGGCCGGTCCCAAGAGAGGAAGCAGCACTCTTCCTCCTCCTCCGAAAAGCAGCGCTTCTACTCCTGTGACCGCTACGGCAGCCGGGACCGTTCTCAGCCCAAGTCTGCCGATCAGAGCAGGCCCACCTCACCCAACGGAGGGCCAGAGCAAGGTCCACACAGACAGGTGAGGAGATGCAGGGTGGGAAGAGAGCCCTAAGGTCTTCCAGGGATGTGCACAGCTTTTCCATGTTTTGCCTAAAATAAAAGAGACAGAACACAGAAGGCTGGGCAGTAGGAGGTAAAGCCTTTGAGGTCCTGCTTGGTGCTTCACATCCAAGACAGGGATCGGAAATGTCACTTGATGGCTCTGTAGTAGCCACCTACAGAATGAGTGAGTGACTCAAGGCATCTCGCAGAGACCCTGCTGCCAAGGACAGCCTTGCTCACAGTTTCAGCAGAGCAGCCTGGGAGACCTGAGAACCAGCAGCTCTTGATGCTGATGGAGAAAGTGTACCTGAGCCAAGGCAGGCTTTTTGGTTCAAAAAGAAGTCCTTTGGCATTTTTTTTAATGCAAGAAGAGGAGACAAGAAAACCAAGCCATGAACATTTCATTGTGGGTCAACTCACAATGCTTCGTTTGACCCACATAGAAATGTTGTACGTCTTCTGTGAATTATTTCACTGTTTCCTTTTCAGTGCAGGTGAATTGTTAAATATTAATCCCATTTCACGATGAATCTGGGGAAAGTATTTTTTAAATGAGATGAAACTTCTTGAAATTTCAAAATGTTTCAGCAAGAAGGAGCTTGTTGGACATTTTGAAAAAAGACCTCACCATTTTTTTACAATCAAGATAATTTCCTGAATTGGTTCCAGATAAAAGAAATTTGAAAACTTCGCCAAAAAAAAACATTTTTAGACAGCTCAATACTTATCAAAACAATTTAGTTCTGCTTTCTTCTGTAAGTATTGTAATCTTGAGGTGATCAGCCTCAGGCCCTTGGAAAAAGCTGGGCATTTTCTCCTAGATGTTGGGACATTGTAGGTCACCGGGTGGCGGTCATCATCTCCTCCATCACCACGGGGAGGCAAGTGATGGGAGGCAGCTTGGCCAGGGGGCAGGTGCCTGGGACAGGAATATGGGTCTGTAGCAGAGAGTAAGGCTGAAATGTGGGGAAGCCAGAGAAGGGAGAGGGTGAAAATGAAAAACGAGAAAGGCAAAGACTTGGTTTCCAGGCTAGGAAACACCTGAGTCATTGGTCCAGCAGCATGAGCAGCAAATGCTGTACCAGTCCCCAGTGCTTGTGGAGAGCAGGGCTGCAGTGAGGGCTGCTTTGCACCTCCAGGTTATGCGGGTATTGCCTCTTCTTCTGATAGACATGGCACAACTCATGGCAACCACAACTAAAATAGCCTCTACATCCAGCTGCTGGGCTAATAGCCTCCAGCACTGCTGGGCTTGCCCTCGAAACTGTGCTAGAAAACCCAGGCAGAGCAGAATGAGCATTGATTGATAGCCCAACAAGCAACAGCCTCATGTTTTTATAGGAAGGAAAAGCCGCTCTTTAAAAATTAAAGGTCTGGTCTCAAAATGTTAGGTCACGAAAGGCTAAGGGATTTTTAAAATGCACTCTCAGGGCTATTCATGTACTGCCCTGGGAGAATGTAAATAGAAATGCCGAAACAAGGTCCCATTCCTCTCACTCATGGCATTTTTTAACTTACTGTAGCTTAGTTCACTCCCACACGTCGCTATTAGTAACTCAGGAAGCTGCCAGACTTTTCTACCACTCAAAAATCAAATGTGTAATATTGAAGAGGAGAAGGTGAACATGTTTTTCTTCAAGGGACCCTCTTGTTAAAGTTAAAGCCCATCCAAAAAGCTTTTTGTTGTTTTTTTGGAAAGTGGCTATTTAATCAAAATGCATTTCATTCCCCAAACTACAAAAAAATAGTCTGCCCCCAAATCCTCCTTCTACACAATCCAATTTTGACCACAGAAATGCTCCCCAAGATCAGCATTCACAACCGTTGGGTGAAGTTCTGCAAAAATCTGCCCCAAAGCAGAGTGCTGTTTTGCAAAATTGTATTTGAAAAAAAAAACCAAAAAAACAACGTAGGTTTTTAAGCTGCTCCCGCCTAGTTCAGGTAAGGCGTATGTCGAGCCTGTGTATGATGTGGATGCCTTCCCTCCGGACAGTGTCCCCTTCTGTTGGAGCCGTCTGCCAGTTTGCGTCCTACCGATGCTCTGATCATTTCTGTTCTTATTTACTGCTCGCAGAACTTTAGTTCTCCAGCTCTTTACATCTTGTGTTGAATTATTTCTCGAGAACCTCCTCCCCCTAACTGTGCTTGTCTAAACTCTCTCTTTTTTGCTTTTCTTTCCTCTTGTGACTTGTCTCTCCCTCCTGTTGCTTCTCCTTCTGTTTTATACCTGCCTGCCTTTGTGTTTGTCTGGTGTTTCCCTTTTTTATTTTTTGATTTGCTTTGTTCCAATTTTTATGTAGGGCAGTGGTTCAGTTAATGGGAGCCCCTTGCTGTCGACATCTGGTGCTAGTACCCCATGCCGGGGTCGGAGGCAGCTCCCACAGACTCCACTAACCCCACGCCCCAGCATCACTTACAAGACCGCTAACTCCTCGCCCGTGCACTTCACCAGTTTCCAAACCGGCCTGCCCACTTTCTCCCCGGGACGCCTGAGCCGTGGCTTGTCCGAGCACAACGCGCTGCTGCG
>NW_008825051.1:178646-187705 GCF_000699105.1 Pygoscelis adeliae | reverse complement strand
CCCCCGCGATGACGCCGACAGCCCCTACCGCGCGGTGCCGGAGGACACCCTCACCTTCGAGGAGGCGGTGGCCACCAACTCGGGACGGTCCTCAAGGACTTCTTACGTCTCCTCCTTGACCTCCCAGTCTCACCAAATCCGCAGGGTGCCCAACGGCTACCATTACACGCTGGGTCTCAACACAGGCCCCGGGACTGGCACCAGAGGACGTAGTTACTACCACGAAGCCGATGAGGATGACTGGTGCTAGCGGCATGGCAAAACCCTTCAAGGTGTGCGCGTTTAAAATCGATGAGTTTTATCATCTGGAAGGCTGTGCGCTCCGACGCGCGCGGTGCCCGGGGCCGGAGGGGGCCCACGGGGCAGCCCCCGCCATGAGAACTGCTCTGCCCCCGGGTCCAGAGACACTCCTGCAGCCTCTCTCCTCTCTTTTTCTTTATTTTTTTTCTTTTTTTCTTTTTTTTTTTTTTTTTCACTAGACAAATCGAGGAAGAAGGCTCCCTCCTTAGGGGGAAGGCAGCAAGGGGGGCACATCTCCCTCTCCCCCTCTCCCCTGCCTCCCTACTGCCTTGTCTAGTTCAAAGACACGCACCAGATGCCAAATCCGCGGCACACGCGAGAAGCCGAGAGAAGAGCAGTCCTCACATTCGACGTCAGAAAAAGCAGACTGTCTATTCTTTTCGAGATTGGCGCAGTTTTTGTTGGGCTATTTCTTAATTAATTTATTATTATATTTTTTTCCCCGGTCAGGGTGGGAGTTGGGGGTTGCAAACGGACACACATGAACAAAGATCGCATCTGCGTTTTATCCCATTCACCACTAAGAAGGAAGAGATCTACCCAAGAAACTGGGAGAGGAGAAACACAGACCAGAACAAAGGACAGTCCATCGGGACTTGATGTTCAGCCACAGCAATCTTTTTGGCGGAGCCAGTGACACACCCCTGAGCTGAACGAGCGCTCCGGCAGCCGGGACTCTGCTCTGACACTGCTGCCGTGTGGATCTCTTTTATTTTACTCACCACGTCGGGTCCTTCACACTGACACATGATAAAGCCACAAGAGAACTACTTTGTAAGGACTGTTTCCTTGCTGCTGAGACTTTTCTTTCCGTCCCTCTCTCCTGTCGACCGCAACACGCCCTCACTGTTTTGTCTTGTTTACAATATAAGCTTGATTTAGCAAAAAACAACTAAAAAAAAAAAATCTCCAGGAAAAAAAAAAAAGAGGAAAAAGCATAGGGGTGAGAAGAAGAAATGTTATTGGTTTTATATCAAGCTATTAGATAGAACTTTAACTTTTCATTGTGTGCATTTTTGTAAATTGTACAGTAAAAAAAAAAAAAGGAAAAAAAATACTCTTTATGTAGAGAATTAGTCCAATTGTCATTCCAGGTCCCACCGTTTCTACCGAATGCTCCAGTTGTTCACTACTAAGTGCCTAACCTTTGAAATCTTTCACAGCGACGATGCAACCTCTTGCTTCGATGCATCAGACCTTGGGCGAGCGTGGGGAGGGGCAGGAGGGGAGGGAGGGCAGAGCCGGGAGGAGCAGCTCGTCTCGGAGGTTCCGTGGTGCACACAAAGCCCCGCGTCGCATTACTGGACAGTGTATTCGAGTACCAGGTTGGAAGCTTACAGTGGGGAAGGCAAACACGCTTTGGGGTTGGTTTGGGTTTTGTTGGCCTTTTTTTTTTTTTTTCCTTCTTTTTTTTTTTTTTAATATGCTTTTATTGGTGGGAGGGGAGTGATTGCAGCAAACAAAACCGGCCTTTTCTCATTGATTAGCGTTGTGGTCCTGCGGGAGAGATGCAGGTGGAAAAGTACAGCATCTGCAGAGGTACTCTTGCAGGAGAAGCAGCGTCTTCCACACTGCATGTCAAGTCACATTTGGGCTGCGAGAGCTCTGGCCTTGTTCCACGGTGCACAACTTCTGTCGAGGGCAGCTGGAGAGGGTCTTGTTTTTATTGCCTGTTAAGAGAAGGTTAAAAAAAAAAAAAAAGAAGCAAAACCTCTAACTCTGATTCTCAGGGATGAGATTTCTGTGTTCGTGCAATGACTCTTACGTTGGACGATTTCTTTTGTGCACGTGTGCATTGCTGCACTTTGAGCCTGGGAAAGGGGCAAACGCGATGTGCTGGCGGGGAGGGAGCGCTGAAAGAAAAGCCTGGGCAGGATCTTGTGTCCGTGGGTCTGATGAACCATTATAGGGCTAATTTTGGGGCACAGGGCGGCCAGAGGACACTGACAAAAGGTTAAAGAAGGAAGGGTGGGAGGTGCCAGACGAGCGCATTGCTAAAAATGCTGATAGGAAAGAGGAGAGTGTTGGACAGATGACTTTTTTCAGAGGATCTACCAAGCCCCAGAACTGTGAAACTTCTCTAGGTGATCGCTTAGGACAGGTAGAGATCCCGCTGGACCCTGGTGATTCGTTTTGTCGCTGGGGTGGTTGGAGGGTATCGGATGCTACCAAAACGCTCAGGAGGTCTCTCGTGCTCTCAGCAAAAGTCTTTCAGCCTCAGGCGGGGAGCAGTCTGCTGTAGGGTGGTTCTTCACATCTCCTGTAGCTCTTCTGTTGAGGAAATTCAACCTGTTTTCGTTTCCTTCTGTGGTTTTTTTGTTCCGTTACTAAATAATAATCTCTGGCCAATCTCATCCCTGGATTCTGCTGAAGGATAACTCCTGTCTCTATCTCTGTCTCTGTATTTATGTGCACTTTGAATAAAGGAAGTGCAGTGGCCAGAGGTCCGCGATGGGTAACGGCTGTAATTTGCAAACGGAGGGCTATGCAACAAGATGACACGTTCGGAAACACATCCAAACCACCAAGAGTCAGAAAGACCTTCATCCATTCTGTAGCTTTATCTGCTGGATTTTCCTGTTTCAGGCTTCAGCATGATTGTGACCAAATGTTTTGTACATTTTCCTTATATGAAGGCACAAATATTTTATTTGAAATTTTAAAGAAAATGTTACTATTTTACTCCAGGAAGTAAAGGAGAGGGAAAAAGCAATCTCTCTGACAGTGCATGCAAACAGTGTACCCGCACTGGAAAGCAAAAGAGATGTCTTTCTGTACTGAGTAATTTTGTCTTTTTCTCCACTCCGCCTTTCCCCTTCCTCTGCCGTTTTAGATCCCCAAACCCGCAGCCCCACACTAACACGCCGTCTGGAAGCGCACAGCCAAACAATGGCCTTGGGTCACTCCAATTCTTAGGCAGAACACGAAGAAGAATCTCAAGTTGTCTAATCCTCCACTCACCTCGTAGCGGTCGATGACAGTGACAGACAGACAAGCCTGACCACAATTGTTCATAACCCTTTTCCTACCTTTTTTTACAGCCTCTCTGCTCTCTCTTCAATGCATACATGATATTTCCAAGAATCCTCATAGTGAGTTGCCAAACTTGAATTGCACCGATCAGTTTTCTGCATCCAGAACCAGTCTCGTAGTGGCTGTACTTTGAATAAGTAATGTTTGCATGTAAAATATATACATATATACATATATATAAAAAGTATGTGCATGGAAAATGTTTATCTTCGTACTTTTTTGATACAATGTATTCATCAGTTGTTAATTTTTAATTATATTTGATATAAATTGGGGGTTTGTTGCAAAACTTTATATTTAAAAAAACAGTGTTAAAAATTATAAAAGTTCCAACCATGCAACACAAGCGGAACTTTAGCCAAAAAAAAAAAAAGGGGAAAAAAAGAAAAAAAAAGGTTCTGTGATTGCCTAGTTTGCTGCCTGAGTAATATTTATCAGCCAAACTTTGAATTCTGCAGTTGTTTCTACAATTACATTTTGTATGAAGCAAAGTCCTTGAATTAAAATAAAAACTTAGCAAAAAACCTTACAAATTCAAAGATGGTGTGTGCAGTGTGCCTAGTGACCGGGAGACCGCCATCCTGAGAGCAGCCTCCCAGCCGGCGGGCTGGCTAGGAGAGAGCCGGCAGGAGGCAGCTTGGCTTGGCCACCGCATTGAGTGATAGCCCGTGAGATCCGGTGTGAAACCGGATTTAGTTTAGCCCGAATTGGGATGCTGTAAGAAATTGGCCACGTCTGTGTGTGTTTCCGTACAGGCTTCACAGATGCTCGGTCTGAGTAGGGAGCTGTTTGCAAATTTGCCTTTGCAGTATGGATCCAGTATGGAGATTACAGTTCCTGGAGTCCAACAGGCAGCAAAATCGCATAATTTAAGTTGAGGGTCACAAAAAAACCCTAGCAGTGATTGAATTCCTTGGAGGTTTTTAACAGAGGGATGTTTCTCTTCTGAATGTGCAAAAATGTTGGGCATGCGGCTCCCTTTAGAATTAACCTTTATTAAACCTTACACCCACTCCCAGCAAGTCTTCTTGGTGCTGCCTCAGGTAGGCATGGGCATGGAAATCGGTAGCGTGTGGGGTTGGATTGGTGTCAGGAGTCTGCCCCGTGTCCAGGGTGTGCTGTAGCACTTGTAGGAAAAAAAAAAAAATTAATAATAATACTTGCTTAGTGTACCTTGAAGTTCCTACTCCCAAGGCTTGCCCTGAGCGGAAGAAAACCCCAAGGTCTGTTGGTACACGAGGAAGGAACTTTTAAATTCTTTGGAGAACCACCTTCATTCCCTACCAGGGGGAAAATTCCACTGTGTGCATCTCCTTCATCAGGGTGTGTTGTTGTGATGGGTCTGACAATGCCAAGGACTCTCCAAAAGCTTGAGAAAAATTATTAGCAGCTGGAGAGTGCTGCTGAAGGGAGGACCATCGCATTTTTGCATTTTTCAGTACTGTTCAGAGCACAAGGCCTATTTTAGTATTCAACTCTTCTTCTGTCTTGTTGAATCTTTTCTGTGACGAGACCACCCAATGGCCCACCTGAGATTCAGGCATCGTGTGAAATGCCGTCCCTGCAAGGAAAAGGTCTTTTCCCTCCTGATCACCGGTTCAGGCTGTAGCATGTGAAGAAAACGGTTTTGCTTGAGGTCACACAGCAAATTATTAGCAGAATAACATCTCTTGGCTTGCAGTCTGTGCAGGGTTTAGGTTTCTTGGGTGGGACAACAGTGGTGCATAGGGGGGAAGAGTAGGATTTTTATTAAATTTTTAAAATATCCCAAACAGACAGGAGGAATGGAGATTTCTGAATGTGTCTGAGCAGCGTACAAGGGAAGGTTTGAAAAGCAGTGCAAGATTGGTGAATCAGTGTGCATCCCAACTTCAGTGGAGACCCCTGTGACATTCGCTCCACCGCAACCATCTGGGGAGCTGGAATCTGCCTTGGAGGGCCAGATGAGCAACCTCTTCCCTCCAGATGTGTGTCACAGAGCAGCTCCAAAACCAGCTTATATGGATTTTCAAATATGGGTTTTCAAATCGTAAAAGCCTTTTGGGGGCTTTCTGCCTTTCTTTTTTCTTTTTTCTTTTTTCTTTTTTCTTTTTTCTTTTTTCTTGCTAAAACATGCCTTTGTGTTTAATTTCTGATATTGTGTGAATACATACAAAAAAACAGGGGTGCCTTGAGCAGCAGGGTGCCTGAGGGCTGCAACACTGATGCCTGCCTCTTCTCTCTGCTGAGCCTCTGCAATCTCATTTCAGTAACAAGATGCCTATTTTCCACAAAATTTGAAGGAACTTAATACCTATGAGATATCTGCACCTCTGCCAAATTTGGGGAAACTTGGCCAAAAGGCTTCTTGTGAAGGAAGGTGGTACAGTTTTCTATAGGGGAGGACTGAAAAGTATTTCTTTCTGTCTTTCTTTCTTTCTGTCTTTCTTTGTCTTTCTGTCTTTCTGTCTTTCTGTCTTTCTGTCTTTCTGTCTTTCTTTTCTTCCTCTCCTCTCCTCCTTATTTCAGCTGTATTCTTTTGGTCCATGAGACCAAGGCAGCAATGCACCCAACAGCTTCTCCAGGGACTGCCTGAGCCCTGGAGTGAAGGAGCTGGAGCAGGAGGGATCCCTGCCGCTGGACTTGAAGCATCTCCCATGTCCAAGACACGGGAGCTGAAACACCCAGCTTTGCTTTGCTTTGCTTTTGAGTTCAGCTGAACTCCACAAAATGGCTCTAGTTTTGTACCTCGTCCCCAGCACCTCCCGGTTCTCATGACCGGTGTAATGGTTCATGCAAAGCTGCTGTGAGCGGGTTTGCATGAGATCTCTTCCCCGCAGGGGCACATCTTGCTAGCAGAGACCGTTACGTTTCTGCTCCCTGTATCTCCACTCCCAGCCCTACGGATAAAATCTGGGCTTCGGATCAGTATTTCCGAGGACAGCACCCCCACGCCACGTTTTACCATTAGGGGGTAGCATTTTCAGGCTTTTTCTACTTTCTAGGGAAATGAAAAATGGAAAAGGGCTGGTTCATCTCCCCTTGCCACTCTTTGAGGGTCATTCCCTGAAATATTTGTCTCAAAAAGCAGAAAACTCGGGGTGAGACACTGAATACACCTGAGTCTGAGCCGTGCAGGTAATTTGGCCTTTTATATTCCCCGGCGCATGAAAATCCACCGTCATCTGGCTGATTCCCTGTTCCAGCCACATTTGCAGACGGTGCTCATAGACTCCTGAGTACCCTCCAAGGTGATGAATTACTCGTCCCAGTGGAATTCATCCCTCTTGTTCAGCCTTTGGTGGATCTGATATTTTCAGGGCGGTGGAAAGCACCGTTTTCAGAAAGTGCCTGATCATAATAACCTGCCTCAACTCAACACCGTCCCCCAGCACATTCCAAAATACTTTGCAAAAGAGGCTGGGTTTGCATCTTCATTTGATAAAAAAAGGAAACTGAGACACCTCAAGGGAACGAAATTGTCCAGGGTCACCCAGCAAGTGAGTGCAGAAGCGAGGACAAGGTCTCCTGAGCTCCTGCAGGTTACTCTGCCTCCTTCATGTCTCGGTGTTTTAAATCACTGATGTGTGCGTGATTTTTTTATATCCACAGGCTCCTAGTAGGGTGCTAGTGAGGTGACACTGAGAATTTGGCATCTCACTAGCGGATGCGTTGGTTCATTGGAGGGAATTCAAAGCAAAGGAGCAATAACAAAAATGATGAAAGGTCAGGGACTGATTTATGGCGGTAGCTGTAAGGAGCTCTGCACAGTGATAGAGAAGGGTGGCTCTGATAAGGCTGTGCAAATATTTGTGGGGGTGAAGTCCTGAGGCGGGTGAGTCAGCGTGAAGGAGCTGCTGAGGCTGTTTGAGAAGGGAGGTCTGAGTAAACCAACTCCCGAACGAACTGATGGAAACACCAGAATAGAGCCCCTTCACCCGCAGAGGAAGCCTGGGACATGCTGATGGAGCAGAGCTGTGTTAATTCAAAGAAAACAGTATCAATAACCATAGTTTATTCATTTTATCCTCATCTCCACTTTCTGTCATTGCTCTGAAACAGAATATCCCAGCACTGGCTTTGTCTGTGTCTGTTTTTATTACTTCTCTGTTTCTGGCAGCCTTTTCTCTGCCCAGCACAGCACATACAGAGGAGAAGGAGGAGGAGGAGGAGGAGGGGGAGGAGGAGGCACAATCCTTGTCCAGCTACTCCTGCACAAAAGTCTGAAATACCCACAGGGGTGTAAAACCTCATTTTCTCGCAGGAGGCAGAGGAGGGGAGTGGATGTGGTTTTGTTACTGGATTCAGCAAAATGATAGCATGTTTAAAAAGATGATGCTGAGCTGAGCCGACAGGACTGTGGCAGAATAAATGCATGCCTTTCACAAGGTTTTTTTTCCTCCTCATGGAGTGGAGAGCGTTTAAAAGACCTGGTTCTGCAAGTGATCCACCTAAAAAACCTCCTCCTGCAGTGGGATGGTGGTATGTGAAAGGAGCGGAGGGCAGAGTCTCCGCACTGCCAGGCAGTTGCATGTCCCACAGCAGAGACTGGCTGTAGGACAGAGCCAAGAGATGCGACGGGAGGTGTGCTGCTGGGACGGAAGGTCACGGCTGTGGAAATCAGTGGGATTCAGCAACACCTGAGAAAGGAAAGCCGAACCCGTGTCACATGTTCTTGACAAATAAAGTCCTCTACATGGCAAAGCAAATGACTCCTTGAGTGTCTCTGACCTTCATTTCCTTGACAAGCTGAGTCGGCGCATGGCAGGGGAAGGGCCTTGAGACAGGCAGAGAGGGGTGAGCACAGCACCTTTTGCACCCAGCTGGGCTCACGTCTCCCCAGGAGCAAGCAGCAATCAGGACCTAAAGTAAGGAGCTTACCCACTGCCGGTGCGGTGTTCGTCTGAGCAAAATGACAGCCAGGTGACACCCCGGGGTGCTTGAGCACCTCCTGGCAAGGGACATCCACCCAGAGGCAGGCAGGTCTGGCTGCCCCTTGCTGAAGGTTCCCATACTTTTGGGTCTCCGGGTGATTGCTGCAGAGAAAATGCTATCGCAGACTGGGAGTGAGCCTGCCTGCTCTGTGGGCCCGAGCCAAAACCCCCAAAGGGCTTCTGTGAGTGTCCAGGGGTTTGTCACACAGGGCAGAGCAGTCCTGGGCAGCGGTGTGGCCACGGCGGCGGGGTCTGTGCCACTGGTGATGCCAGAGAGCTTAACGTGTAGCACAGAGCAGGGTCTGCCGTGGGGCAGCGCTCGTGCAGGGCGCTGTGCAGACATCACTTTTGGGGTATCTGCCTGCAAATACCTTCCACTGTCATGCTGTTGTGGCTGGTGCTAAGGAGCAGTTGGGTGGCACCGCTGGTGCCCTGTGCCTCCGGAGGAGCCCGCAGTGGTGTGAGGGCTGAGCAGGACCTGAGTGAGGTGCGATTTAACCCATGTAATGCCAAGGGGGTGAACTGGCCCAGACTCTGGGGAAAGAAAGTGGGGTTAAATGCAGATGACCGGTACAGCTCTCACAGGAGAGTTGGGGTCCTTCGCTCACCCTAAAATGCCAGGGCAGGAGGCTGCTATGTTCCCATCACCCTGTGGGAGCAGGGTCAGGTACCCCACTGGGGAAGGCAGCAGGCTGGGAGACAGCTTTGGGAGTAAAGCACCCCGAAAAACACTTGCAGCAACTTTTATTTGGGGGGTGTGGTGTGTCTCCTTTACCTATGGAGGCCGAACCAGCACACGGTGGGGGGTCATTA
>NW_008825051.1:175712-177656 GCF_000699105.1 Pygoscelis adeliae | reverse complement strand
GGCGGTGTTGGGGGGCTGGCAGGGGAGGTCTCTCTTTGTGAGGGTCTCAGTGTGGCATAAGGGTCTCGGTGGCAGGGCCACCGCTGGAGCAGGGCACGGTGTCCTTCTCCCTGCAGGAGCAGAGCAGCCAGACTTGCTGGGATTTGTGTATGGCTCCTCTGATGTATAATATAACATAATGGGCTTGCCTGTGCCACAGCTGGAGCTCTTCTTGTACCTGGGGCACTGCCGCATGTCTCCATGCCCCTCATCTTTCCCCTCTGCAGCTCGTCACCAAGTCACTGTCCTGAAACTTTTCACGGAACTTTTGGGAATGCTAAGTCCTGTCCCTCCCCGTGGCAGGAGCCCCTGACCGGCTCCCTCCTGGGGGGGACACAGCGGGGTCCAGGCCTCTCACCCTATAAAATGGGTCGCGGGACTGGTTTGCCTCATGAAAACTCCAGGCAAGCCGTTTCCAAAGTTTGGGGCATGGGGCTGGGACTTTTCACTGAGAAGTGATAGGCTGCGCAGGGCACGATGGTGAATACTTTATTAAGTGACTATAAAAAAGGATGTTTATTTTGAAGGAAGCGCTGACTGTTTCTAAGACATTTATTGCTGCATTTGCACTGTGCTAACATGTACGGGTCCCAGTCAGAGGCGGTGACCCCATGCTCCTGGCCACTGCACAAACCCCTGCCTAAAAACATGCATGTTTGGATGAGGTTAGAGTGTGCCAGAGGCTTCAATACAGCCACATTGATGGGAATGTGGTTCTGAGAGGGGAAACCACTGATTTATCTCAGTAGAGCTTAACTCCACTTGAACCTTGGCTCAGAAACAAGGCTGGAGCGATGCAGTTCACAGCCTGGGAAACTCAGCTGGGAATTGCATTCCAGGGGCTGGAACTGGAGCAAAATCCAAGTGGAGATAAGGTGCAGGGGAATTGGGGTTGAACTGAGGAACTTGGGAGGTGGTAACTCCAGTGAGGGTATTGGGCTGTGTGGGGAGGAAGGGAGAGGGCAGAGAGGGGTGTCTGCAGCCCAGTGTTTCCCCGGGCACAGCAGGGAAGGGAAGAGCTGGAAGTGCCAGTTGGCTGTAGCAGCTTGAGGAAGCTTCACACTCATTGTATGTTTTTATTTCCTTTGGGTCATGGGGCAGCCCTGAGGAGGATTTGAGTGAGCATAATCCAGGTGTGTGGCTTTACCCTTTGATCACTGCTGCCCAGGCTGGTAAAGGTCACGAGCTCAGGCAGGTTTTCAGGTTTTATTGTAGATCCTGCCAGTGAACGGGGCATGGCCCTCCAAATGTGTGGGTTTCTCAGGCTTTGGCATAAAACAAGACAGTTCTTTGGGGTTGAGGCTCTTGTTTTTCAGCCAGTCCCTACTGATGGTGCAGTTCTGTTCTGAGGAAGGCCTGTGTAGCACAGCTGCAATAAATGTCCTCAAGGAGAGGGATGGGGAGTGAGGAGCAGCCGGCTGCAGAGCTTGGCTGGCCTTCCCGACCTTGGAGCTGGGCTTGGCTTTGCAAGCTGGAGCAGTGACCCGTGGCACTCCTGCGGCCAGCCGGGTGCTTCGCACGCCGAGCCCGAGTCAAGTGGGGAATAATTGAAGCTGGGAGCGAGTGCCAGAGCAGAGCAGCTACTGACTTGAGCCGGGAGTTGGTGTTCAAAGCTGGTGGGACCGTGTTGAGGTTGCACGTTCCCTCTGCTCCATGCAGCAGCAGAGGAGAGAGCACAGCGTGCAGCATTTGTAGCACCTTAGGGCTGGAAGGAAATTAGGAGCCATTTCTTAGGTGGATCCATTAGGAAATTAGGATCCATTTCTTCTTCTTCTCTCACTCCAGCTCAGTTGAGATTAGGTGATTTGTTGATGCCTCCTGGGCCTCTGCTTGCGTTGGGGTAGCAGACAGTTGGTATTTCTGCAGCATCCCTGTCATGGGGTTGGCATCATCCCCTCTCCTGTG
>NW_008825051.1:145411-175681 GCF_000699105.1 Pygoscelis adeliae | reverse complement strand
GGCTCATGCTTGGGAGAGGCCAGTTTATAAATTCATAAGCCCCAGCTGGGGCTTTGTGTTGTAAAAGCAGGAGGTGAATCCATCTGGGAGGGAAACTGGGCTGTCGCCGTTTGTTGTGTTTGTAGCTGTTACCAAAAGGATGCTCGCTGATGATCTCAGGAGCACTAAGGGTGCCAGAAACGGGTGGGAACTGACCCCAGTGTGCTGGGAATGGGGATGCCTGGTGTCCTGTCCCCCATGAGCACAGCTCCCTTGAAGCACACCCACGCCTTTTAAGCAAACAGCGTTTGCACTGAATTGAATCTGTCCCTTGAGCCCTAATCCGCATGTTACCTGGAGCAGCGAGCCAGCCTGGAAATGGTGGTAGGGGTGATTTTTAGGGGAGCATTGTAAGGCAGCGGGTGGGAGCTGATCTCCCCGTGATCACTGCTGCTGCGGAGCTGTGTGTAAGCTGGCGTGCACGGCGTGTTGTGCAGGGTAGGCAAAGCCCCAAGTGGCTCTTTCCCAAGGCTGAATTATTCAACTTGTACCTATTTTTGGTGGTTTGAGCTGTAATGATTCCTGAGTGAGACCCCTCACAGTGCTGTGGGTCTGTGCTGGCGGGGGAATGGTTGGGAAAGCGGCACTGGCAGTGTTTCTCTGAGTTTGGGCTGCTGTGGGGTTGCATGAGCCCCAGCTGCCGCTGAGCATCCCCCCTCCATGTCCCCAGATGTGCTGGCACCTGTGGGCACGACACTGGTGTCTCCAGGGCTTTGCCGAGCTCACCGCACTGGAGGGCAGCCGTTCGGGGGATGCTCAGGTTAAGGAGGAGGGGAAAGTGGGAAAACTCCTTGGTGCAGTGGGAGCCCGGTTGCTCCAGGGCTCCTGGGAGCTGTTTTTTCCCCGTAAAGTGCAATAACCATAATTGCGACCCGGCCCCGCAAAACACAAAACTCCCCAAACCAACCCAGAAAAATCCCGTCTGGGAACGTGACCCAGAATGAATGCGCACGAACAATTTGCCATTAATTAAAGCTTAGAGTCGCCCAATTAAAATCTGCTTAATTAAGGGATGAGTGGCATCTGACAATGCAATGCTTGGCTCCTGCAGATGGTATTTCTTGCTCGAGGGTTGGTGAAAGTAGTCTTTCAGTAAATTATCCTCCTGGAGGTCTGGTACTCCGAAATGTCCAACACGGCGTTGTGCAGCAAGGCTCCTCAGATCTGGTGTCTTATGCTGTTGTGTGCTTGTAATGAAGATGTGTACGTGGACTTTGTACACTAAACATTTAACCTAATGTAAATATGCAAAATCATACATAAATTGCAATGCATTAGTACTGTTTGTGTATGTACGGTAGCATATGTTTTATATGATACATTTGTGTATGTGTATAATATAAAGCTTAGAAGATGATGGTAATCTTAACTAGTTTGCAAGTCAAATCACTTAAAAATCCAGAAATACCAGATTTGGACTCTTCCTGCCATCTCCATTTGACCCTCCAGTGCACGCACGTTACTATGGAGTCCTCAATTAGGCAATTATATGTTGGGTTTTTTTTTTTTTTCCCCTCACAAGACCCTAAATTGTGCATTTAAAGTGGCATAAATACAGGGGTCACTGCCTCTATCCCCATCACAGAGAGAATCTGTGCAGCCTTCCCCTGTGGCTGTTTGCCCCTGTGAAGGCAGAGAACGAACGATTAAAACTTCAGGGCTTGCAGGAGTTACAAGAGCCCCCAGACAGAGCCCGCCAGTATGTTTTTACAATGCGGCTTTTATCTCAGAGGTCCTTCGTGCAGTCCTCTTAGCTGAGGTTTTCTGCACCAGAGGATGCAGGGGACAGCCAGCCCGGGTTTGTCGTGCTTTGGGTCCATTTGAAGGGCACTGGAAGGATGGATGTGAGGATGCCGCAGGGCTGCGCTGCCTCCCGGGGGGGGCGAGATGGCCAGCCGAGGGGTCGGTCTGCTCCATTCCCCTGCAAAAAGAAGAATCAAAACCTGGAGAATTTGGTGCAGTGTTTTCTGCACCGGGCCTGAAGGAGCGCATCCATTTTCCTACGTGATGTGAAAGATGTGTTGTTGTAGCATGAAGACTTGGAGCGATGGCGAAGCTGGCCCGTTCCCGGGCGGGCTGCAGTGAGCGATTGCCCTCGCAGCTGAAAAACACCCCCCTCATCTGAAGTCTGAGTTTACTGAGCATCAGTTTCCAGCCATTATCTGCTGGATGAAAGAGCCCTTTTCCACCCTGAAATCCTCTGGTTCCTTTGTCCGTGAACTGGGAGGAGGTGGGTAGTGGCAGGAGCCCTTGCTGCTTTCCCTTGGACAAATGCACATGGCACAAATGCCATCACTTGCACTTGACAACTTTTGGTTGCTTGGTTGTATCCCCACTTGCACCGAACTGAGTGCAGTTGGGTGCCCACTCGCTTGGGTGCTTTGGGAACCCCAAGCCTGGATGTGGCCCCAGTTTCCTCTGACATGTCCAGAGGAGAAGGCACTGACCCAGGACATGATGCTGCAATTTGGGATGTGGCACGTGCTGGATGTTTTCACACTGCCCTCACCAAATGCTGCCATCCCACCCAGCGCCGCCACCTTCCCAAGGTGATGGGAGACACACGATGCTTATGGCAAAGCCATAACTGCGGTGCAGGGACGCTGGGGGGGTTGTGCGTGCACAGAGCTGGTGCCGCTCCTAGGGCTGCTGTATCCAGACAACTGCTGTGATGATGCTTTTTGCTGCGGTGTTTAACTTTGCCGAACTTGAGCTGTTTGGATTGAAAAGCCTTTCTGTTATAAGTCTGTCTCGTGCTGAATTATCTGAAAAATTTCAGCCAAAACTGTCCAGCAGTTCCCAGGATCCCTGTCTTCAGTGTGTATTTGTATTCCTGTAAGCTGGAGTGCAGACTTGAAGTTTGGCAGCATCCCCACGAGAAATCCTTCCAGATTAGACCAAGTTATAAAATCTTAAACCTTTCTGTGAGCAATGGGTCATACGGAGCCTCATTTCCTAAAAACTCTCCCTGTTGATTTTTTTAAGTGCCCGCTCCCTCTGCACCAGCAGGTCTGGATCCTGCCCTGGGCTGGCTCCGGCACTCGGCAGCCCACGTCCCCACGCGTGCCACCGTGCAGAGCAAATAAGGACCGAGGTGTTCCTGCCTGCCCTGCAGACAGGGATGCTAGCGCTGTTTGCACCTCTATTTTTTTGCATAGGTGGAAATCATTACATTTAAATTCTAGTGTGCTGGGAAAGGGTTTCAAGGGTGAATAAGTGCTGTTCCTTAAGGGAAGATTTTTCTAGAGGAGAAGAGTAATGGATAGGCTGCATGCTGCACGTTTACGATCATATAAACTTACCAGGGAGTTGAGCTAGATGATACATGCATCGCACCCACAGAAAAATAAACAGTTTGAACTGGGCCGTGCGCTGTTACGCCTAAACCGGTGCCTGCCCTTGTTGAAATATTGACAGAAGCCTCGCTGCTCTTCCCAGGCAAAGCCTGGTGCCAGCAAGCAGCTCCAGCTCCCGACACTCAAGCCCAAGCTAAGTCTGTCTGGTTTTAGGTTTGCCTTCAAGCGAGGTGGAGAGGTCCAGGGGGCAGACACAGGGTCTGGTGTGAGAAGCAGCTCGGGATGGCTGTCCCCACCCCTTGCATCGGGGCAGGCTCCTAGAAGTCTCCTAATTTCTTGCAGGGGGAGCCGCCATCTGCTCCTGGTTGAGGTCCCTCCCGGCTGCACCGCGGGGGCTGACGTAACATTATTCCACCCCCGGCCGAGGAAGCCAGAGCTCTTTGTGTATGTTCAGTATGTGCTATATATATATACATAACATTAATCTTCACTCTCACAAGCCTTGTAGTCATTGCGGGGCCGTGGGGCTGGTGTTAAGCCTGTGCGGGCAAGGGACGGTGGCTGTGGTAACACTATCAGTAGCTGTGAATGGTTACGGCTCAGCCTCCGAGGAGAGGAGCCCGCTCCCCTGATCACTGCGACTTACGGGATCATTCGTTCCTCTGGGGTTGGGTTTTGTTTGAGGCTTGTTTGGGAAGGAAAGCTCAGGAGCCCCTTTGGAGAAGTGGTGGATATCAGGTGGCTCGTGGGGACTCTTGGGTGCTGGGGGCTCCGTCCTCGTGGCCCCAGCTGGGTGCAGGCTCAGGGCTTGGCTCCGCAGGGCGCGAGGAAGGAGCCCTCCTCCACGGGGATGCTCTGGCGCCTGGGAGGGTCTGTGCTGGTGTTACAGTTCTTGCCCCGGCAGGCAGGGAAAGGGTGTCCCCCTGCTCTTGCCTGTCGACCCTGGCAGTATTTTGGGGGACAGATGTGAGTGCAGAAACCTCATTTCCTTCAGCTAAAAAGAGAGCCGGAAGGCTGTTCAGCCCGACATACCATCGCATAACAAGATAATTATTTCTTTTTTGTGCTTTGCTCCCTATTTTTAAACAAACCAGGCTGGCAAGGCTGAGTCTGTCCCCCTCCTTCACATCGCAGAGTGAGCGTGGGAGAGCTCAGCGAGAGGCCGAGCATCCTTGGCTCTGCCAGCTGCACCGTGGGGTGTAGCAGCGCAGCGAGACCTGGTCCTGCCAGTGCTGCTGTGGGCTCTGCTTCGCTGGGGGCAGGCGGTGAGGTTGGCAGAGGGAAGTGCTTCCTGACTGCCAGCTGGTGGCAAAGGGACTCCTTGTCCCTGTAGTCCCTTCATTGTGCAAAGGCTTCATTCAACCTGCAGCCCCTGTGACAGAGCAGTCAGCTGAAAAGCTTTGCTCTCTTGTGGCTATAAATTAAGAAAAAAACCTCCCTAAGACTTAAGCACCCTCCTTCCCTGCCTTTCCCACTCCAAGAACTCAAGAGAGCAACACCGTGACAAAAATCAGCTTCTGTTTAGGGCACGTCAACCTTGACAGTGCGTCTCTCTCCCACAATGATGGCAATTAGTGCAGCACTAATTACCCACGTGGAACTTTGCCGAGCTCCCCCATCCCTCCCGGCAGTGTAATTCCTGCGGGGTTAAAGGCCACCTCAGGTCACATCGTGCTGATCCCGGTGCCACTGGGGACAAGGGTGCCCCGGCGCACGGCCGGGTGCTGGCTGGGTAGGTGGGAGGCAGGCAGCGGGATGGAGGGATGCAGCAGCCCCTTGCCCTGCGGCCGTGAGTCTCTGTGGTTCATCGGATTTGCCACAGTGGTTTCATAGATGGGTTGCAGCGGCTCTGGGGAAAGGAGCGCCAGGATTTGCTATGAGGTGGATTTCTGTTCCCTAATTTCTTTTCCCCCGTCCCCCCGCCGCGTTGCCTGCTGGGGGACAGCGTTCCTGGGAGGGGGCGAGGAGACCCAAGGAGATGTGTTGGCTCTCTGGGAGCAAGGTTGCCTCCAACGCTTCCCCATCCCCACTCGCTCCCAGCAGCCCCAATGCCCTCTGCAGGTGTCCCCCCGGGATGCTGCCGGGTGTGGTTGCAGCATGGCCAGTGCTGCTCATCCTCGGGTGGCTGCAGTGCATTGCTACACCAGGGTGCTCAGCAGCCTGACCTCCCCCCCCCATCAAATCACAGAATCGTAGAACAGCACAGGTTGGAAGGGACCTCAAAGGATGATCTGGTCCAACCTTTTGTGGGTAAGGGAGCCTAGATGAGATTGTCTAGCACCCTGTCCAATTGCATCTTGAAAACCTCCAGTGATGGGGACTCCATCACATCCCTGGGGAGGTTTTTCCAGTGATTGATTGTTCTCACTGTAAAAAAATTCTTACTTATATCAAGATGAAACCTGTCCTGGTGCAACTTGTACCTGATGCCCCTGTCTCTCCTTTTCACTCCTTGTGAAGAGAGAGCCTCCGTCCACTTTGTAGCTGCCCTTTAAGTACTGGAACACTGTCATGAGGTTCCCTCGAGCCTTCTCCAGGGAGAATAGACCTAACAACTCCTTCAGTCTTCCCTCACAGGGCAGGTTCTCCAGCCCTTTGATCATCTTCAAAGTCCCTCTCTCTTTTCTGCCTCCCCTTCCATCCACTGCTTGGTGACCAGGGCTGGATGGTGTCCCCCGCCACAGCCTGCTGAGGCCATCGCCTTGTTGCGAGCCCTAAACACTGGCTCGGTTCCTCCTCTAAAGCTCATGGGAGCTGCAACTGGGAATTCTTGCTGCAGGATTTCTGGTTGGGGAAAGCAAATGGGGAGCTGCTTGTGGAGTCCCCCCTCCTGGCTTTCCACCGGGGTCCGCTCCTGGGAGAGGAGGGTAATGGGGTGGTTAATTAATGAGGTTTCAGCTGGGGCTGGGCTGCTCGGGGTTTTGGGAGGGTTTCCGAGGCCGTTCAGCCAAGCTGTGCAGAGCACTGTGGGGGAGAAGTTGTTCTGGCTGGTTCCGAACTACCATGGACATCGTGTGAGCGGTGACGGCTGCGCCAGAATCGCTCTTCACGCAAATGTCCTTTTTCATGCTTGCAGGTTGTCAAGTCTTTCTCTCGGTGTTGCTAGTCCAAAACATTTGGAGAGTTTGTCAAGGGACCCAATATTTATTTCCTGAGTATCAAGACGCAGATACACATTTCTGAGCTTATTTCCACAGGAAGCAGGTTCATAAATCCTCTTTTTAGAGCAGAAGAGGAGTTTCTGCCTAATTCCCATGATGCCCAGAACTGGGGCTCAGGGAAGGCGCCAGCTATTGTGCCAGCATTCACCAGGTGCTGCACACCAGCTCGCTTGAGCTGCTGTAACTTTATTGAATAACCAAGCACATTAAAGACTTCGCCAAGTAATTAATTTGCACAAGACTTTCTCAGAAGCTTAAATCCCTCTGTTAACATTGCATCGTCCTTCCCAGAGCAGGTTCATTCTTGGATGCTCCTTCTCCAGGTCTCTCTCAGCATCCACAATGAGGAGCAGAAAGTGATTGCACCTTTCTAGAGACATACGGTTTTCTTTTTAGGTTTACCAAGCTCTGTCTCCTTTTCTTTTCTTTTTTTGTAAGAAAGGGAAGGTGTTAGTGCAGACTGTGCAGCTTTGTGGCTCCCCAGGCAGAGGGAGGCAGCTGGGGTTTTCTAGAGGCACGATGCCCTTGGGGATGTGGGACGTACCTGAAAATTGGAAAGATGCAGGAGCTGGGCTGTATCTGAAAAATGCCTGTTGATCCGAGCGTGCACGGCATGCCCGTGGCAGCTCAGCCTGCAAGGGCATCGCTGCTCTTTTTTTTTTTTTTTTTTGACACGGTCAAGTTCTTTGTAAATTAGTTCATTATTTGAAAGATGGGAGTGATTAGTAAACAAATTGGCAGAAAACGGAGATGTGTTGGGAAGGGAATCTAGCCCCAAACATCAGAGCTAGCTGGAAACGTTTTTCCCCACGTCTTTCCAGTGTGTTTTCAACACAAAAATGCACTTTCTGCAGTTGAGATGCTGGGATTTTTCTACATAAATTTTTCCCTTAGAAAAATATGTAGCTTTTCCGTTGAGAAAACAGAATATTTCACTGCAGGCCAGTTCAACCCCAGTAAAACCACCCCCAGCTTGGGGAGGTCACGGTACAGCCCAGGTGGTATCAAATTGCCTCTCCCCAGGGGCTGCCTTGCCCTGCTCTGCTTCTCCCTCCCTGTCCCAGCTGAGCGGAGTCAGCAGGGAGGAGAGTGGGTCCATTAATCCCGGGAACTAATACAGCTCCACAGGGTGATGAAGGTTAATACTGAGCTCCCTCTGAATGAAATATGATGGTCCATTTCCACAGTTCTCACTCAAATTGTTTCATTTGGGCAGAATGTTAGAATTTCTTCTTTTTGATCCAAAATGCCTCAGCAAACTGTCTGGCTATTTTAAATCATCCCTTTTTTTTTTTTTTTTTTTGCCAGCAGGTTTTCTCTGCTCTGAGATGAGGCGGATGGGACAGGGGTACTTCAGTGTCTGATCACAACCGGGCATCGAGGCAAGGGTGGGAATGCCAGCATCTCCCCTAGGCTGGGATTTCTCATATTTGCTGGAGTTTGTTGAGCATCGGGGGCTCGTGCCAGGCTGCGGAGGGCTGAGCCTTCGCTGGCCCCAGCTGCCCTGAAGGGTGAGCTTTGAAATATTGCTGCAGCCGCTTGCATAAGGTGCCTCACACATTTCCCCGGCCGATCTCGCTACACCAGGGAGACGAGCTGGAGGAGTCAGCTGCAAGCATGAGCACCCAGAGAATGGAGAATGGCTGCGGGCATTCAAGGCTGGGGATGGCAGCGTCATTTTTGCATATGCTCCTTTTCTTATGGAAACACTTGTCCATAGGCAAAAATTTACCCCAAGAGCCATCAGAGCAGGGTAGCAAGGAGCGGATGAGCAGGTTGGGTACTGGCGATGAGTGGCAGCAATGCATCTCATGCAAGGCCAAACCTCCTGTAGCTCGCATAACTCTCACAGCTTCTGGCACTGCTTTGGGAAGTTAACGTGGGTGCTTTTTCCCAGGGTGGTGTGAATCTTTGCATGGCCTTTTTTTTCCCCCCACTCTAAGGAGTCCCATAATCTGCATTTATGTTCCCTTGAGAGCTCTGCTTGGCGGTGGGGACCCAGCACTGGGGATGGGACCTGCTACTGCAACACCTGGTGTTACCTGTTGTGTTTAATGGCTCCATACGGCACGTGTGCAGAGTTCATCCCCTCCTAAACCTGCTGTGGGGAAATTATAGGGGTTGGGCACAGGTCAAACAGATTTAGCTGTTGCTTTCACCAGAGTGCGAGTGAAGGTCAAATTTTTTTTTTTTTTCTTTTTGGTCTCTTAAAATCATTCAAATAGCAGTTTCTATTTTCTTAAAGGAAAAAAAAAAACTACAGAAAGGTAATTAACTTTTATTTGTTGAAAGCTGACTACCCTCACAACTAGCATTATGCAGAGATATGCTCCCCCACTTGCAGAAGATGGATGTATTCTAAGTTGATACATTCAGATAAAACATAAAATATTTCCATCGGGACTTGGAGAAATAGGAGAAGCAGGTAGGTAATATATTGCAGAGACATCTTAAAGGACTTCAGAGCCCCAAACTCATCCATGACAGATGCAGGGATAATCTCTCCTGCTGCTCAACTGCAGGCAGCTGTGGTGGAGGATGCAGCTGATGTTTATCGCAGCAGCCAGTCCCAACTGTTTAGAGCTGGCAATGAAAAACAGGAGAGCATGGCAGGGGAGGATGGTTTAGTGCAGAGAAAAGCCCAGGATCTTTCACACCAGCTTGTCTGGATGGTTTTGATGGGGGAAGCTAGTCCAATATCCCTGCCTTTTTTTTGGGTGGGGAAAGGTCTGGTTGCTAGATGCTCCAAGTTGGTGCCCCAACTTGGAGAGCACCTGGGAACAGATGGCTGAGGATGAGCTAAGGACCGAGCAGATACCGAGCGCTCTCTCTGTGTGAGAGCTCGCTGGTGGAGGGGCTCCATGCACGTGTGCGCAATAACTAACTTTATGACGGGGAAATGAAGTGTCCATAGCCTTTGAAGTCAGGACAGAACTGGGAAGCAGTGGGATGGGGTGGCTGTGACACAGAGCAGGGCTGGGGCTCCCTGATCTCTTCCTTTGCCGTGGCCCTGCACTAGCTGCTGTTTCTCTACCCGTGGTTTCCATCTGTAAAGCAGGGAGTGATGCTAGACAGATGCGTGCTTTTACTCCTTCTGCAATGGCTCTGAGCTGAGATCTCTTTGCAAGACAAAATGCAGCCAGGCAGCAGATTATGTTCCATTAAGTCCTCACTTTCTCTCTTTTTTTTTTTTTTTTAAGCCTGCTAGACATGATGTTTTGAAGAAGTGCTGTTATTTTGCCAGCTTGCTCTGTCTTATGCTTATCCATTCCCTCTCTCCCTATCCCTGTGTGCCAGTGTTTGTGCCATTACAATTTCAGCAGAGTGCTCTGGATTGCAACGGAGAAAAGCGGGAGTCGCTGGGCTCGCTTGGAGCAGATCCCACCGGCTGGGGAAAAATGCCATGTTGCAGTGCAAGAGCTGAGGATGACACATCTCGTCCCTGAAAGGTGTAAATCAGAAGAGATATTCAAAGTAACCCCAGGCATGAAGACCACAGAGTCGCAGGGCGAGGAAGGGGGGCGAGGATAATTTACACGGATATTCTCTGTGCGTACAGTACCATGCGGGACCCAGACCTGATGTGTTTTGGGGCACTTGTATGCCTCTGTTCTAATAATTAAATGTGAGTATGAGTGCATGTTACAGGTCAAGTATGGATTTTCAGAGTGAAAGAGGTACATTTTATTGAGACTTTTTCTGCTTTCCTGCTGCTGAGCCTTTGTTTCTAAGCCACATTTGCAATGGCAGCTTCCACTGGGAGTGGGAAATGCTTGACTAAAGAGGCAGGTTAAACGAGTTGTCATCCAACGAAGGCATCTGCCGCGCAGGAGTGAAACCTTTAGTCTGTCAGAGTTGCATTATTAATACTTTTCTGAAGTCCTTGATGGTTCAATTAAACAGCTGGGTTTTGCCTGTGGAAATGCTGGTCTTTGTTTTGGCAGGCGGGGATATACCAGGACTGAGTGAGATGTTCTGTAATGAGAGCTATTAGAAGGTCATTAGCGATGCAGAGAGGTTTTGAAGTTGGATCTCGCTTTCTGGCAACAAGCTTTGCGTAAGCGGATTTTAAACAACTCCTGTGCTCGTCCCCTCACACCCCCCCCTTACTGGAGCATTTTGATTGTTTTAGATTTGAGGGTGGCAAACTGGAAGATTTGCGTGAGAGAAGTGAGAGGAGACAGAGGACCTAGTCTCCATCGTGCCACGTGGTCCTCCTCGCCCTGGCCAGTGACTAGAGGACGCGGGGTGCAGAGTTTAAAGTGAGCCGCAAAGAAAGAGGGAGAAAGAGAGAAAAACACTGGATGCAGGCTCTGTACGTAGAGTTTGAGTGACTTAAAGAACAGCTTTTTGGCCAGGTGGCCTCGCTCTCCTACATCACTTGGAAACTCCTGCCTGTGCCAGCATCCAGCCAGCTCCTCGGTGCCTCTCTGATGTTTTCCCAACGGATTCTCTAACAGAGGTTTGAACACAGCCAGCACCGTGGCACAGAGGTGCTTTGTGGTGTGGCTGCCAGGGATTTTGCAGGAACTCGATGGCTGCAATCAGCTGATTGCAGGGTCTTGCTTTCTTGCAGGGCAGGGCAGTTGGTGTAGGGACCTTCATACCCGGCAGCATGTGAAGAGGTTAGTTTTAATTTCAGAAAGACAGTGTTTCTGCCTTGCAGCCTCAGAGCAAACCTGGGCAACCGAGCCCCGAGCTCCCTGCCACAACCTAAATGAAAAATTGCCCAATTTGTTCCTGTTTCATGTCAATAACTGCAAGGTTTTGTACTCATTTGGGAGGAGAGAAGGGCCTGAGTTCCTCACACAGGAGTGTTTGAGCAAGACTTCAGCCTGGGGCAGATGACAGGTCCTGTACTGAGCCCTCCCATGCTTCATAGGCATGGAAATTACCCCCAGCCTTCCCGCTGATGTGTTCCATTGCGGGGACAGATGCATTGCAGGGGCAAAAGCCGGGGCAGGTCACAGCTGCCTCAGACCTGTTCCTGGGGCTGGTGCAGAGGAGGAAAGTGCTCCTTCCTCCTTGTCCGTGGGAAATGCATGAGGGTGAGCGTGTATTTAAAGCCCCCAAGCTGCAGTTCACGACCAGGTGCTTTCTAGTTGCCATACAGTTTGCACCAGCTCTTGGCATCAAATCCCTCAGGGCTAAAAGTCAGCTTCGATGGCCGTAAATTGGATGCTGCCATTACCAGGCAGGACAGTGCTTGCCCCTGCTCCCTCAGGATGGCTTGAACCTGGACAAAAGGTGGGGGGTCTTGGGCTGGCTGCCCACCCCTGACCTGCTCCCAGCCCATGGGGAGAGCCTCTTACCCTGGCTCGCTGAGGATGAACCAAAGCGGTGCCCATCTCCCTGTGCGCCTGTGGCTCATGGGAAGCAGAAGTCATCCTGCTCGGACTAGGCAGGTCTTGCAAAACCACGTACCGTGCTTTAGCGGCAGAGGTCCACAGTGTTTCTTTCCCCACTTTGCAGGCTAAACCTTTAAGCTGCTAAGCTTGCTTTGAGCAAAAACTTCTTTTGGTGGCTCTTCCTAAGGAGGAGATCAGGTGCCTGCCAGGGGTAGGCAGTTTTCTGAGTCCTTATTGATGGGTTCATTTTATAATGCCTCGCTCAGGGTTTTCCTCTCCAAATGAGTGGACTTTTGGGAATCCTATACCTTCTGCAGTAAAAGTGCTGTTAATTTTCTTCCACAGCTCTGCTGGTTTTAATTGTAACCTCCCATGTTAGCTGTTAACAACCCATATGTTGATTGTATATATTATTTAATTAATTCCCCGCTGGCCTACCTCAAGGTTGGGTTGTGGTAGAGTTTCAGTTGCTGGGAGGACTTTAAATCCAGATGAGATGTTTTTCCTACAGGGAAAGATGTTTTTCCACATTCAGCCACAGCTGTTGGTCTTAAAGGAGGAATTAAGCTGGAGATCTCCTTTGGCATATTCTTTGTAGGACACCAGATCACAGTGGGGTTTTTTCTAGCTTGAAAATGCATAAATAGGAGGAGATCCCCTGCTCAGCAACGAGTCTTGTACCATTTGATGGTTGCTGATTGGGTACAAGTGACCCAAAATTAAACTAAAGCAGCAAAAATGCTGTGCCTCACTGTTCATTCCAGGCACACTTGCTTTAGAAGACAGTGCTTAGAAGTTATATCTTTCATTCCTGTGGTTTAATGATTTGGATTTTATATTTTTCTGCCTAAAATATACAAGACAATCATGATTTTGGGCAGGGTGTGACTGTGCCCCAGAAGCAGTACTGGTGTTACTGGGGTAGTTGCTTGTTGGTCTCTGGAAGAGCTGGGCTTGTGAGAAATCAAGTTTTATGGCTGTGGAGATACTGCAAGTCTGTTTAATATCACATGTAGCAGCAGGAGGTGGAGAGGAGGTGTATCACCCACATCCAGGAGTAGGAGATTGTCATAGCATAATTCACATTGGAAGAGACTTCTGGAGATCATAGAGTGCAAGCCCTTGCTTGAAGCAGGTCCATCTAGATCCAGGCCATTGAAAGGGCCACCTGGAGATGATCGGTGCTTGGTAGCCATTTTCCTGCGGAGGCGTGAGTGGCATTTCCAAAACTGTTCCTTTGTGTCTGATATGTGCAGTCTGGTTTAGTTTAACTTGGTCTTGAGCCTTGGAAAGAAGTATCTGGGGTTACGTCAGAGACTGCAGCTTTCTCCTTTCAAGTACAAGGAGCCAACTGATACTTGAACGGGCAAGGGGAAGGGGAGGGGGAGACAGGGCTGACACACTCCAGGACGTCCCAAGGTATGAAGGGAGCTCCAAGCCTTGTCGATGTGGGAATTGCAACTCCCAGTGCAGCGTTTCATTCCCACAAAGAAGGGAAGGAGGAGAGGGGGAACATGGATAGCTGGAGGCTGATCCTAAACCAGGCAGTTGCAGCTCTCTCGGAGGCATTAAAGCGATGCAGGAAGGAGCATCACAGGCTGTCCCAACACGTTGTGCTGCTCTGTCTCCTCCCCAGCCCTTCATTTCAGCTGAGGGACCCCCGTGCCTTGCAGCTTCCTGCCTCTCCTGAGCCAAACATGTGCAAACTTGACCGTGAATCCCACCCTGGATGGTTTTTTACACACACAGGCTGGTATTTCCTCCCAGCTCCCTCTCCCCCTGCACGGCCCCTTCACAAAGAATGGAGTCAGGCATTGCTTGTGACCTTGACCTCTGAACCTCTCCTCCCCTCCTCCCAAAATGTGAAGCATCTGGCAGGCATGTGCTGCCTGGCTGCTTGGTGGGGCTGGTGGAGCTGCACTGATGTTACACAGGCTGTGGCTTGTCTCCGGGCTCCCTTGCCCCGCTCACCCTTTTGGGACGTGTTTGCTCTGCAGCCCCGGAGTGGTGCCTGCTCCTGGTACGGCAGCTGGTGGTGGGGAGACCCTGCCTTTGAAAGTGATCCCCAAGAAGAGGGGTGGCCCATGCATCCCTCCTCCTTTCACATTGCTCAGGAAAAGTTTCCTCCAGTGAAAGGGTTTGATGGCTTTGTTGGAAGTTATCAAGGGTTTGACCGTCACAGGGCAAGGAGTGATCCAGAGTGACTCCAGCCTGTGAAGAGAGAGCCAGATCTCCTCTTGGTTCCTGTGTACTCCTGGTTCCCAGCCGGGGAGCTCAATGGGAGCTCTTTTTAGGGGCCATTTTGAAGAGGGAATCAGCCAGTTCTGGTTAATTCCTTCCTGATGCCTCCAGCAGCCATGATGCTGTGTGATCTGAGCTTCAGACCAACACAAAGAAGCGCAGATGTCTTGTCCCCTGGCCATGGCATGGTCCTCTCCTGCCAATGCAGGGGGAAGGGGAAAAGAGGTTTCACCTCTTCCATGGCTGGTTCTGGGGTGTTGGGGATGATCCATCCATGGAGCCAGGAGGTCCCTGAGATGCTTCCCATGGCCAGTTTTGGCCAAGGGGCAGCTGGGAGCCAAGGCACCCCTGCGCTTTGTAGCACAGCAGCGGTGAGGCGGTGGCAGTGCTTTGGGCAGGGAGAGGTTGGATCATGATCTCAGCAATTGCTGTGAGCTGGGGGCGGTCTTCCCAGGGCTGTTCCTCCCCCAGAACCACCCTCTGGATGCGCCTCTGCAGGGGAAGGCGATGCATTTCTGTCTAAGATGGTTCACTGTGGATGTGAGTTCCCACATCGTGCATCTGTAGGGCCAACCGGGGCATGTGAGTGCATTTGCTGCTGTCAGAAAGGAGGTCTTGGGGCTGGGCAGGAGGGAGCGGAGACTGGCACGGGTGCTGCTGCGGGGCTGGTCAGACCAACCTGGTCGTAGTGTCGCAGGGAGATGGAAGCTTTCATCAGGGCTGGGATGTGGTGGATGGACAACGGCTTCCCCCTGAGGGTGGAGAGGGGCTGGATAGTTTTCTGGATGGGATAATAAACTCCTGGCTTAAAAAAAAGAAAAAAAAAAAAAAAAGGAAGATGAAGTTTTAAAAGAATAAATAAAAATCACCTCTGAACCTTTGCATTCAACTTCTCGTGCTTGAATCATTAGCAGTCAGGTTTTCCAAGCTTTTCTCTATAGCTGTGAGGCTCAGAAAGGTTAATTAAAAAGAGATTCAGAGCTGTTAATGAGTGCAGCAGCTGGAGCATTACGTCTTTGTCTGTGTCAGCAATTAGCGTGCTCTACCAAAAGCAGATCCACAGAGCAGCAGGTCCAAGGCCCCTGTGTCCACTCTATATGGGCTCTGTGGTTTTTTACTTTGGACTGGTCTTGGATTTTCAGTCCACAGGATACTCTCCATGTTGGAGAACGTTAAATGTCCTCCATCGCCTTCCTTCTGGCTTACTGTCACCAGAAAGGCGTCCGTTTGTGCGGGCCAAGACTGCTCTGCAGTGTAAGCTAAAGCACAGTAAGTGGGGATGGTTGGGGCATTTGCCCTGAAATGCCTTCCTGATCCTAATTAAAATGACTTGTGCGGTGTTTTTTTTATTTGCTATGTTTATTTTCCCCCTTCAGAAACAGTTTGCAGAAGCATGTTGTGAACACGTCTCTGCTGCAGCTCGGTAGAGTGTGGACTAACATTGTCCCAAGGGAGCTCTTTTCAGCCTTCCTCTCTGAAGGAGATAGGAAGTGTGGAGGTCCTCACTGCACACTCCTGTCTTTAAAGAGGTGCAAGGATGGCAGAGCTAATTTTCAAGCAACCTCTCATAATCTGCCTCAAGATTTGCTGCCAACTTGTGACTCTTCAATGACAGAGAGGCCCCTGGCCCTGGGCTCCCTCCCGCGTGTGACTGTGACTCACAGTGCGGTGGCAGACGTGCTCTGGCTTGTAGGCGTGCTCTGTGCTTGTGGAGTACACGTGCAGCACACGCACGTCTCCCTGAGCAGAAGAATAACTGCTTCACTCAAAACCTGGCTGCAGCGTCGTGCCCTCCCCGCTGGTGCTGGCCGTGGGGAGCCCCATCCCTGGGCTGAGCCACCCCGAGCGCTCCTCCAGGCTCTCTCCACCCAGCAAGACACAAGAAAATGAACCCCGCTCCTTTTCACAGCACACAGTTGCCTTTTCCCTGCTTTAATCTCCCTGAATGTGTTTTTGTTTCATTTTTATATTCCTTTCAGGCTTTTCCTGGAATTCCCACAGGGCCCAGGCCAAGCGGGTAGGGGATGCTGATTGGAAACAGAATAGGACTGGAAGTAACCGAGATAAAGGGCCTGATAAAACAGCCAGAGCCTGGCTGATGTGCAGAACCAGCGTGGGACTGTCCGCGCCCCTTCCTCCCTGCTTGGAGAGGGCTTGAGCCAACCAGGAACCAGCCCACTCCTATTAACTGCTCCTCTTTATTTTTTGCTCTCTTTCTTAATACCAGTGTACAAACATTGCTGCAGAGAGCAGGGGTTAATGCAGCTCAAGCCCTGGCTCGTAAGCAGCCTGAAGAAGGCCACTCTATTTGTTGGGGTTGTGCATGGGTTGGCACGATGAGGTCTTAGTCCATTACTGCCGCTTTACACCCCTGCGTGTATAGGAGAGTTGACTGCCAAGAAGAAAGGGATGGGCATCAAGGTTTTCCACAGCATAAAGGGATGCGTGTTGCTCTGCTTGGATAAATGAGTAGATTTTTCTTCTTATCTCAAACCTGAAAGTGGGTTAAGCGTGTAGGAGAGTAGTTGTCTTTTTTTGAAGCCTGTAACATCAACAGTTGCCATATCAAAGACAGCGCAAGAACTGCTTGCTCAAAGCACAGTGCAATAATCAGGAGATTACTGACATCTCCGGGTGATGGTTGCTGTTGCATTTGAAGAGATGCCCTGGATTTGTCGCTTTTGTAGCTCCTTCTGCAGTCGAGCAGAGCAAAGCTTCATCTGTAGCTCCTCAAGGACCCCCACACCCCAGCCGGGGTTTCTGTTTAGCTTGATCGACAGTTCGCTGCTGAACACCATGACATGGGGCTCCCTAGACCTTGACCAGGACTGGCAGTCATGTCTCCTTCCCCGTGCCCTTCCTCTGTGGTTTTCTGTAGAAAAGTAACTGCCCTTTGCTCCTTCTCCACGAGGGATTAGCATCCACAGAGCTGCCCAGTGCTGGCGAATCCCTTCTCTGGTGACAGCCCACCTCTTGTAGGTCCTGACTGCGTTTCACCATGCGGTCGTGGCCGTATACAGCCCGTCTCACCGTGCCTTAAGGCAGTGATGACAGGAGGGTAGGGCAGGCTCTTGAAATGTAGGAATCAAATATTTTAGGGAGTATTTGAGCCTGGCTGTCCCACACCTTAAGGCAGTGTCCTGGTCTCTGGGCTGTGGCAGGGAGGGAACAGCTCCATTGACTTTGTAGGTCTGTGATTTGGCGCTCTGTTTTTCAGGTTTTATGGTGAATGAATATAATTATGTATTTGGGGCTCAGCTGATTCCTTAGAGTGTTTGTTTTGCTGGAGGTTTGGTGGGAAAGGTACAACAGTTCAACCCAATTCCACTTTTTACTTTATTTTTTTGTTTGCTTCACTTCCAAACTAGAGAAAAAGAAGGAAAGTCACTTCTTCATGTAGTCCTGCTGCTCACGGAGCACTGAAGTGTGCCGCAAAGGCTAGAAGCACTGCTGCAAGCCCAGCATGAGTGACTGCTACAGTGATCTCTAGGACATTTAATCTGATGACTTGAAAACAAACTCACCCCAGTTAGTTTGAAGGAGCCGTGGGAGAATTGTGCTCACAGCAATCTGCATGTTGCTCGGTGAATAAATCTGGCAGGTATTGCTGGAGTTAGACAGGAAAGTAATGTTCTCTGCGCCTAGGAAATACAGGTGTGGAGAGCGAGAGCAACTGGCCTGCTGTGTCTGCAGCACAACAGCCTCAGAGAAGTATTTGTTGTACGTTTGTAGAGTTGCTCCTTATTTAGGGATATTTTTGGGAGAGCCTAGGGGAGCAGAGCCCTGCTGTGGCTGGTCGACCATGTCTAAGGAGCTCACAAGTGAGATGTGGAAGAGAGTTTTTGAAGTGTAGGACGTTTAGGTTCAGTGGGATCTCTCTTCCTTAGGTCCTCTCCTCCCGTGAGACCGCGCTCTCTGCAAAGGCACTGTTGTAAGATGCTTTGGCTCCGTGAGCCTGCACCGGACATCTGTCCTGGGGAGGTCTGGGCTTCCTCAGCACATGCCTGGGAAGGAGAAATGGTGGAGCCAAGGGGTAGGAAACGGGAGTTCCTGAGTCAGCTGTGGATGCTGGACATCGACACTGACTCTGCCTGCTCCAGGAGGTGTGCAAAGGCATAGGGGTTTGCCTGTCTCACAGGGGTGCTGTGCAGGTGTCTAAAGGTGTCTTTCCACCCCAGCTCCTCCTCACAGTGCCTTGATAGACATGCCAGTGTAGATGGGTCCAGCAGACTGCCCTGACCAGCCCTGTTCCAGCAATAAACCTTTTCCCTCCCTATCTACCTTCCTCACCCTGCTCCCAGTTTTCCCGCAGAGGCTGGTCCATATTGGCGGAGATTTTGAGCTTCACTGCTGCTAGCCCCAGGTTGCACAGGATAGGCATCTCTTCAGCAGCTTGCAAAGCCCAGACTCTTTGGAGGGTCGCTCCCAGAAACCATGTAAAACCCTCCTGGTCTGCAATTTGTTGTGGCTATCTTACTTGCTGGCAGTAAGATGCAAGGCCAGGTGGCAAGGATTGTTTTTTCACAAGCCGGGAATATTTTAATGTCTTAGAAAGAGAAACCTTGAAACCTTCCACCAGAAGGATTTCTCCCACTGTGATACTGGATACAGTATACAGCTTAAAAAAATAATTGCTGGCACTTTTGGAGAACTATGTGCTATATTGTTTTAGGTTAGCAAACCCTTCTTTTTCAGTCTGGGAAGTTAGCTCATGGGTCTAGCTTTTCTTCTTCTTTTTAATCATTACACAGAGGTGGCAGGGCAGTAATATAACGCACTGCTCACTTCAGTGAAGCTGGAGAGATGGCAGGGTGGGTTATGGGTGAAGCTCACAGTGGAGGACTAGAGGAGTTCCGGTGTCTTCCAACCTGTGTGTGTCTGTAAAGATGGTAATTTGAGTGGTCCCCTTCACCACTCGGGAGTACGTTGACTAGAGGTGATTTGCAAGTGAGGTGGAATAGAGATGCAGCAAAGTATTTGCCACAGAGGTTATCAGACATGGTGCTGAGGCACTAAAACAGAAGATACACCTACACAGAGGAAGGCTATACTTGGGGATGTTCTTCAGGTTGGCTGCTTCCAGGTAAAGAAACAGTGAAGTTGAGGGAGGGTGGACTCGGGGATGTGCTTTGATGGACCTCGATGGACTTGGTGGAGCCTGGAGCTGAGCTGCTAGTAGAGGTGTCTCTCAGTGACCTGGTGCATGTGGTGGGAAAGGGGGTGGATGGAGCAGGGCTTGAGAAACTGGGTCTAATCAGGTGAATGATTTCAAATCAGGAAGTGGGAATGAAATTCAAAACCATTAAAACAGTTGGTTTTCCTGCGTTTTGCAAAGAAAGTTTTTGGGGGTTTTTTGTTGTTTTTTTTGTTTTGGTTTGTTTTTTGTTTTTTGAAAATGTCCTGACATCTCAGGGTTTTAAAAACAAAATTTCACTTTCAGTTTCAAAACAGCTGTCTGCATTTCAGTTAACTAAAGTTAACTTGCATTGAATAAAAGAAAATAAGAAAGAGATATCCACAGACAAAGATGAAACTCTTCATTTCTAGGCTGACTCAAAATGACTCATTTTCCTTCTTTTTTTTTTTTTTTTTTACTCAAATATTGGGAAAGTTTTCTGTTTGACACTGATTTCTTTCCAGCAATTTCGTTTAACCCTGAGACCTCCCCCACATCCCAAATCCAGCATTTTCTCAGTGTCGTCTGTTCAGAGATGTGGTACATTTCTAACGAATGTGTTTTCCCTCGCTCAAAGGCAGCCGGAGGAATGAAGAGTACATTTTTTTGCAAGGCAGATACATCCCTGCTGTTAAAATAAGACTTGTCATCTCTGCGTCTGGGGCTCTCCCAAAATCTGCACTGTTATCTGAGATGGGCTGTGCAGAGGCCGCGTGCATGGGTGAGCGTGTGTGACCTCTGCCTTTCTCAGCTTTACTTGTGATGAATAATAAAGGCTTGGAAACTGTTTTTTGGTGGGAGAAGAGAGATTTTCCTCTGGGTTCTTCTGCATAAGAAACTCTGTTTTTTCGCCCTGGGAAATTCTCTAGGCTAGTAAAGAAATGGAGAGAAAGGAAAACTTAATTTGAGCTGGGAAGTGATTGTTAGTGGGTAGGATGCTCCAATGCAGCCTTAGAAGCAGTAGATACAGGAGTAGGCATGAACCAGCCTTTGGGCAGGATGCTTTTCACAGGGAGGAAGAGGATTTTGAACCTGGGGAGAAAACAGGGGTGGAGATCTCCACATCCAGCAATGGGCTTTTGCATAAAGGCTGACCATTGTAGAGGTCTACCCATGCCCATGTGCTGAGCGTGTCCTACGTGGGACCTCACCCATAAATGAAGTTGCAGGAAGCTTCTTCAGTCCCAGTGGAGCATCCATGCCCATCCTCACCCAAGCTCACCGCCGGCAGAGCCTCCTCTGCCCAGGATCCAGCCACGGCGAACCAGGGCTCAGCCTTGGGACATGGGGGAACCGTGGTGGATGAATGCTGAGGGAACGCTGAGAGGGTCAGCCCCTTCTGGGGAGTAGTGAAGTGGTGCCTCCTGCACAGTTTGGGGCTTGACAGCTTCTCTCCATGTGAAGGAAACCCTGGTTTATGTTTATTTGCCCGGAGCTTTCTGAGCTGCAGTTCAAGCATTATGGGCTGAACCTGACCCACGAGGCTTTGTTGAATGAGACTTTACATGAAGACGATATCGTTTTGCTTGGGGGGGGTCTCAGGGTCCCTGGCCCTGATGCCTAGGAAAGGAGCAGCTCATGGCATCGAGCAGCTTGCCATGAAAATTGAAGGCTCACAGGCACCCAAAGATACTTTGGGTGTAAAAATACTAGTGGAGGGGGAGAGGTGGGAGGTGAGTAGCTTTGCAGAACGCCAAGCATAAAGAACTTGTAGGAGCATTCAGGAGTTGAGTGAAGGTTGAAACCACAACAATTCAATAGTTTGTGCAGGAAAATTGGCAGCCATGAGTGTGGAATGAATCACAAATGTGCACATGTTTTGCCCGAGGTGAAAATCAGAGTGCTTTTTGGCTGTGAAATGTCAGCTTGTTAGTCTGGGAAACACTCATTTTTAATTTTTTCTTTATTCTTGTGAGCTGTGTTGAAGGAAGCATGAGGGGAAGGTTGGGACTGCTGCTCCTGCCCCGCTCTGCCCCAGGCTGGGCTGTTGCTGGTGCATGAGGCTCTTGTGCTTCTTTCTCTCTCTCATCTTGCTCCGTTTCTGCAGATCCCCCGGGGCAGATGACGCGTGGTAGCTAGATACAACCTCTAGAACATTGTTCCAGATCAAATGAATTTTAACGCCAGGTCAGAGCCTGAGCACTGACCCTTGCAGCAGCATATCTAAAAGCAAAGGAAGCAGAAATAGATCCCTGCAAAGCGCTGTGCACTTCACTTGCCTGCAGTGAAAAACCTTCCCTTTAATTAAGTGCACTGGTACTAATTTCGGCTTGGGCATTAGTCATACGCTGAGTAACAAGAGCTGGTGGAGGCACTTACAAGGTGCAGTGGCAAAGCGCAGCTCAGGCAGGTCCAGCTCCCACAGCCTGGGGCTGTGGCAGGCGTGGGCTCACGGGAGCGGCGTCTGTCTGTCCTCTCTCCCTCGGCGTGGGACCCTTGCTACTTTGCGGGGAATGCCAGTATCTCCAAAGTGATGAATTACAGCATGAAGTGGCTGTATTTTAGCTAAGGTAAACCATGTGCTGACCTGTAGCCATTCTTTTCAAGGGGAAAATTGGCCTTGCTGAATGAAGGCATGGCTAGGAAAGAGCTTCCCTGAGTTAGGATGGATTTGGACAGAGGTAAGAGGCTTGCCAGACACTTGTGCAATAGGGAGTCTCCTGCATTAGACCCCAAGCTTTTGAGAAAAACAGGCAGGAGTTGCCTTTCCCTGCCAGCAGTCGGGACCTTGAGTCTCCAACAAGCTCCTATGAAGCATCCCTGGTCCCATCGCTGCCAGGCGGGTGGCTGGAGGAGCCTGGCAGGCAGCAGACCGTGCCCAGGAGCCCGGACATGGCTGGGGCCCTGGCTCTCCGCCTGCCGTGCTTGGCACAGCACGGGAGCATGTCCCTGGCAGCCTTGTGTCCGGCTGCACATCCCCTGCGTGTCCCCCGGCTTTTGCCCTCAAGCTCTCTTCCCTGAGTGCCAACTTCTCTCCACAGCCAGGCCCGCGGGCCGGGGAGCGCTGGTGTGCATCCAGCTTCGTAGATGTAGCTGCCGTGTTTGCCCTGTGCTTTCGAGGCCATTGATTACTCTGGGGTGATGTTTTCAAGGTTTTGTCTGCAGACTGGCGTGCTGGAACCACAGCTTTAAATGTGAAAGCAGATGCCGATGAACATCCTGCCCCCCGAGGGGTTTCTGCCTGGGGCACGATCTACCATCACAAACACTGAAGTCTTGTGCTCACTGCAAAGAAGTTTGTTGCAAAGTCTCTGCAGTTTGCTTCTCCAGCCTCTTGTCACCCCTGAATTTGTGAATTCCTACGAGTCAAAATGGATCTGAGTGCGAATTTGCCAGCTCCGTGCGTGTGTATGCATGTGATGGGCCTGGAGGGCACGAGGCCAAAGGCACAGTAAATTCTGGGTAGGATTTTTGCCCATCCTCCAGCTCCTCTGACAGGGATGCGATAACAAGGTATTTCCTAGGCAAGCGAGGTGGGAGTGACCCCAGCCAGACCTTTACAGTTGCAATATATGATTTCTTCCTGAGTGAAGTCATCAGCTCTTACCAAGCTTGGAAAATTAAGCTGTCTGACTCCCTCGCCTTCCCCCAGCCAATTAGTCTTCTGGGCCACTGCAGGGAGGTTGATAAAGCACATTTGTCATGAATACACTGAGACCCGGCAGAGGATGAGGATAGTGATTGCCAGGGCTTGATGTTAGGAGCAGAGCAGGCAGCTCTGCAAAGGACCTGCGAGCACGCGAAAGGTGAAAGCTTTGGAAAGATGCTCTCTGGATATCTCTGGCTCATATGGAGGTTGCCCTTCTGCCTACACCCCTCTAGCTCTGCCGAAGACTCCTGCCCCTCATGTCTGTCGGCAGCAGAGTTTGAGAGGTGAAAATCAGCCAGGTTAGGGAAAACACTCTGATTTTTTGGCTGCAGTGAAGATAATAATAGCAATCAGTTTGGCCAATGCAAGGACTGAATTGTGGGGTTGCTGGGCTTAAAAGCTGCAGCATTTATTGCGTTAGCTGGGGTGTAAGAGATCCCTGCTTGGCACACAAGTCTCAAGGGAGCAGGGAGGATGGGCACAGGAGAAGACAGACGAGCTTCCATGGCAAGCTAATTCTCTGATCCTTCCCTTCAGGTAGGATATGCACTGTACATCCTGCTTATCTCAACACACCTATCCTCATGGTGCCTCCCAACATTAGCTCTGCTTCATTTCTCCACCTGTACAAAAGGAAAATTGATTTACCCACGATCATGCAGAAATGGAAATGAAAACCTGGCAACGTGGTTTGAATCATCAGGGTGAGCAACTGCATAGGTAGATTTGCTTGAGCAGCGCAGGTTATGAGGCAGCATCCATTTGGGTGCTTAAGGAAATATATTGTGTTCAGTTATCATTTTTCCTGGGGATCTCAGTTGGCAAGGACGTGTGTGTACCGCTGGGGTCAGCACAAGCCCTGCTCCCACATGGATGGTGTGCGGATGCTCATCGGCGCAGTCTGCGGGGGTGTAAGTTAACCTGAGACTCCCTTTTATGCCGGATGGGCAGATTTGCCGTTGCTCCCCTCAGTTGCGACCACCACCAGAAATGAAGCTGCGCTTGCAGGTGCCGTTGTCTGACCCAACGGGGCGGCTGCGGTGTTTGAACGTAAGGTCCCCTGGGTCTGAAAACACAAAGGACCTTTCACTGCTTTACCGCTGCTACTTTCCTGCAGTTTTTTGATACTTTGATTATAACTTGGAAAACAGGAGTCGCAGAGATCCTGAGCCAACGTGCGCTTTTTCGCGGTGTGACAGATGGCTGCTGGCGCACGATCAGACTCTTTCTTGTTGCCTTTCACCAGTGACTGACATCTGGGCATATCGCCTTAGATCTGGCTTGCCTTCCACATCGCCAATGATATCAAGTTTAAGCTTCAGTTTTTCAGCCTTGGATGATGTTACACGTGCGGTTTAAAATCGCTGTTAGACTAAACCAAATGAACCCATTCATCACTAGCGGAAGGAGCAGGGGAGTTTGGAGGAAGGGTTTGGTTTTGGGGTGCACCAAGCCCTTATTTGCTGAAGTGAGAGGAATTCCCAGGATGGGCTCCATGGACATATTTATTTTTATTTTCTCAGGCTGTAATCTCTCCCAGATGTGTATGTCTGCAGCAGAAGATAATACTAACCCGACCATTTCCCTTGTTATTCAAGACACTTTCAACATTGTTGAAATAATAGCTCAGGCTGAGCCTCTGCCAGACTTTAAAATAACTACTCTAAGACAATGGGAGGTTAAACTGGAGAAACATTTGTGAAGATCAACTTGTAATGGAGAAGAAGGGGACTGAGGTATTTCAAAAGCAGATATTTCACATCAAACTGTTGCTTCATTCCAAAACTCTGAAATGGCATTTCCTTTTGTAAGAAATCTTTCTGCTTTACTCACCTCTACCTCTTCACTTCAGTTTTGTAGCTTCTGGTGTATATTTTGCCAATCCCCCTGCCATTTGGTGAGGAAAGGGGAGTTAGGAGGTAAACCAAACCCTTCCAGCTCCTTCCCTTCCTACTGCTGCTCAGAGAGCAAAGCCTGCAAAGGGGCTGCTTGTGTGCTGCCCTGCTACAGCTAGCTTTCCTACCCCCACAATGTGTTGCTGAGATTTTAAAAATGCATCCCATTCTGCCTTAGGAGGAGTTTAAGACTTCACAAAACATCATGAAAGCTCAAAAGGGAGAGAATGAAAGCTCTGTGTGCCCAGGGATCTCTTGGGCAGTCCAGCCAGCTGAGCAGAAGTATCCTCCAATGCTCCCGAGGACAGGAGAGACTTGAGCTCAAGTCCCTGCCAACGGCTGCTAACACGGATGCTGCCTTTGGCTCAGCAAATCTTTATGCTGCAGGGAGCTGGGAGGGAGCAGCAGGAAAGACTCGCTCTGTACCTGCCCTTTTCCTCTCCTCTCCTGCAACCATCTGCTGTTGGAGCCAGGGATGGGGGCTGGAGGGACCTCCCTGTGGTCCTGACCTTGAAGTCTGTCAAATCCAGACAAACCTTGGCCATGGGAGCTTGGGGGGGTGTGTGCACACCAACGTGCATGTGCTTTCCATCAGCACGAGAGGATGCTGAAAATCGGGGGTACAAACTCCGGCTGTGCCGTGGGCTGCCCGGCTTGGTGCTGGCCATCCCACCCAGAGCTGGTTTTCACCATCAACCCTTCCTTGCTTTTCTCTGCTGGCTTTGTGTATATTTACGTGTATGTCTTCCAACCCTATAAAACAAAACAGAGAGGGAGGCTCTTGGAAAGCTGGTGCTGGAAACAAGTCCCTGGAGTGTGATTGTTTGTAGAATTTGCTATTAATTTACTTTGACAATGGAGCAACAAAGAGAAGTTTATTTACTAGCGACAGGGAGGGCCAATGTTGTTGGGACTTGTCCCCACTCGGTGTCACACAAGTTTTGCTAGTATGTTTTTCAGTTGTTTTTAAATTAGTCCCACAGAATCCTTTGTATAGGCATTGTAGACCAATTCAAATCTGGTTTATGCTGATTCACTGTAATTCAGTAATTAAGTTTAATTGCTGTGAAGCAGACTTGAACAGATTGAAGAGTGGCTGTGCGGGGATTTGCACAGGTTTAAATGAAATCCATTTAAAAATACCCCTCTAGCTAAACCTATTAAGCCCTGAATATAGATAAAACATTAGTTTCACAGTGTTTGGCTTGAGTAGAGTGAGGGTTTGAGCTCAACCCAATAGCATTTGCTGTCAGTGCTCCAGGAGGGGATAGGACATGCATGCAGAGAGCAGAGAAAGGAAGAACTGGGGAGAATATGTGGAGAACGGGTGATAGGAAACACACCAGGGTGTGTGTGTGGCTGGGGGGTGAGGAGTGTGCGAGGCTGGAGTGACGTGTAGCACCCCTGAGCATTTTCCTAGAGACCAGGAGCTTTGGGTTGAGGTTAACTCTCTTGGTTGTTCAGGAAGGAGATGGTCGAGGAGCTCTGTGGGATCTTTCAGTACATGCCCTGGGAAGCTTAGAAGTGGCTTCTTTTTTGTTTTCCTATTAAAAAACCAAAACAAACTAAACCAACCCAAGTGAGGCCACCAAATCCTGCAGAGCAGCTAGCCATTGTGAGCTTTTCCCCCAGCCCTTCCCAGCACCTCCTTCAAAAGGGTCTTCGGACTCTCGTTTCTCAGCTGTCAGGATATTGATTTGCTCCATATTTGCAGAGCTTTTCCCTGTCCCCACAAGGGCAGGAAACATACACTTCCAGTTAATGGGAGGAGATTTTTCACGCCATCTCATGGCTTGGGCAGTTGGGATTTGCAGAGAGAAGACCTGATGAGGATGGTGAAGCTGAAGGCTGAAATGCCTGCCCAGCCCACTTCCCTGCTCCTGTGGCCACTCTGGTTTCATCGTCCCCATTGTGGGTTTAGCAACTCTCACACTCTTTGCTTTCCTGCTCCCATTGATCTTCTCCCAAAAGCTCTTTCGCAGGCTCTCTTCTTTTTCTGCCATTTGGCCTACTTTTCCTTGTAGCGAACATGTCCTTATTCGGGGTCACCCTTGACTTTCAGCAGCCCTTCCTCCTCCCCAGGCTTTGTCCCCAAAAGCCCCATCCCTGTCCTGGCAGAACCCCTCGTGCTGGGCCCATACAAAGGAGCGGCAGCACGCCTGCAGATCTGCGTAATGAGCTTGTAAAGAAGCCTGTGCTCCAATTTTTCCTGTTTAAACAATGTGAACGGCTAGCTCTTTCTTCTGAAAAGGTTTCGCTTCCCTGAAATTTTCTGTCCTCTCGGTGGGTGGGTGGTTGCATTCACTCTTCCACTAATAGGTACAACGTTCTGCGTGAGAAATGTGTTTTTTCTTTTTCTTCCTGCTTTGGCTCTGTCCCCTTCAACTTCCAGCCACTGGGTCAAAACCAAATTATCTCTGCTCTCTGGAGCAGGGAGGTGAAGGTTGAAATCCTGTTGCATAACCCTCTGAATGCGGGTCCGTCACTGCGAGCTGTGTGCGCTTTGGCTTAAACCTCGTCTCGTGTGGCTTGTGGTGTTGCCCTTAAAAAGAAATGATTAGGGAAATGGGAACAGTAGGAGATGAAGGTGGCTCAGGAGGTGACACGGATGGCTGCCATGGACATTATTTACGTTACAAGCAATGCTAGGATAGAAAGAGAAGCAGGAAGAGCTGCTGGAGGGTTGATGTCCTGCAAAGACAGCACTACCAAGGTGTCCTTGACCTTGTCCACCCAATGTGCAGAGTCATCAGGCAAGTCAGGACAAATATGAAACTGCCATCTTGGGTCCCCTTGGTCCAGAGAAGGTCCCGCACAACCTCCGAGCCTGAGAAGGTCTTTCAAGAGGCAAAGGGTGGAGGAGAGTGAGCTGTTGAGAGGGGAGTGGAGGAGCATCAGTCGTTTGGGAGGGCCATCTTGTTTTGAATGCTTGGTTGCGGACCATGTGCTAATGTGGTGGTGTCAGTGCTGTGAGGTGCCAGGAAACCCTTGCCCTGGTATAAAAGCTGCTTGTTCTATCACTTAATGCAGAGAGCCTTTATTATTAAATTCTAGCTGTGATGTACAAGCCTCTCTAATTCAGAGTTTGAAAACACAGCTGAAGTGCATGGCCTGTGATCCTAAGCAGACTTCTGGCAGGACATTTTCATAAGGGACCCAGAAATTAGAGAAAGACACGTTAGGTCGTATGCTCCGTTCCGCAGCCAGCAAGCGCCAGGGCTCTCCTGGGGTTGTCCCCAAGGCTTGACCAGCACCAGGTCCCAACCAGTGGTGCCGTGTCCAGGGGAAGTGTCTCAGTCTGACAGACCCTGTTACGAGCTCTCCCGGGGCTCCAATTATGTTTTATGTTGTTTAATATCATCTTTTCCCTCATTTTCCTCCTTTGGGGAGAACATAAACCTGAGTATAAGCTTCACACGTGCACACGAGCCAGAGGAAAGCACGGATGGTTGTTTTTCTGTCTCTGCAACCTGGGGTGCTACCCCGAGGCACACCTTCCTCTGGGGTGTAGCCCCAGGGGTGAGGTGGGGAAGGAAGGACCGCTACTGAATCTTGTTGGGACCCTGAGAGCACTAATGGGAATTAATGGCCCTGACCAGCCTCACCTGGGACCTCCACCCACACCCTCAGCCCAGGAGCCCCATTTAAACTCAGCCCTGTGCCCTCAGCTCTTCCCTGAGCTATGGTGTAGGGTGCTTGCTTCCAGCCCTGCTTCTGGCTTTGCCTCCTGGATGGACCATGGACCTATGCTGGATGTAGCTTGTCTCCTGTCCTGTATTTGGCTCTGTCTTTTGGATGGACCTTGCACCCACACTGTAGCCTTGTTTCCAGATCAGCTTCTGCCTACATATCCCTTTGGACTTGATGGTGCTCCGTGGTGGACCCTGGGCCTGGTTTGTGGCTAGCCTTGCCTGGGGTTGCCTATGGGCCTTATTACCAGTGGCTGGCTCTGCCTGCTGTGTTCACCCGCCTTGGGACTGCCTGTTGGCGAGGCACTGCCCGCACTGGGCTCCCCCAGCTCGCCAGCCCCTGGGGGGCAGCTGGCCCTTGGTGCTCCCTGCCACCTTCCCTCTCCGCTGCCCAGGTCAGGCTGGTGGGCGCCTGTACACCAGGCACGTTCCCAATTGTCCTCGCAGGGTAACAACAACCCCTCTCTGCAGAGTTCCCCATCAAAGGATGTATTTACCTTTGGGGTTGTCCTCTGGGTCACCAGTCTGACCAAGACATGTTTCCTGTTTCTCCTTTTGTTCCTTGGGAATTTTAACTCTGTGTGGGGCCAAAAGACTGATGAGTGCAGGAAAAACCTGTATTGAAAAGGTGGATCTTATGGTCTGATGCAGGTATGTTGACAAAGTCCCCAATGCCAAACAGTGCAGGGCCATACACAGACACCTCTGCCTTCATTTCTCCTGAGCTCTTCATCCTAGAAAAGCTGGTGCTTTTTGTGTACTTAATATTTGAGCTGAAATTTGTTTATAACTTCTCAGAGTGGTGGGGTAAAGCCTTTTATCCCTCTTTCTGTGTGTTTTTCTAAGCAACTTCATTTTGAAAAAGGGACATGTAAAGTTTTTTGGATTTACCGTTTAACATTTTTTGCAAAGGAAACCAACAAGAAGTCATAGTTTTTGAAATAACCATCTCTTAAAGTGCACCAGTGTGCTCAGACTGAGGCTGTGGAGGTAACGATGGTCCAGGGCACACTGCTGATAAGCAGAGGATGCATCCTCTGTTGCTGGGCTTTGTGAGACTCTACTAGTTTTCGCCTCTAGCCCGAGCTTGGGATTGCTGGAACATCTGCACTGAAACATGAGGTCAGTCTGGCTGTTTCTCTCGGGTTCAGTTTCTGGGCTCTTGGAGGCAGAGACCTCCTGACACAACACCAAGCACTGCAATGGGTTCACGGGGTGTGATTCAACAGCTCCATGCTGTACCTCTAATAGCTTTTTATAGGTGTCCCCCTTTGCACTGACTGCTGTGCTCCCCATCCTTGGAAACATTTCTCCAAAAACATGCTTGGCACCCTGGTGACCGCTGGTTAACTTCAGCTTGGGATGCTGCGTTCTTGGCTCTGACTCCGCTGGCCGGTGCTTGTCCTTGCTGAGGTTGGCTCGTGCACGTCTCCCTGGCACTGGGCTGCCTGGGAAGATTCCTGCGATGCTTTAGGAGCCCGGAGGCAAGCTGAGTTTGGCAGCAGCTGTTGAACTCTAGGAATCTCCTTTCCAGCACAGAAATAGCCCTTCTGCAGACTTTTGGTTTGAGGTTGAATAGCAAAGATGTTGGTTTGGCATGCTGAATGTGCACGGTGGGCAGTCTTGCCTGGATTTTCTGCAGGTGGGCAAGGAAGAACCCAAGTCTAGAGCTCAGTGCAAACACAGCTGGACTGTGAGCACAGCTTGGTGTGAGCCCTGCCTCTGGGGTCCTGGGCAGTTGTCGTGGTTTAACCTCAGCCGGCAACTTAGCACCACACAGCTGCTCGCTCACTGCCCCTTCCCCGCCCCGGTGGGATGGGGGAGAGAATCGGAAGA
>NW_008825051.1:129178-145298 GCF_000699105.1 Pygoscelis adeliae | reverse complement strand
CTGAGCATGACGTCCCATGGTATGGAATGTCCCTGTGGCCAGTTGGGGTCAGCTGTCCTGGCTGTGCCCCCTCCCAGCTTCTCGACGGCAGGGCATGAGAAGCTGAAATGTCCTTGACTAGTGTAAGCGCTACTTAGCAACAACTAAAACATCAGTGTGTTATCGACATTATTCTCATGCTAAATCCAAAACACAGCACTGTACTGGCTACTAAGAAGAAAATTAAATCTATTCCAGCCGATACCAGCACAGCAGCGTTGCCCCCAGGGTGGAGGTAGGAGCATGCCGGTGGTGAAGGTTGCTCAGCAGTGGTAGAAAGAGCGTTTGTGAGCAGAGCTGCTCACTGATGGCCACTGAAAGGAGATGGGGAAGCCTGGCTGTGAAGCAAGGCAGTGGGGTGAATGCCTGTGGGGATAAGGTACCTGAGCCCTAGAAAAGCTGAAAGCTTATGAGAAAACATGATTTTTTGTAAAGGAAACCTAGAATTACTTTATCAGACGTATGGTCTGTCCTGTCCCTGACTCTGGCTGCTGCAGTGACTGCACTTGCTGCATCCTCAGCATCCACCTGCCTGGGATTAATCTGCTCCCAGAAAGGCTGTGACCCCGATTTCTGATAGCTGGTGACTCAGGCCCTGCAGCTGAGAATCCCTTCCACAGGTAATCTGTGTCCTTGAGAAGCAGTGCGTCCGCTCCCAGAGGTTAAGGCAAAGAGAGAAAATAATCCTGCTTTGAAATCTAAAGTAAATCTGTGACATTCTTGTAACAACCAGAAACCCAGCAGTGTCAGGATGGGGAGTTGACCCTTGGTTAATTCTGGGGAGAAATTGCAAGCAAAAGCTTTAGGGTTGAGGCTGGTTGAGCGTTAAAGCCAGTGTCATAAACAACCTCCCTGTGCATCAGCTTCGGCCCCAGGATGAGTGGTGCCATGAGCCGCAGCTACCGCAGCAAGACACTCTTCGAAGCGTCTGTAGTAGATCAATCCCATCTGATGCTTTGCTAGCTCGTGCAGCGTGGGTTTCTGCTGTAGGCATTTCTGAGGCCCCACTGGCTTATCCCAATGGTGCAGAAACTAGCCAGATGAGGCTAAAATAAATACATGGAAAGCTGCTTCTGGAGAACAGGGAGGGGGAAGAAAAAGCAGTGCATGTGGAAGAGCTGCGGTTTGGAGCTGCTAAAGCCAGAAGGGAATCTGCCTTCCAGCTTCCCCAGCTCTGCGTGAGGGCTGGTGTCTGAGAGGCACATCATTTATTTCAACGTTTCTCTTTTGGCTTATGGGGGAGATCAGAGAGAGGAGAATGGTGTTTGCAGTGGCTGATCTGCCCAAGGTATAACTGTGCAGCCCATTGCCAGGGTTTGAATGCTCACCCTCCCTGGGGATTGAAGCGACCTGTTGTCATTTGGTTGTCCTTGCTTGTCTCCAGTAGAGCTTTGGCATCGTCTTCTGAACTGCCTGCATCGTGCGAGGGGCCACGGGGCGCCTGTGCTTTGCTCTTGCTCTGCCGCTCCCTGTGCGCGTGCAAACATGTAGAGGTGTTCATAGGGATGGGAACATGACTAAATCCTTCCTGTGACATTCAGGCTCTGGTGGCTGCCATGGGAGAGTCTGCAGTGCTGCATAGCTCCTCTGTCAGAGCTGGGGTTGCCCCTGGCCCCAGGCATACAGTGGGATCAGCCCGTCTCTCCCTTGGCTGAGGGGTGCAACACGTGCTGGAGCTCCACACTGTGGGCAGCTGCCCCCTCGGCTACGCCAGGTCACGCTTCCTACCTGTGCCCTTGCCTGGGTCGTAAGAGATCTCATTAATTTCACTCCTAATTCTGTTTTTCTTTTATGCCAAATTCTTCTCTGGGGTTGGTGAGGGATCCGGAGGTAAACACCAACCCTGGCTGTTTAAACCTGCTGGTGCAGCCCTGCCCCTGTGATTGCTCTCCAGCTACCCCCAGTTCCCAGGACACAGGGAGAGGAGTCTCTGCTACTTTATTTAGGAAAGCACCAAGCACATGCTTAACTTTAACCCTGCATGCACATGTTGTCACGGACCATGGTTTTAACTTTCAGCACATGCTCAAGTTGTGTGTTAAGGCCATACCCTGCCCAGGAAAACTTCCATGCCAGCATCTCATTTCTAGTACTAAGTCCCCAGCTGCAGCTTGTGTAGGAAGGCCCTTCACCTGATAGGATCCACTGAATTCACACTCGTCTGCCTGTAATCACTAGCAAAGCTGATCGATGATGAGGGCCGCAGCCCCTGGAGATGAAGCATGCAGGTCTTGGCATGTCCATTGGTGTCAGCAGCTGGGAAATCGCCTCCCAAAACTGCTTGGCAATGAGAAGACACAAACATCCCCGATATTTTTTCCCCTCTGACAGCTGTGTTTGGTCCCAGATTAATTCCCCATGCTGTGCATGTGCATCACTTGTAACACTGATAAACTCTGCTGACTTGGTATTGTTTCAAGGTTTACAACGCCTGAAGTCTCTGAGGGGCTCAGCCCTGCACCCTCTCTGCCTTGGTACCGTTTTTGCAATGTTCCTGCTGCCGAAGGCTGTTGCACTCTCATGTTGCTGAACTGAGAGTTGCCTGGGAACGTGTCAATGCTGTGACCGTGTGGGGATCTGGAGGTATACCCAATGAAATCCCAAGTCACCACAAATGGCCGCGTCTCCTGCAGGACCACATTCCCTCCCCTCCTTCCCAGCACAGGGCTCTTTCCCCTACAAAATCTTCTGAGGAGGTGGTGGCAGGACTGCTATGTTAGTGTCTGAAGTGGATCAAAGCAGCTTTCTGCTCAATTGACTTGTTATTTTCCAGAGCAGCAGATCTATACGGTGTGTATGTCTCCTGTCAGGCTGCAGCATGCCCGAGGTTGTTCATCTGCCCTCAAATAAATCTCGCACCTCATTGACGATGGGAATTAGAGTGAATACAGAGGCTGAATGCCTCCCACGTGACAGTAGATGCTAGTACAGACGGTACTGGCAGGGTTTCTGCTGATAAAGCATCAAGGACAGAGGGATCCCGACCCCCCCCAAGGCTGGGCCCATGGAGTGCTGCCCTGGGTCCATCCCTCATCCCCAGCCCTTGCAGGTGGCAGGGCTATTGCCACACTGCCCAGCAGCGTAAAGGGATGACAAGAAAGGAGGGACCTGGTTGTAGATATCTCAGAGATAGAAACAGTGTGTCTGGGTAGAGCCAGATGTCTGCAATTTTTTTTTGCTAATAGAGGGGAACAAGAAACCTTGTGGTTTTGAACAAATTTTTGTTCAGGTTCTGTAGCTGAATGATTCTCTAGTTAAAGAATGCACTTGGAAAGGGAATGTCTCTGTTCACCATGGGAGCTAAAAGCTCCTCATGAGACTGAAGTGAAGGTGCTGCCAAATAGCCCAGACCAGGGGCTCCCACCCAATTCAAACCATCTTGCACGTTCACAGCATAGTTATTGAAGTTGGGCAAACTTCAACAAGGAAGCTTGGGAAAGGACTGAGCAGGATTTTCTGTACCCAGCTGATCCAGGACTTGTGTTTTAGGACATTTGTGTCCCAGGCTCTGCTTTACAGTCCTGAGCATCCCAACTATATGGTCATAAAGGTACCACTACCGCTTGGGTAGAAATGGCCCTTCATGTCTTTGGGGCACTGGCCTCAAAACATATATTCTGTTTCAAAAATATCACCTGGCTGCTTCTGAGGTTATCTGAATGTTTGTTTCAGTCCGAGTTTGCTCAATTTGTGAATTATTTTAATTTCCCCGAATTGCATTCTCTCCTTCCTGGTGGTTTTGTCTGTTGTCTAATAGGAAGAACCAAGAGAGCAGAGCCCTGTAGTGAAGGTGTCTCAGCTACTGAGCATCTCTTTCTTCTCCCCCAATGCAGATGAAGTGAACTTGCTGGACAAAATTACTTCCCGTGCACAGGACCTCAGCAATATTTCCTTTGGCTATGACGAAGCCAACTGCAGCATCCTGGAGATCGGGCAGTACGCGACCCTCAACATCCCTACGAGGGAGGCGTTTGGGGACAGGTGGGCTGCCTTCAGGGGGATGGGGCTGGGGTCGTGGTGCTCAAAATCATCTCATACATGCTTGTTGGTTTGAGGGGTTACTTTAATATCCCATTCCATAACAACACGAAGATAACGCATCCACTCTGTGCTCTTATGAGCTCAGTGCTTCTTCCCTTTCTTCCATCTCTTGGCCGTGTGCAGGGAAGACACAGTGGCACAGTGCTTGACTGACCATTTCCAGGAATGTGTTTTCTTGGTGTTCCCACCAGGAAGACCTCTCTGCTCCAGCACAGAACTGGCGAGAGCAAGAGACACAGCACAGCCATATGCATCAGCATTGCTTGATGCCAAGGCATTGGTCTGTGAAGGCATAGACCGGGTTGGACCTTTGCCGTACTTGATACGGGACTGTAGCTTGCTGTGGAGAAGGACACTGGACATGGTGAGAGAAGGCAGCATTGAAGAGCTGCTTGGAACAGGGTTACCATCCAATCTGAGCAGTGGGCAGGGCAGGAGTCCCGTGGAAAATCATGCACAGCCACAGAAGCACGTGCTGAGATTGCACCTGAGAGGGATGCATTAAGGTTATACGGGCAATGCTGATTTTGGCCTGGCTGCTCCTTTCTGAGTACCTGACCTTACAACCTGAATGACTGGTTTGCTCTTGGCTTTTTATTTTTTTGTCCTCACTGAGTTCATTTGTACTGTGACTTTTTTTTTTGCCCTAAGAGGGCAGTTTGTGGTGATTCAGCAGCTGCTGCAGGATGTCACGCGTTGCTTCTTTCTGCTAGGTTTGCAGATGAGCTGAGTGTGCTGATGAAGCTCAGGTACTCGCTAAAGGAGGACACCAGCCTAGTGACCATCCTTAGCCATCGGAGCCATGTGCTCTTCCAGATCAGGATTAACCCATACGCCTTAGTCTTCGTCACCACAAGGAGGAGACACTATGAGTAAGTTCCAGCTCAGGTGCTTTTTTCCTGACTTTTCATGCCTCCTTTTCTACTCCCAAAGCCAGAGTTAAGGTTTGCCACTACAGGCTTTGAGCAGTGCTGCTCTGGTGCCACCTCAGCTGAATCAAGGTTGTGTCCCCCTGCCTGTCCCCACCTGGGTGATGGTCCCTCAGACCTGGTGGTGTGACTGCACAGGTAGTCACTGCCTAACTACTGTGTCAAAATGATACAGATCTGGAAAACAAAGCAAAGAACAAAAATGTTCAAATACCCAGGCTGGTTTGGGAGGCTGTGCCGGGGGTGGCTCCTTGAGAAATCCCGCTGGCAGAGGGAGTGGGGATGAGTGTTTCGGGAGCCTTGGCTCTGCCCGCCTCCAGCCCAAGCAGCGCATCGAACCAGCCAGCACCGAGTCCAGCGTACAAAGGGGGACTTGCAGGAAAGCAAGGCCCTGCATGAAGCCTTGTATTACATACCTGGACTGTGTCCTGGACCTGCTGGGTGAAGAGTTGTAGCCCAGCGCTGTCCCTCAGGCTCCCCACCCGTGAAGCTAGGTAACAACCCTGATCTGCCTTGCAAAGAGCTTGGAGACTTGTCAAATGATAAAAGCTGGTTTGAGAGCTAGGTGTGGTGATTTCTGGTCTTGAGAAACATGGCACCTCCCTTCCACTAAAGAAACCCTCAGGGCTTGCTTTGGAGAGGTGTGTTTCTGAAGCTCCCTGCCTGGCTTGGCTGTAATCTGCAGCAGGTCTTGCTGCTCGCTGCTGTCAGAGCATCTGCAGCAGCAGCTGGAGTCATGTTTCCACCAGCAGCTCCCTGTGAGCACGTCCTGACGGCCAGTCATGATTTGCCTCATGTCTGTGGGTGATGAGATGGTAGCAGAGTCGCGTCTGCTGATAGCCTTGTTGCAGTGAAATCAAGGGTGGGTGGAGAGAAACATCAACCCATGCTGACACAAACTCTGAAACAAGGACAGCCCTTCCCTCAGCTAGACCTGAGTGTCCCCATGCTGATGGGCACATCTGCCTGCTTGGTTGGTGTCAGGTGGGCAGATGTTCCTGCTCCTTCTGGATCATCCCTGCTTTGCTAGTGCCAGAGAAGGGTGGCATTTCTGGCTGACCAATAGCGCTAACATCCACTGTAGAGGATGCCCTGGGCCAGCTTTGCCTTTATCGTTGCTTTGGTAGCCTACAGTTTGCCCTGCAGAAAGACTGGGGATAAATCAAGCAGGGAGAGACACAAAACCCAGTAATTTGCCAGACACATCAACTGGTTGTAGGTGTGCCCAAATCCATTGGTTAGAAATAGTATTCCCATGCTGGAAGAGAAGTGATGGTGCTTACCTGTGACAATAAGGTAGACTTGATTTCTTTTGTACTGTCCTTAGCACCTGCACTAAGGATGGCTACATGAGGGACCCTGGGAGCTGGTAAGGGTCTAGTCCTGCATAAGGTGTGGGACCTAAGTTTCATGTTGTGCCTCTTTCCTTCCCCCTCCGGGGCATGCAGGTTCCCCATTTCCCTTCTCGGAGATGGGCACTGGCACCAAGTTGCTCTCAGCATCTCCTTGGAGAGGCTGGAGTTGCACGTGGACTGTCGGCTGGTGGACAGAGTGAGCTGGTCCAATTACTTCGGGATGGGAGTGAACACTGAGGGGCTGATCATCATCGGAGGCCTGATCGAGTCCTTTGAGATCCCCTTTAAGGTGAGAGCTGGACAGATGTGGCAGGGCTGTGTTTGAGGACATGGTCTGCTCTAGCTGCATGAATTGAGGTTGCAACCCCCTTTGAAGGAATCCATTGCCTTCTCTTCCTAAAACACACCATTTATTTTCATGGTTGGGGAGGGTGAGCTTTGCAAAGGCTTTGATTGTGCAAAGTGCTTGCTTTTGGGTCAGGGCAACACCAGTGCTAGCAGTCAGGTGAGTAGTAGAGACTTCTAGGTTACAGACTTACACTCATCCTCTTTTGTTGGCCATGACTTGTACCATGACAGAAGTCATCTGTGCAGTCAGCATGCAAAGCATTTGGTTGGGGAGCTTGTCCCATGCATGTGTTGAAGATAAAGTCCCTGCTTTGAGGACTTTACAAGCAAAGGATTCCCAGCAGGTCAAAGTAGATGGCATTGTTAAAATGCCTGATAAATTCAAAGGCTGTCAAGCTTTGTGTTGAAACGTATCTGATGGTCAACCTCAAACACAGAAACTGAGGGCATCAAACAGATCTCACTCTTACAGAAAAAGTCCAAGTGGCGTTTCTGAGAGCAACCCCTGGTTTGTGTCATCAATCTGAAGCTCTTCTCCATTTCTGTGGGGTAGCTTTCTCCTTGTCCCTGTTTATAGCGGGCTGCCCAGCCGCACCCCCAGCCTGGGGAGGAAGATTTCAGCTCATTTAGTGAAGAGGTCAACTGGCAGCTCGGACATGCTTCTCTCTGCATTTGCTGCTGCTGGGAGGTAGCAGAGGACCATTGGGTGGACAGAGCCAGCTCAGACATTCCCTCTGGATAGTCGTGTCGTGCAGAAAAGCTGCTTAAGCATCAGTGGTGCTGTGTTGCAAAGTAATTATTTCAGTCACCCTGAGCGTAATGAAGGAAATGTGAAGGCAGCCTAGTGAGGCAGGGAAGCCCTTTTTAGATCGGTTTTGATTCTGACAAGTGCAGAACCGTGCAGGTTGACATTTTGCCTTATGCGGACAAACAGGCATCTCTGTATATCTACCTCCCTCCCTCCTCTGTCTGGTCTGTGCTGGGAGTCCAATATCACGCTTATTCTTTCCTTCTTTGTAAATCTTCTCCTATTCAGAATATTTTCCCTTTCGTCTCTCTCCTCATGCATGCTTGTTTTCACCAGGGCCTTTGCAGTACGAGAGCAGCTCCCTGCTGCTGCGCAGCACGCAGCTGAGCCGTCCTTGCTGAGAGCTGTAGGGGCTGGGTGTGCGGGGAGGTGATGGTGGAGTTGCAAGCCTTCTCTGCCTGCAGGCACGCAGTTGTCAGCCTGTCGAGGGGTCCCTTTCAGTACTGCCCCTGCACTGGGGTACTGCTCAGCCGGGATAGGGGAGGATGCTCCCTTCAGGGTGAATAGTAAGGGCCTGATCCTGCAGTTTGCTTAGCACCTCTTGAATCCTCACTGTTATTTAACTCCAGAATAGCTTGTGCATTGCTGGCTCTTCTTAGCCTTTGTTCCCAGGATATTTGCATCCAGCTCTTGAAGACGGGGGGTGAGTGTCGATTGCCTAAACCATCCTGTAAAGAAGTCCCTGGCTGTGAGAGGCTGGAGACCCCTGGAGACCTTTCCCTCTCCTCTGGAGGAAGCATGTGAGTAAACTGTGGTTTCTGTGTCTCTTCCTCCCCAGGGTGCTCTACAGCAACTGACCTTCGTGATGGGAGACCCAGCAGCCGCTGGCGAGCACTGCTGCAGCTACAACGCAACCTGCACACGCTCCTTCAACCTCAACCACTTCGGTTCCCCGTGGGAGCTTTCACCAGCCTGGCCAGAGGTGTGGCTGAGGGCAGCTGACAAATTTTGAGGTTGCTGGCCCGAGCTCCTCTTTGGTGTAACACGATTCAAATGAAAGGACCAACCCAGGGAGTTAATGCAGCCTGGAAGTACTTGGATCTCCAGTTTGAGTTGAGATGCAAGAAGATGATGGTGGCCAGCACATGGGGCGGTGGTTCTTTCACCATCTAAACCCTCCCTTCAAGTCGTAAATGGGTTTGGTGCAAAGGGAGAATGAGTTAGAGGGAGAGTTTCTGAGCCAAAGAAAGCCTGGGTGTGTGTATGACTGTATGTGCTCATGTGTTTAACGCAGGAAAGTTTTAGTTTTGAGTAGCTGTTGAGTAATGCTGCAGCTGGAGCTTTGTTTTTGGGAGGGGGTGAAAGCTGTACTTGGGAATTGTACATCAATTTGAAATTCTTGCTCGCTCCCAGCAAGATTGCTGCATTGCACCCTTTGATGCATCTTCCTTTCAAAGGTTGTCTCCTCTGTTTTGTCAGCATTGCTGGAAAATGGAAGTTTTGTGGATTTTACTTCTATTACAGTGTTCAGCAATTTTTCAATACATACATCATGCCCAGATCATATAGTAAATCCCCAAAGACACGAAGCACCCAGGCTTTCCTCAGGAGCTGGAGTTGGCCCAGGGAGACACCTCATCCCTCTAGGCCAAGTATCTAGAAGGGCTTCGTAGCTGCCTGGAAAAGGCTTGCTGAAGAGGCAAGTGCCTAATGTCAACGTTTGGCACGAACCTCCCTTGTGTAATACCTGTTTCTGATGGTCTAGTGAGGAGCTGGGAGAGCTGCTGGGAAAGAGGAGGGAACTGGGTGTGGGATGGGGCATCTGCCCTGTCTGGGTCCTGTCTAACATTTCCTTCCTCCGGGGTCCTGGTGCTCGCACACCCAGGCGGCAAAGAGGGAGCAGTGACACCCAGCTGGTGCTGCTGCTGTTGCTTCTCCCTGCTCCCAGAGCAGCCCTGCTGTAATTGCGCCATTCCCCAGGATGGGCTGCATCAATTTCTGTATTTATTATTTTAAGAGGACGATTTTAGGAAAAGCCCTGATCATAAGGGATTAACTAGGAGCTGGCTTTGCCAGAGGGTGAGTGCGGAGAAGGCCAAGTATGTAATGCAGAGCAGGTCACGCTGGTTGTCTGCCTGCTCTAAGGGAGATCGGTGTGTCTGAGTTCCCAGCAAATGCAACCCATGGTCATCCCCAAAATGATACCTGGTATTTCTGATGCTGGCAGCCCTTGGGTACTGGCTGCAGCTCCATGAGATAAGTCGGACTCACTCCCTAGAGCTAAGAAATAAGGGCAAATCTCTCATTTAAAAGCTACAAGTTGTGTCCTCTGAGCCTGCAAGATGATGGGCTCCTCTTAACCTGCTCTTAATATCTGTATTATCCTGTGCTCTGTAGGCCTGGAGCACTCACCTGAATGGCTCCAGTGGCTTACCCAGCAGGGAGAAGGTTTTATTTTAAGCATCAGTAAGTTGACTGCAAGTGGGAACCCACAGGATAATTCTGCCCCATATCACACCAGTTCCCATTCCTTGCTGGCCCTCCTTAGGGCTGATTACCTTCAAAAACAAACCAAAAGAAACCACAAAAACCACCCAAAGACTCAAGAGGTTTAATCGAAAGTTGTTCCCTCATGCTGCTATGAATGACTGGTTCCCAGTGTGCATTCCCTGGATGCTTCCCATGCTGTCAGAGGCAGCACACTCTTCAATCCTGGAGCCAACAATAACCACACGTTTAAGTCAGTGCAGGTCCTTGGGCAGTGATATTTTTCCTCTTTCTCTCTCCAACTGTCTAGGTGCCAAAAGAAACCAATGAAATCCAGGACTCATCTGCTCAGGTATGACTCTCCTGCATTGCTGCAGGAGGTATGTGCAGGGAATGCCCCTCCCCACGTCCCTCTGGTATGTCTCACCACCTTAATGTCTCCTGGGGAAACCAGGCACGCTAATGAGCAATCAGGTAAAAAGCCAAAATACCCAGGCAAGGCTACGAGTTATGATTTATCTTTCTCGTGGTGTCTGTCTTCAATGGTTTGTCTGTAACTTGACATGTCTCAGAGCTGGTGGAGGCCAAGGTGAGTTTAGGTGACCTTCCTGAGCATTTGCATTGAGCCCAAGAGGGGTGGCTTGATGAAGGTGGTGATGAGATGGATCAGGTCACTGCATGCACAGAGGCGTTTGTGGATCTGCCTGCGAGCCTGGCTGCAGCTGGATTTGCTTGGAGGGAAGGAAACGGTGAGGTTAGCAGGGCGGCAGGTCTCTGCATGGTACAGGAAAAAGGAGGAGGCTGGATGACTGCTGCTTCTGCCCACACGTGGGACATGAACGTCTGCCTGGGGAAGACTTGCTGCTGCTGCTCGCCGTCATTGAGGGGATGGGAAGGGCTGAAGCTCTGCAGTGGGAGGAGGTGGTTCTGATTCTGGGGGTTGCAAGGCATCACGCTTCCTTGGCATAGCTCCCCGGGGAGGCCGGCGGTGGGAGAGGAGCGGCTGCTCCCAAGTCCCACTGCTGCTCATGGTGCTGGGGCTGCAGCTCTGCCTGGGGCTGGGGGCTGCCTCCTCCCTTTTGGGGCTGCTCTGGCATCTGGAGAGGATGCCTCCAGGTCCTCTGCATACACTGGGAGATGAGTGATTGCTCTGAGTGAGGCAGGCTGCAAGTCCTTTATGTTTCTGCTTTATTTGGTATTTCTAGCCAAGGTTTGTTGTTTGAGTTCATGCAAACAGACGTCCTGAGGGGGAAACCTGCCAGCAAATGTAAATTGAGATTTTTTTGTGTGTGTATGACTGAGCAGTACAGAGTCCTTTCTGTATTCCCCTCTCCCTCCCAGGCGCTGCTGTTAACTGTTTGGAGATGGTCTCTGTTCTCACGCCTGGCTTAAACTGTCTGGCTACACCTTGCTAACTCCTTCGTGCAAAATATGCTTCATGTATGGCCAAGTGGACTTTTGCAGCTGGGTTCGTACTGTGTGCATTAGGGTTTAATCGTGACACGAGTGTTGCAGCCGCAGGCAGGCTTACAGGTGAGCGTACTGTTGGTTTGCTGATGAGGGTGCTTATGGGTTGGGTTTGTAATGATGATAACTAACCGAGATGGCAAAATCACTCTTCCTGAGCATGTCTTAAAGGTGGTCTCCGCCTCCCTGCGACTAGTCCTCAAGTCCTGATGGATCCTGTTTAGGACGTGCTCCCCCATCCAATGCTTGTTTGCCAGTCGGCTTCACTGGCAGTGGTTCTCCCGGCGACTGGTGTGAATTGGTGAGATGTTGCCGTATTAAGAAAAGGGGTGAAATTCATAGGTCTACAGGGGAAGACTAATGATATTCTGGGTTTGGGACAAGTTTATTTTTCAAGCATTTAATCAGGACCAGAGACGCCTCGGGATCTTTGACGTTTGGATTTATTAAAAGAAAAAAATGCGCTACTAATGCGTTACAGTTTGAAAATAATGAAGAGCAGATCAGCTCTGCTGCAGGGACAATCCAAAGCTATACTTTGTAGTTACACTTTCCATGCCTTTGTTCATTTAGAAGTAAATTAATATATTGGTGAATTCCTTAATTGCTAATTAGAGCTAAATAATTACGGAGGGCTAGGGTGATGGTGGAGGAAGATGTAAGTGGATGAGGGCAATAGATTAGATGTTTGATACTGGCAGCCTAAATTGTACCTGGATTGCAGTCTACTCCTTTTGTGATTGTTTTTTTTTTGAGGGTTACATTGTAATTTATGAGTAATCTTTGCGCGATGGATGGTATTGACCCACTTCTACCTTTTGTCTTCTCTTTGTCTGCCTGTACTAAACGTGAGCAAGAGAGCTGTTGACTACTAAACTGAATGGCTTTTTCCAAAGCAATTTAATTTGGGATCCTAAAGTCATTCAACCAAAAGTCAAATAAAGCTTAAATCCCACTGATTTCCAAAGAGGCAAAATTTCACAGGTTTAATTATCTGGACAGTTCAAGCTACTTCCGAGATTTCTTCTTGATTTAAAAATGCTGTGAAAGCTCTATGAAAATGCTCAGTTTGTTCATGGCACGTCTGTTCTTTCATGCTCAGATTTGTTATGGAACAAAATTGGTGTTGCAATCACTTGTTTAGTCTCATTCAATCCTACAACTGCTGGTAGCTCCTTAAATAGTAACAGCTCAGTAGTAGTCCAACACGGTCACTGTGCATACAAATACAGCATTTCAGCAGCGGGGACTGCTTGTTCCTCCTCCTTGCCGTCCTCTTTGGTCTTCGTAACTAAAAAACCCAAGGTAGGTCTCTTATTAGCATCTGAGCACTTCTGCAAGAATTTAAAATTTTCAGCCTGGACTCTGCTGTTAGAGCTTGGCGAGAGTCTTATTTTGCAGCGTGGCATCTTTCCAGTTAGCGGGTGGCCTGAATCCATGGTGATGGGCTGGGAGGAATGCCTGAGCAGACTTCAGGCTGTCCTTCAGCCTGAAAGGGAAACTGCGGGGTGAGGCTGGTATTACTGTTCTAGCTTTACGGTGTGTGTAAACCAGCAGCCAGGGAACTCCTTGCAAGTCATTTTTCAGAAACGCTGCCAGGGAGCAGGAGGCCAAATGAACCAGAAGAGCGTGCTGGGCAAATGCTTGTCTCTGCTCCCGATTTTGCATATGCTTAAGCAGGAGGAGATGCTCCTGTGTGGCACAAGTCATGAGCGTGTATTTCTGCTGGGTCAGGCAATGCTTGGCGGCGGCAGAGAACATGGAGCAAAATGAGCTCGGACATTACTGTGACCTGGATGGCAAAAAAAAGATTTTGATTTTTTTGTGAGGTTTTGTTGTTTGGTACCAAGTCTGAGTTTTACCTAATTTTTTTTTTGTGTGTGTTGTGTTTATTTGTTTAAAATATCCAATATACAGAGTAAAAGATCTTACTTTACAGGACTTTCTTGCTAGTTTTTGATCATACCAAGAAACTTTCCAGTTGAATAAAGCAAATCACAATGTGGTGCTCTTGATGATTAAGAGAATTCATATGCAAAGAAGAGGGAAAAAAGCTTGGGTTGTTTTTTTTATGGCAAAGGAAATGCTGGCTCTACTTAAACTTTAGGAGGTCCATCTTAAAGATAATTTTTGAAAGCAGTAAATGGAGATTTAGTTGCTAATTTCTTGTTAGCACCTTTGATTACTTAATGTTGAAGTACTACCAGAGCACCCTTCCTTTAAAATCAGAGCAGTCTGAAGCCTGTGTAAATCAGGAGACGTACATACTCTGGATGTTGGTCTTTAAAATACCTGTCACAAAAGGCTTGCGCTTGGTCCGTCCTGCCTAATAAAGACAAGCCCTCATGGGGGAACTGCCACTCCTCCACCCCACTGGTTCCCTTGACCTTTTGGGCTGCCGGCTCCTTGGATAACCTGGGCTGATACCAAATATCCCTGCGGGTTTTTAGCGAAGGCTGGTGGGGCAAGTGTGACTGACAGCTTGAGCCCAGCAATATCTCCACTGCTCTCAGGCATTATCTTGAGATGGTTGTTCTCATTTCTGATAGCTCTAACATCTCAGCCATCTGAAGACCTCTGAAACTAGTTTCTCAGGTAGGATAAGGTGTCTATGGATAAATTTATTGCACCTCAAATCCACTGCGTGATAAATGTAATGAAAGGAGTATGTTGATCTTAGAGGTCTTTTCCAACCTTAATGATTCTATGATTCTATCTGAACGGCAGTGGTTTTTAACCACCACCTCAAGTCAAAGAAATAAAGTGCTATTCCATCTAACCAAGCCATGAGGCATCCTCTAGGGAGAATTACAGCTACTCTTCAACCTTTTATGATCTGACCTTCTGCCTGGGTTCAGTTTTTGTGCCCTTGCTGACTTTTGTGGCTTGCCATGTGCCAGAAGTATTGCAGCAAGGGCTTGGCTTGATCGGCAGCTTCTCTGCTCCTGCTTGAGCAACTTCACGGGGCATTGCGCTTCCCACCACCGTCTCGTGTCCAGCTGCAGGTTCATGGCCATGTGCTTGGGGCAGCCACGTCTCCTGCATGCAATGCCAGCAGGGCTCCTCTCTGCCCAAGGGTCACTTAGAAATGGTTTTTGCTCTGCTTTTGCTTTGGAAAAAGCTGTTGGAGGAGAGGCACTCGCGCTGTTTGAGAGTGTGGCAGGGAGCACGGGGAGTCCTTCGGAGTCTTTCCAGTCTGAATGTGGCCCCTAGATGTGGAGCTTGCAGGGGTGTTCAGGCTTTTGGGTTGCTTCGGTTTGAGTGCCTGGGAGCCCCAAACATCTCCCTGTGAAAACAGGGCACTGCTGAGGCACCTCACATGGACAAAGAAATCATTTGTCTTGTTTATTATTTAGGCTTACAACGTATTCACTTCCCAAAGCCAGCGCTCAGGTGCCATGTATGAAACTTGTGAGCAAAAATTTTTGCCCTTGGTTACACAAAGCAGAACTGAGCTGTTCCAATTTTGATTGAACAAATGTCTCCTGCACGCAAGGTCCTGCACTTCTGGCCTGAAGCAACTGGAAAAGGAGAGAGTGATGCCTCAGCTGAGGGCTGCAGCCCTGTGCACCTCTCCAAGGAAGCAAGGGCCGGTGCAGAGCGGAGGGAGGTTGTGTGAGCACCAGAAGGGGTTTCTCTTCCCCAGACTCCTGCTGAGGGTGCTGCAGATCCAAAGGTATAATTATGTCTGACCTGATCTACTGCTGAACACAGCCCATAGGATTTCCTGGCAATTGTTCCTCCTTTAAATCAGTGCAGCTTGCTTAGCAAGGAGTCCAGCCTTGATTTTCAACTTTCCCATGACCGAGCCTCTTCCAGGGGCTTGATGGTAGAATGTGCTGGAAAAAATAGTTTCAAATTGTCTTTCTCTGATCTGGAGCTTGTAAATCGTATTGTACCTTTGTCTGTTGGATAGAAGAGGCTTCTATTAGCAAAAACGTGTTTCCTGAGAGAAGTCACTAAGCTTTTGAAATACATTTTACCTAGCCTGACCTAGCTGAAAACTAGGGCAGCAGGTTGCACTAGTTGTCTGGGCTCCTGTAGACAGATATGCTCTAAGCTGGGTTTTAACCTGTTTGCCATTTAGGAAGTCAGTTGAGTTTTTGGATCATGGTATCAAGCTGTACTAACTGAAAAGCCCTGCAGAAGTCTAGGATCATTACATCAACACTGTTATCTTTGTCAACAAAATACTCTTAATCTCCTCAGGCAAGATACCAAGTTAGTTACACAGCAACTCCTTTCAAAACCGTAGCATTAATTACATTATCTGTGGTTTCTTTATTAATGAGCCCCATATCAGTTGCTCTGTTATTTTGCTTGGGCTTGGCTTGAGGGAAGAGGTCTGTAATTACTCAAGGCCTCCTGTTTGCCTTTTTTTTTTTTTTGCATACTGGCACAACATAAAGCATTTTCCCGGTCCCCTGGAGCTTCCCCAGCTTTCTGAGCCAAATTGAAAAATAAGTGCTCATGTTTGGGAGAGCCGGCTATTTTAACACTTTTTAGTTTGAATTATCGGGACAGGATTGAGAAACCCCTCCTCCTTGTCACTTCTGGAATGGAAAGTATTTCGTTGTCATCTGGTTATGTCATCTGGCTTTTCCCAAACACAGACAGAAATGCGGCTTCTCCGGCTCTGTCTTCCCATGCCGCTGCTGGCGGGTCCACCGCCTCCCCGCTGGGGGGGGGCCGCAGGGGGGCCCCGA
>NW_008825051.1:110184-129163 GCF_000699105.1 Pygoscelis adeliae | reverse complement strand
TGGGCAGAGGTTTTTCCTGTCTTTACTTTTTCTTGTCCAAGTCAATTTTCTACAAATCATAGACACTGCATTGCTTATCACATGCCAATTCCTTTTTTCTTCTGTTTTATCATCCTTAATGGCTGCTTTCAGTTCGTGCTCATTCCCCGCTTCCCATATCTAGTTTCTGGGGGTTTTAAACCCGCATGCCTTCTGCCTCAAATCCCATGCTTTTGGAGAACTCCTGAGCTGTTTAAAGCAGTTCCCAATTTGTCTTTCTCAGCTGGTTCTTCTCTAAATTTGCCCTATTTAAAGGAGCAAGCATGTATGCTATTGATTTTGGCGCTTTATTCTGTTTACACAGAACCAATATAATTCAGTCGTGATTACTTGTGCCTAAGAGACCAGTAGCTTTTAGCTTAGAGTCCCCTTTCCCCTGAGCTCACCGGATGAGAGTTTCCAGCATAGACCTTTCCCATGCCAGACGTTGAAGTTCAATTAAAAAATGCTCGTCTGCAATGTGTAGGAATTCAACGCTGTGTTAGTGCGGGCTGCCAGGGCTGGACCCCGGCTTTCCGCGGGGAGTCGGCATCCCCTGGCTGGTGTGTGTCCTATGGATTTGTTCTGCATCGGCTTCACCTATTGAATACCTGAATGCTTCAGCTCCTGCCCCTGCAGTGCCTCACAGCTTGTGGTTAATAAGATCTGGGCATCTGGCAAAAATAACATTTAAACCTGGTGTTTTAGGAAAGTGAGCACAGAGCTCAGGCTGTAAGCCCTGGCTTCCCACCGTACTCTTCCTCACCTGATACCATCTGCCAGCTGTGCCTGGATGTCTTATCCACAGGCGACCTGCCTTTGAAGAACTGGCTTTTAAATCTTTGGCTCTGCAGAGTTGTTTTCACAAGGCAGGGTTTCCAGCATCTTTTTAAGCCAGGCCTCCCTTTGTCCTCTGCCTGTCGAATGATTTCTGGCTAATGATGCCCATGCGCTTCGTGGGCTTAATCATCCAGCCCCCGCGATGCCCTGTGGAGCAGAGAGGTGCTGATATCTTTCATTAACTTCCCTCTTTAAGATGTACAGAATGAGATCACCAAGTTCTCTTACAAGCAGCTGTAGCTGAAACTTTTCAATATTCTGGTTTCACTTGTGGCAAAATGTGTTTTAAGGAAATTAGCACTTGGATCAAAACTGGCAAAATTGTTGGTTGGAGAGAGAAATACAGGTCATGTTGGAAAGCTGAAGTACTTTGATTTTTTTTTTTTCACCATTAAAGCTATATTTCAAGATTGTTTTTAATCAGAGAACCTCCAAAAGCAACAAAAATGTGACATCAAAACCACACTACTTTGCAATTTAATTTTTGGAAGAAAAAAAAAATTATTTCTTATTTCAAGTCATAAAGACATGGCTGTAGTTTTTACTCCCTCCAGGGATTGCAGCACAGAGAACAAATATTTGCCTTGCTCCCCTTGAGGGAGCTGCTGTCCTGCAGTGACAGTCACCCAGCTGGTTATGTATCTCTGCTGACATTTGTCCCCCCCTTAGGGGCTTGTCTGGGGTGAATAAATGAGGAACAAGGCTGTTGAGGCACTCTCCAGAGGGGTTCCTCAGGCTTTGCAGGAGATCTTGGCAGCAGGACTTCTTCTGTGGTGTGCCAAGCACTGGTCACACCACCATGGCTGGGCAGGGGGGACCGTGGTGATGCTCATGAGCACCTGCATGGATGCAGGCTCCAAGCCTCAAGCAAACCCTCCTTCCAGCTAAATGAGGCTCGGGTGGGGTGGAAGCCTGCCTTGTAGGATGGCAGGTGATGTCAGGGCAGGCTTGGTTGCATCAGGGACCCAGTTTTATCGTGCCTTCCGGCAAGCTTTTACAAGCATATGCCAGCATCTCTAGGGGGACAGTGTGAGGATGTCTGCTGGTGGTGGTGTGTGATGGGGTGAAGGGAGGGTGATTAGAAACTTCCCCTCTGGCTTCCTGAATGGAGCGATGCCTCCACCGATTTATTTTAATGGATTTGGTGGGACCCTTGCAGTTTCTTTGCCTGGGACTTCAAGGTACATCTAGGCATCGGGTGGCTTCTCTTTTTTAGCAGTTTAATAGCAAAATTAAAAAAAAGACTCCTGTGTAACAGCCCGTTGAGTTTAAGAGCTTTCTTACTACAGGCATTCACATGGCAGCCCATGGAAACCCGAGCCCAGTCTCCATGGCAGCAGCCAGTGCTGCAGATGAGAAAATGTCCTGAAAAACCTGCCAGCACCTCCTGGCCGGTGGGCCCTGGGGACCAGGGCAGGCCGCTGCTCACCCCAGAGATGCTCCTTGTGCAGTAAACCCCTGGATATTGTGCCTTGGTGCTCGTTTTAGAGAGGGATGCGCACGGCTGGCTCTGCGTGTGGCCTCTTCTGCATGCAAGCAGGGAATGTGAAATCACCCAGCAAGGTTTTTCTCTTGCTGTAGCAGCTTGTGCCTTGAACTTGTCTGCCCTTGTCCTTTGTGAAACTGGTGAATCCCTGCAGAGGGAAAGCCTTGAGCTGCTCCTGCTCTCTGCACCTTCCCCAGCTCCCTGAGCCAGTGCACACTTTTGATCTAGTGACCAAATCCTCCCTTTTATGGCTCCTTTGGGCGCTTTTATTTCCTTGACTTACTGTTAATTATTAGCAAGGGCCTTGGCTAGAAGGAAGCTCCAGGTGAGACCGGGGCTGTTGTAAAGCCAGTGGGTCTCCTGCAACCCCGGGTCTTGGTGGGCACCCACTTGGCTCAGCTGGAGCTGCATGCCCCGCTTGGGGGTCTGGGTTGGGAGACGGTGGTGATCTCCACAGTCTCCAGAATGGAGCTTGGAAGTGGAAGGCCCCTATCTTCCCCAGAATGATGTCGGTGCCTAATTAAATGAAAAGAGAAAATGCCTATTGTGGAGTTTCCTGCATCTTTGGGTGGCTCGGGTGCTGTGGGAGATGGTACCCAGGTCACAGCAGCCTGGGGCAGGGTTCAGCGCTGCGTTTTGTTCCATCCTGAATGAAATACTTTCACTTCCAGATTGAAAAGCCCTTTCTTAATGTCCTGCATTGCTGCAGGTCCATTCATGGATGAGAAATTTGGTTACAAAATAAAAAGCCAAGAAATTTTCTTTGGGGGGTGGCTGAAGAGGTCCTCCACACCCCCACTACACAATAGGACTAGAAATAGCAAAAACGAAGCTAACCAGGAACGAGTCAATTTTTAAAACTATTTTAATTGGAACTTACAAATAGGCCAAGTCCCTGCCCCCACCAGGTCTCATTTCTTGTTAGATTTACTATGTGCCAAATCCAAAATTGAATCATGCAGCTGGGATTGCAGAGGGTTTAATTACCGTGCGTGGCTGCGCGGCTGCAGGAAGAGGCTTGTGGAGGAGCATCTGACGCCTGGTCCCCACCTCTGAGCCTCCTTTGTGCCAGGAGGAGGACAGGGAGGTAAATGAGCTCCCTCCGCCTCCCCCTGAGATGATTTTTCAGCCCCTTTCATATTTCAGATGCTCTTCTCCAGATTCCCAGCTGTTGGAGTTGGAGGCTTACAAATAATGCTAAATATATTTGCTGGGCAGATGTTGGAGCCGGTGGTATGGAGCTGCCGCCAGTTTTGCGGTGGTTTGCTAACAAATTATGCAGGCTGTGGACTGCATTGTTCAGGGAAGAAAGTGAGCTAGTGGCTGCTAATTGGAGTGCATTAAGAGGAGTAATTAGCATCTTAGACTACCCAGAAACTCCTCCTCAACAAGTCGTGGGAGCCAGGTGCTGGGAAGATGGACAGCAGTGGTATCTAAGGCCAAGCATGAGCTTTGTGGGTCTGTTGAGGGGTTTGTGGGTAGAGCTGAGGGCACCTCGTCTGTGGGTCTGCAGAGTCTCCAGGTCTGCCCCATGCCCTACGGTTCCCTTCCCGAGGTGTCCACAGGGCTCCTTGCTGGGGGGCGGCTAGGGGTGGGCAGGGGATCAGCCCCGCGGTTCTGTGCTGGGCTGCGGAGGGTGAACCAGCTGCCTGCAGGTCCCTCTAGTTCCCCTTTGGCTCCTCTCGCACCCTCTGTTGGAAGGTTACCTGGCAGGGAATGTGGTTGCTCATAATTAACAGCTGAACCCTTTTTAAGATGTACAAACGATGGAGTCGAGTTTTAGCCAGAACGCTTTTTCTGCAGCTCTCTATTTGATTTCTTGCCCGAAAGGACTTTGTAAAATAAACTAGGGGTTTTTTTAATGGTATTAGTTTAAAAAAAAAAAAAAAAGTGCTGTTTTAGAGTCTGTGTGTTACAGCTCTTTACTGACCACCGCCAAGCTCGCAGCCATCCAGCTTAAACAGAAACAGGACCACAAACCAATTTAGTTAAAGCTAATGACAGGGGGGCTCTTAACTGGATTTGAAATCTGGCTTATACGTTACACTGGAGGAGCTCCGAAGGGTTTTACCCTCGTGTAATTGAATCCATTGATTCTGATACATTTGAGAAGACTAATTTAATTCAGGGCACTGATGAATATCAGCAGACGTGGGATGGTCTCCGCATCGGCTGGGCGATGTGTCTGCTTTTAATACAAATTGTCATTAATCCCTTGGGGCTTCCTCGCCCTGAGGGTCGGTAGTGCTGTGTGGCAAGGGAAAAGGAAAGAAATGACTGTGCTGTGTGTGAAGGGGCTACGAAATGGAGATGCAGGGAGAAGGGCCGTCGTAGCAAGGGCAGGTTTCTGCTTTTCCTCAAGTCTAGTTTCACAGCCCTGTTTTGCCTTGGACCCAAGAGTAAGGAAAGGGAAGGCATATACCTGATAACGTGCATGGTGGGAAAGGACCGAAGGATCCTACCTCGTCCTCCTGAGAGCTTGTACTGCCGCAGGGGACTGCAAATCCGACCTTGCAGTGGGTAAAGCTGATGCCTGGCAGCTCTGTCCTCACCCTCCCCACGTGTTGCATGGCTTCAACCCCTATTCCAGCAGCTTTGGGGTTCAAAAAATGCCCGAGTGGTTGATGAGCAGATCTCTGTGGTTTTCTTGAGGTTTGGATCTCACCTCCATGAGAAAGGCTGTAGGGTTTGTGAGTTTGCTGTAGGGTTAGAGGAGAACGTGGCCGGCAGGGGCTGTGCTGGTTTGCTCTCTGGGCTGTGTGAATGCTATCGCCAGGGAGGAATACTCTTTCCTTGGTTATTTTCTAACATTTCTGAACAGTTTAAGCTAAACCACGGGACCTTCTGCTGGAAGGGTGCTATGTTCCGGCTGGAGTTCCTGATTAGCTGATACTGATTTAAGGGCAGCAGGGAAAGGGCTTCTCCTGCCCTGAGGTCCCGTTCCCAGCAGTCCCCCGCTCAGCACTGTGCTCTGTGAACCACAAGGCAGGTCAGTGCAGCTCCCTGATCTGGCTGAAAACTACTCTAGCACCAAAAAAAACCCCAAAAAAGTTCAGTACAATTCTTCTAACGCAGTGCAGAGTGTGTCCACGTGGTGAGTTTTGCCCAGCTTGCAAGTGCTTCCTCGGACCGACCGCCACCAGCAGCTTCCCAAGCTCCTGTGTCGCTGAGCAGAAGGCACGGGCTAGCCGGGACACTTGGACGAGGGCAGGGACGTGCCAGCTGGCCATACTCGAGAGCTTGCCGTAATGCTCCAGGTCCAGCCTGCCCATGCTGCAGATTAGCAGCAGTGGCTGCTTCCCTGCTCTCATGATTTGAAGCGTGATTTCCCTCCACCTCAAAGGCAGCAAAACCGCTGTGATTTAATTGGCAGCATGTTTTCATTTGTTCCAAACTCTGCAGTCTCATTTGTTGTACATTAGCGTTTCTCTTAATGAAAACAGCTTCATTGCAACCTGTCCCCTTCAGGTGCTTTGCTCTGATGTGACTTTGTGCAGAGCTTTTGCTGCTTATTTTCCTCAGTCTCCTTGAATTTTACCCAGACGCTGGGTGCTGTTTAGGAAACATGGTCTTAATCTTCCTTTGCTCTTCAGGGCTGTGACGGTAACGAGCTCGCCTGGCGATTGAACTGCAGGCTGGGTAGCGCCCAAGGGAAAATCTGAGCGCGTCTAATTGCTAAAGGCGGCTAAAGGGAGCTGGCTGGAGATGAAGCCGGAGAATTTCTCTTCAGGGAGCTGGCGGAGGCGGAGGGCCAGAAGGCTGGGATCTGTGTCCTCCCGTGCTGCTCTCTTCCTCCGGAGGTGCTTGCTTTCCCCTCGGCGAGCACAGCCGCGGGTCAGCGAGCTCACGTCCTCGGGTCACAGGGGCTGCTGCTCTCCACTGGCAGTTTTGTTTGGCAATGAAGCGAGGGGATGAGGCGTTGCAGGATCTGGCCCGAGAGCTTCTTAACTCTGAGAAAATTCCCTTTCAGAATTAGGGTAATCTTTTCCTTTTCCAACTCCTCCCTTCCCTCCTGTTTTATGCATTTTACCCTTCAGTTGCATCCAGTGGTTTCCAGTCTGTAAGGCAGGACCATGGGTCCTCGTTAGAGGTCTCTGGGGAAAGGGGGGCTGGCCGGTCACCTCCAGTCTTTGCTTTCCCACTTGCCATCTCCGTTTCCTTTGCTTTTTGTCTTTTCTGCCTTATCCCGACCTCTCTCAACTTTTACTCCTTGGTGCTAGGTTGTCGCTTGCCTAGTTAACACCTATCCTAGACATCACTCTTTCAAAATATGGCTGTTGATGCCATTTGGGGCATAAAAATCCTGGTGATAGAGGAACGCTGGTCCTTTGGCTTGGGACATAGCACTGGCTGGAGGAACAGAATAACACTGACACATCGACATTGCCATTGCCTCTCCCTTCGGGGGGTCAAGTCTCTGTCTGCAGGTGGGGTGACAAATTTGTGCAAAGGACTGAGGAAGTGGGAATATTCCTGTTTTCCCAAAAACCTCTATACTCAGAGACTTTCTTGGCTCAGAAAAATATTGTCTCTTTGGGTGAGTATTATGGCTTCAAGGGGAGTCAGGGGTGGTTGGCCCCAAGCCCCGCTCAGCTGCAGCTGCAGGGATTAGAAGGTACCAGGGGTCGGGTAATGTGAGATCTGGATGTGACCCAGGGTGGGCTCCTCTGATACCTACACGTAGTTTTAGATACATCCCTCGTGTATTTACCTACTGCAACGTCAGAGAGACCACTGAAAATGGGTGCATTGTGGGCCTAGCCATCCTCCTCCTGTGGGCGTGAGGGTGGAGATGCTCTGTGGAGGTGTCCAGAGGTTGTGTCCGTGGCTGGTATCAGCAGTCGTTTTTGGCACTGCTAATTTTTTAGGAGGTTGCTGGTTTGCCCTGGTTAGAACTTCTTGTGAGGAATGTCTGTTTGGGGTAGGTTTTGGAAGGGAGAAAAGGTTGTCAAAATACTTCATTTGGATATTTAAAAAAAAAACAACCCACCACGCTTTTTTCTGATTTGAGATGGGTTTTAGTTTATAGAATTGTTTGTGCATGAAAGCTTGAAATCAAAGTAAGTTATAACAAATTATATATAATAAACAGACAGGACACTCCCAAAAAAAGTTTTCATAATTGAGAGCAAAGCATTTCAGCTGTTTTTAAAAGAAACTCTTCAAACTTGTCATTTGAAAATTTTAAAATTAAAATTTTCACTTTTCCTCCCCACTTGGGATGGGAAGAGTTTGGAAATCTCCGATCTGATGGCATGGCATCCAGTAGCAGAGCAAAGGCTTCAGCAGCTCCTGCTGCCTTTGGAGCTCCTCCGCCTCCCAGGGCCCTCCAGAAGTGGGGCTTGGTCGGAGCTGGCTCTCCGGACCCATCCATACCGTTGGGTCCTTACCTGCAGAATCACCAGTTCTGGCAGCGAAATTGTTGTTTTTTCTACTTGCTGTTCATGCAAATCCAACTTGGTGCTCCCAAGCGACCATGCATCTTGGGTCCATGGTGCAGAGCAGAATCAGAACTGAGTAACGGGTTCAATCAAAAGAAGATGGCATGGGAAGGACAATGGGAAGGATGCTCCATATCTCCTTGTACCTCTCTGCTCCCCTTCTGCAGTCCCGCAAGGCAAGCATGGGCCTGCATCTCCCTCTAGTGACTTCTCGCAGACTCTCTCTTCATCAGCTGCATGGCACCAGCACCAAGGAGCCACCAGCCAGGGCTGAGGTCCCACCAGCTCTTCTTGGTGCCATGCACCAGGTTGTCTGCGCCCTGTGGAGCTCAGGGGGAGCGCAGAGCAAGCTCTGAGCCGGGGGGGGCGGTGGGTGTGTGGGGCTGATGGAAATGCTGCCAGCCATTCCAGGAGAGGCAAAGGTCCTTCACACCCACCAACCAACCCAACCCTGGCTCTGTGCGCATGTGGCTCAGTGTGCAAGCCCAGTCTGAAACATTTATACTGGTGCTGGATGTAAAACCAATGTACATTTTAGATGCAGGTAAATTTACTAAAGGTTAACTCTTCTTTTTCATATTCAGCGCTTTCATCTTGAGTGTAGATATTCCTATCAACGTTGCCGTTTTCCTCCATCCACGGTTGGTGCCTGGGCTCCTCTGGTGGTCGTAGGGCTGAAAGGGCCATCACGACTTGCACTGTCCTGCAGGGACCATTTAGCATGGAAGCTGAAGACAGAGCGAGTCCCTTGCAAGCCACTGCCTTCAATTAATTTGCCACAAGCGTCCAGGAGGCTCCACCTGGCCTTGCATCCGTCTTCCCTTCCTGACCCTTGGAGGTTTGCCAGCAGCGCTATTGCAGCTGCTTGGCTGGGGAGGAGACGTGTGGCGGGGGCTGCAAGCTCCCGTTCCATTCCCCCGAGACCACCAGGAGCCTCGAAATACACAGAAGCATCAAAATCAAAAGCTGAAGGGGCAGACCGGTCCCTGGTGTAACTCTATATATTTGCTTTAATTGTTTCAGTAATTGCTCTCAAGCTTGGATTTCTGTCATTAAGGTGTGGGCTGTTCTCTTGATGCCCCTCCAGCATAGAAAATTGGGGGGGGGGATCATTGCAGTGGGACTTTGAGAAGGAGGTTCGTGTTAGCGTGGTCCAGGCCGACAACTGGCTTGTGTCCCTTGTGGAGGGCAAGTTTTGTTTTGTAGGTGGCTGAACTGACCTGCCCATCACCGATGAGCTTCCCTGGAGCTCGGGGGCTCCTGCCTGGGGCTCGCAAGCCCTGGGCTGCCTTGTGTCCCCTGGTGGCACTCGTGCCTGTGGGAAATTAAGCAGCACAAAGTGTGTTGAGCAGGGAGGGGGGGGGAAAGTGAAAATGTCAAATTTCATTTTTTTTTTCTTCTTCCTTTTCAGGACTCCAGACCCACTGATTCAGATTTGACCCTGGGGTCACCTTGGACATGGGAGGACGCCCAGGAGACCCTCAACCGACAGCCTGATGGGAGCGCCCTGACTTCACTCTCTGCTACTGAGATGCCATCAGCTGAGGAGGAGGAGGGCAGCCTTTCTATTGAGGATGAAGGCTTTGAGCTGTTGAACTCCACCTATAAAAAAATCACCAGCCCCGGCGGGCCAGGGCTCCACAGGAGCAGCCCATGGGTTGCTGGTAGCTCTGGTGAGTCCATAGTCGTGGTTTCCTCTGTTTCTCCTGCGCACCGTCACGATGCCTGGGTACCTGATGGTGCTTTTATCCGCCCAGGACCCTCCACCAAAACACACAGACCAGCCAAAAAAGAGCATGCCTCCGACGCCCAGGAGGAGAATGTCACCACGGAGAAGCTGACGGGCGATGCAGGCACACAGCGGCGACTCTTGCCCGGCAAACCCGGCAATGCCATCACTGACCTGGACGTGCCTGCCGCCTTCGCCAAGGTCTCCCCATCGGCACGTCAGGCAGCTGCCCCCAAAGGAAACGTGCCCAAAGGTCCCCTGGGGACGGGGTCAGCAGGGAGTGTCCCGGAGCATCCTCCGGTAGCAGCCAGCCCCACTGTCTCGGGGCTCGGGGACAGCACTGCCCACCCGGGACACCCCGTCTCGCCAGTGGCACACGGGCAGCAGGGTCACGTGAAACCGGGACCGCCGGGGCTGCCGGGACCGCCGGGGCTACCGGTGAGTGGTGGAGGTGATGGCTGCTGGGGGGGAGGGATGGGTGGTGGTGCATCTTACCCTCTAGAGCGGGTGGTGGGCGCAGGCTGCTGAGCTGTGGTGCCAGCAGCTTGCTGTGGGAATCTGGGCAGGGAAACCTCCTCCATGTGGGCTGTGCACCAGCCTGGCCCTGCGAGAAGGTTTTTTGATGTCCCTGAAGAAACTTCACTGGCAACTGGAGAGAATATGATTCCCTTATCCCTCCTGCCCCAGAGATGGTCTCAAGTCATTTAACCATCTTGTCGGTTTTCATTTCACCCTGGTCCTTCCCAGAGGCAGGCTGAGGGGCTCAGAGTGGGGCCAAGCCATCTCCTCCAGCCCCTGTCCCCGCACCAAACCCCAGGCGTCAGCCCGCAGCCCCCGCTGGCATCGCTGTTCTTTGCTTCTCTACCACTGCGACACCCCAAAATTTGTGGTGGTTCAAAGCAGAGCATTGAATTTGTCTTGAAATAAGTATTGATTATTTTTCAGATTATTCATCCATTGTAGTACATGAGAAAGGGAAATTTAAAAAAATTGGTAAACTTAGAATAGATAAATCTTAGAGAAATCATCAGTCTTCATTGAGAAGTAGCTGAAAAAATGTTTTTACATATTTTCCCATGTTTATTTCTTCTGCCAAAATGATTTCCCTCATTTGGTTAAATTTTCTTAACAGTTCCTCTAGAAAATTGCATTTCATTTACCCAGTGCCAGTGCCAGAAATGACCACGGGCACCTTCTCCTACCCCCTGGGCAGACAGCCATGTGAAAGCTGTCTGGGATGCCCTGAGCTCAGGGCTGCCCTGGGGGTTCGTCTGGATGCTGCAGGGCAGGTCTCCACACGTGGCTGTTTTTACAGCTGTGTTTGAGGGCCCTGGCACTAAATTCGTCATCGATGAGCCAGGCTTCATAGGATAACGGCTAAATTTAGGACTGCTAGCTTCCCCTTCGAGCCATCTCCTTGCTGCTGCAGCTATTGCCTGCAAAAACAGAAGAAAATAGCAAAAGGAACAGATGCTGAAGGATGAAAAAAATCCCAGGAGTGGAGGAAACGTCACGGCGTTTGACAGCCCTGCTGTCAGCCGGTAGGAGGGGAGGCAGCCAGGAGGGAATTGCTTTTTCCCCCTGTGGAAAGCATTGAGATGGCTTTTCTCTTGGTCATGAGCATCCTGGGTGGAAACACAGGTACAGGCAGCCCCATCCCAGCATTAGAGTTTGGGTTTGAGATACTGGCACAAGCGGGTGTAGGCTTGAAGCTCTGCAACAGCACATGCTGTCCACAGTTAGAGCTATTATTTTAGCTAAAACTATGTGCTGAGCCTGGCAACCTTTCCCGATGTTTTGTTACCACTCCTCAGGGCTGAGGGCAGGCGGGCCCTGCCCTTGCTGCTGGTCCCCAAAGGTCCTCCTGCCTCCTTGGGTCTCCATCCCGCCAAGCCCCTTCAGCCGTCCTGAGCCGTGAGGGGTCTGGGCACGTAGAGCCTGCTTTGGGGCTCTTGCCCAGCCCTGGCACCCTGAATTCATACCCACACACCTCGCTGCTGCCATGGCCCATGCTCGTGGTGGTACCAGCAAAGGTGTGATGGAAGTTTTGGGTGTTTAGATGTATCCTGTGGAAGGGAAACCAAAGAATCGGTGCCCTTGCCTTGGAAAACTTCATTAAAAGGAATTTGGGGGTTTTCCTTTGGGAACGGGACTTTGCCGTGCCTCTGGTTTTGGCAGTGGTGATGTGTGCTGGGCTTGTGGCTCACCCTCTTACTGCGTTGCCTCAGGCAGCCTTGCAACCGGGACCTGGGCACAAGGCAGGGTGCGTGTCTGAAGGTGACATCTCTCATTATTCTTAGAGGAAAGGTTTGGAAATAATGGGGTTTTAGCATCAACCTTTTCACTTGTGGGGCTTTTCTCCTCCTCTTTCACTGGCAGTGTCGATCAGGGAAATCAGCGGTGCACAGACCTCCAGCCCTGCCCCACCACGCGATGGGTCCTCTCCCTCGGTGCAGGTTTGTGTACATCTGGTTTGCCACCCTCAGGGATTTTTATGCCTTTGCAAAAACACTTTGAGTAGCTGTTCCAGTCGGGAGGTGTGGATGGAGGTTTATTTATCATCCTGCCAAGTCCTGATCGTGCCCTAATGCCGTTCAGGGCATTTATGGACTGCAGACCCGGCAGACCGCGTGCCCTCAGTTCCCAACCCAGTTATCATCTGCTGTAAAGGCATTGGAGATCAGTGGGGAAAAAAACCAACACGTTGTGAGAAGTGGAAAGTGTTTCTTACTTTAAAAGCTGCTGATTTTTATGATCTTGCTAATCCTCCTTGCAGGGATTTCATTGTGTTGCCAGTATTCAAAAGCTCCTTGGCTTTCATAGGCAGTGTTTCATGGGGGTTCCCAGCTGTCGGTATGTCCCCACAGGCTTTTCTTTTTCTTTTTTGATTTCTGTTACTCAGACTTAGCACTGGCTGTTTAGGAGCAGAGATGTGGTTTCTATTCGTAGGCTTAAATTAAATCCTGCTGGAGGCATCTGGTGTCAGGGATGGCGTGAACTCGGGTTACAGGCAAATGCAAAGCCTTCTCCATGCTTTCCTCCCAGGAGCTATCCACTGTTTCGCAGCACCCAAGGCTGCAGCCGTCGGGTCGTGCCGCAGGAGGAGGGATGGTGCTGCGGCACGGTGCTGCATGCAGTTTTCAGGGAAAAACACCGGCTGCCTTCTGGATGAGATCTCTTGGGTTGATTTTCATTTTTCTCTCCTGAAATGTTACAGCCCTTGGGTTCGTTGTTCCTGGTGCTCTGAATTGTTCTTTTTGGTTTGCACAAAACGACATCAGCTTGGGAGCTGCTTAAGGGAGAGAAATGGATGCCGTCAAATTTCAGGAGGTGCTGTTGTGCCCATGGCTCGGTCCTGTCCCTCCACTGTGCACTAGGACTGCACGTGTTGGCTTTGCAGCGTCGGTGTTCATGCTGGGGGTGGCCGTGGCCAGCATCTGGGGAGGAGCAGGAGGAGGAACGGTGCTTTGGCCATCTCAGAGAGGGTCCTGGTGCATTTAAGTGTCCTCGGTGGGGCACCGTGACCCTCTGACGACCGTGACGAAGGGTTCTTTGGGCACCCCATCGGCTGCTGGCATATCTCAGCTGTGGACCTAGGGCAGCGGGTGTCCACGCAGGAGATAAGCTAAAGGCTGCACCCAGAAGAAGTGACCAGACCCCATAGCTCTTTTGAGGGGGATCAGGGGGAGGCAGGACTTACTGAAGGATCTAATTTATATCTGCACCCAGGGTGGAGAGGATGAGCCTGTCCACAGGCACCTTGCAACAGGCATGTGGTGCTCACAGTAAAATCCCAGTGACTCCGAACTGGGTACGTTCCCGCAGAAGTGGTCTCTCAGCAGCATGCATCCAGCTCCTTAAAGGAGGGCTGCTGGGTGGATAAATAGAGGGGCTGCCTGGCACTGGGAGGGGTCCCTGCCCATTCTGGTGCATGCTTTAATATTGGGTACAGTGGGCAGGAATTGCTTTATTTTACCTCCTTCAGCAATGGTGGACTTGGCAGTGTTAGGTTTACTCTTAAGAGAGATCTTAAGATCTTAAGGTATTTTCCAACCTAAATGATTCTATGATTCTAATACCCAAGGTTTCAAAATCAGACCAGAGTTGCCAGCATCACTGCCGCTGCGTGTGCCATTTGGCACAAACACGTGCTGCGCACGAACCGAGCCCAAGGGGCACGGCCTCCAGCCCCCAGGGAGGGGGAACCGAGCCACGGAGCCCCGTGGCCTTCAGATCTGGGCACTTCAGGTGATCAGAGTCCCTTTGGTGAAACACCCCTCAGTGCCAAAGCTGTTTCTGGACATGCAGCTTGGCCTTTTCGCCCATCCCATCGGCACAAGGCAGCGAGGTCGGGGCTGGCTGCTGCCCGAGCGGGGCTGCCTTGGTGGTCACAGGGATGCAGCCGTGTCTGTGCTGGGGTGATGTTAATTCAGTGTGGATTCCCAGGCTTGCTACTGGGCTGTTTGCAAGCTCCGAACAAAAACGGCGGCTGTAATTGAAGCCATCAGAGCCGCAGCTCTGCAGCAGACACACGGGTAGACACTGTGCTGCAGCCCGGCGTGTTATCAGTCTCTGCCGACATCTTCCAGGTAGATTTTTTTCATCGAGAAAAGCCGGGATCTCCCATCTGACCTTGTTTCTGCCCAGACAGATGCTTCGGTAAGCCCCGAAGTGCGGTCGCCGCTTGGCCGAATGTGCACTTTTGACTAGAGGTGGGCTAGATCAGATCTCACACAAGTTAGAAGTCGCAGATGTTTGCGTCCTTGTCCAAACTACTGTTTGAGCGTGTGGCCGTGGTCCAGCTCTATGGGTTTTTTTCCTAACACACTGCCTTTCCTCACCAGGTGTCAGTAAATGTGCTCCAGCTCCCCGGCCATATGGTCTGGGGCATTTCTGTGATGGATGCCGCAGGATTACGCCACTCAGCTGGCCAAGCAGACCTGCTTTCTGATGCCAGGGCAGGAGAGTGGGAAGGGAGCAGCATAAAATAGGGTGCACTTTCCACCCCACCAGTCTTTGGGGTGTTTCTCTGAGGCTTGGTGCTGCTGATATGCTCTGAATCAGCCGTTTCAGTTCCTGCTTCCCTGGGGCGAGGATGTCCCTGGCCATGGCACTGGTCACCCAGCTACCGTGGGATCTCCCCTGGTTGCGGGGGGTCCCCCTTTGGGGGGTGACACAGCTCTCCTCCTTTGCCTTTCAGGGCTGCCCTGGGAGACGTGGACTGGTGGGACCCAAAGGAGACAAAGTGAGTATTCCGGAAAACACAGGAAGGTATGGGATGGGGTGTAGGGTCCAGGGCAAATACCACGGATGGTTTGGGTTGGTTTGGGTGTTTTTCATCAAGAGGGCAGGGTAAGCTTCTGAAGCTGCAGGCTGGTGGCCCTTTATGTGCGTTTGGAAGAGGAAAGAACTATTTTTGCTGGGTATTTTAAGCCCAGGCTCAGGACTGAGCTGGCTGTCTGGACAAGCTGCTGTCTTTCCTCTGAGCCACTTAACGGCTCTGCAGAGGTGGCAGAGCGGGGAGATGAAGCAGCTTTAGCTGAGGTCACCTGGAGGAGGGATGCTGGCGTGTCCCAAAGTCCAGCCCCGTGCTATATCCGCCACCTCACCTTGGAGGGACATCTGTCCTCCAGCACCACATTGGTCAGACCCACGGCTGCCCTTCCTGCTCCAGGAACCCAGCGCGCAGCAGCCTGCACGGCACAGCTCGGTCTCCTGCTGCACGCAGCATTGCCTAGTGCGCTGACAGATGCTTGGGGATGCTCTGGATTAAGGGTGGTGCCTCAGTTTCCCCATCAGTAAAACAGTGAGAGTGCTCCTCTGCACAGCAGTTTGCATCTTTCCCAAGCTGTAGAGGGGCAAACTCGTTGCCCCATGAGTCATGCCGCTTCTGTGTGCGTTAGCTTCAATACCTGTGGCATTTAGATGGGTATGGGCACAGGCATGTGCGTATGAAGCTCATTCCTTTTGCTTTCCCTGTTGTCAGGGTTATTTAGACCTTAAGAGCTGGTTTGAACCCAGGAACGTGCCTAGACCCAGACTCTGCTCAGAGGCTGACTTGAGTCAGAGCCCGTCCAGCCTGTGTTGATTGTTAAATCCCCGTCTGGTTTTAAGGACCTGCCCTTGTCTTCCTAGGGATACCCTGGAGCCATGGGGCGGACGGGCCCCCCGGGCGACCCAGGCCCTGTGGGCATCCCCGGTGTCCCCACCATCGTCCTCTGGAGGAACTCCAGGGAGGACTGGCAGACATTCATGGTGAGTTACAGCTGTGGTGGGCGAGCACTCGGGGTGCTCCACTTGTATCTCCTCATCAGCTCCCGTGCAGGCGCCTCTCTGCTCTGTTGGGATGAGAGCTGGGAGGAAGGGATCGTGATGGTTTGAGATTCCTGTTGGGAATGGTTTGGGGCTGTTGGGTGGGAGGACAGAGGCGGGGTAGGCAGGTGGGAGCAGAGGGAGATGCCAAGGAGAGAGGTGCGGCTCACTGGGGACAGCTCTGCGGGCAGCTGTCCTTGGGTGAAATGGGATCAGCGTGTGCCCTATTTACAGCTGTGCTCACACAGCTATCCCTGTTTCCCCTGGGACTGACTGGGAGATCTCGGGTCCCCGTGGTCCACACACATCCATGACCTCCCAAGGGTGGTTCATGCCCTACCTCTGTAGGACGGGGCCCAAGAAGATCCAAGCCATGCAGAAAGCAGCCCCTCTCCTGCTCTGCATTGCCGGTTACAAAGCATTGCTCCTGTTTTCCACCGTATCCCAGTTTTCTGCCGTGCCCCAGCTGTGTGCCGTGGCTTTGGCTCGCAGGGTTTGTGCCTGTCAAGCTTCTTGCCAAGACAAGATATTTTCTCACCTGAACCCTGCTGCTGTGGGGAGCACAGGAGCGGGGACGGGACCTGCGGGGAGGCAGGAGTGCTTCAGCTACTGCGTAGCTGGCTGCGAAACTCCATGCACCGTGGGAGCGATCACTGTAACGACCCAGCCAGCCTCGTCCAGGTTCCCCGACTCCTGACAGCACAGTGACTGCTGTGATTAAGGTTAATTTCAAACTCCCTCTCGAGCCTTGCCTGAGCCATGCAGGTCAATAGCTGAAGGCATTTGGTTTCTAACTGCCTTTGGTTTCTACCTTACCAACCAGGGGCTGGAGCTCCCCGGAGCGGGGATGCTCTCTGAGTTGTGTGTCTGTAATGTCCCTCTGATGGGACTGCAGCCTGTCTGGATGTTGGCTGCTCGAAGCAGATGCCGGGCAGATTGGCTTGCAAGGCAAGTTGGTGCAACGGGCAGAGTAATGGGCCAGTGAGAGGCCAGGCTCAATGCTCTGGCTCTCTAAGAGCTTTAATGACCTCGGGCAGGACTTTTGAGTTATCTTCAACTCATTCATTTGTGAAGAGGGGTAATGGCACTCTCTGCTCCAGAGCAAATGCCTTTAATGCTGGCAAGACGATACAGTGAGGAGGACCTCTGCTCTGTCAGCACAGCACATCCCGAGGAAGGGATGGTGCTGGCTGGAGGTATGAGGTGGAGAGTGGCCTTGTGCTGATCTGGCTCTGATCTTGGATTGACCAACCAGAAGTCCTTGGGCCAGACCTGCCCCTTGCAGTTTTGTGTTGGATTGGATCAAAGCATCTGCAGAAGCTAAATCACTGCCTTAGCGCAGATCAGATTACAGGAGAGCTGAACATTGGGAAATATCTTGGTTGACCTGGAGGACCTCCGTGTTCTCCTGTCCTCCTGCTGCTCTAGAGCAGGTGCTGTGCTGTTATCAATGCTCACAAGACCCATTGCGGGCACGCAGTGCGGGACCAGAGTAAACGGGGATAGGAGCAAGCAAGCTGGAAGTGTTGGCTGGAAGAAGCCTGCAGTGCCAGAGAGCATCTTCATGCCTGCGCCAGGGCAATCGCCTTCCTCCCAGGGTGTTTGGGGTAGACATCCGCGTAATCAATTCCTGTTGTCAGGGCATGGTTACAGCACTTTGCAGGGCTGCTGACGCCCTTTGCTCTGCACGCTCAGTCAGAATTGCATTTTTTTTTTCCTGCCTGCATTTGGAAGGGGACCTCAGGCTTTGTTCTTCTGCAGGCAGAAATGTTCATGCCTATGGATGTTGCCGTAGACCGTGATTTCTTTGGTGTACCACCACCTTCAGCACTTAGGCGTTGGGAATGCTGGAGGGAGCAGACAGTCTCGTCTGTGTTTGGGAAGCCAAAGCTGGAGGGCTGCCGGGGCCCTGACCGCAGGCTCCCGGGGGGGTTGCGTGCTGGCACTTGGCCCAGAGCTTTTGGCAAAGTGCCGATCTCAAGGGGAAGGCAGTGTCTGGCAAGGATGACGTGGGGCACCCGAAAGCCTTGCTGGGCTATTGTGTCTGTGGCCGTATGACCCCGGCAGTGGCGTTTTGCTCGGCAGCAGGAAACGGGAGTGCAAAGCCGAGGGCTGGGTTTTGCTAATCTTTGTTGAGATAGCACAGGGGTGAAAAGCTGAGGGCTGGCTGCTGTGAGCATGGGGGTGCTGTCTGCTTCTGCAGCCCCCTACAACTTACTGTGGGGCTGGAGAAATGCTGTGGCTCGGGACAGTGCTGCTCTTGTGAACCGAGTGCTTGTGATTTGGGGGCTGCAGGGGGGGCATCCTGGGCTGCTGCAGTTTGTTGTTGGCTCAGCCTTTGGAAACACAAGTCAGAGGAGCCACCTCTCAGTCCGGGGGATGTAATGCAGTATGACAGACTGGGAAAGCAAGGGACATCGGTGGCTGTCCCAGAGCAGTTATGGCTGTTGGGATGCTCAATAGCCTCTCCTGCTCCTTCCCGGTGAAACAAGCCTTTGCTGTTCATGGGAATTGAGCAAAACCAGCTTAAGACTGCTGCGATTCCGCCCCGAGCCCCTGTCCTGTGTTTTTGTTCACAACAAGTTGACAGACATTGCGTTTGCCAAGAAGTTGTCTCGGTGTAACTCAAGGGGCAGGAACTGTTGCTGCCTTGTTCTGGCAGCATTGACTTTGGTAGTGGTGGAGTCCCAGAAGCCGAGGAAGGAGAAAGGAGAACTGGACCTCCTGCAGTTATTAGGGAGCTTACTCTGCAGCGCTAGAGTCCTTTCTTTTTCTCTCTCCCAATACCTTTAAAAGCAAGAGGTCAGGCTGGGAAATGAGGGCTGGTAACCTTAGAGCAAAAGAAAATATTGCTCCATGCAAAAAGGAGGCAACCTTTAGGGATTCCCACTACTGAAAGGTTGGCTGCTAACGCAGCTCTGTGACTGTGTGGCTTTATGGACGTGGGGGGGGCTGGGGAGGGTGGCCAAGATGGTACTGCAGGGCATGACCTGCTCCCTGCAGAGCTGTCGGAAGGGTTTTCTCTGCCCTGCTCTCAGGCTGGAGTTTTACAGGAGGACAGATCCACATGGCGATCGCTCCCCATCCTCCATCCCCTCCATTTGCTTACGATCCCCGTACCCGTCACGCTGCTCCCTGCTGACCAGAGCTGCA
>NW_008825051.1:107466-110133 GCF_000699105.1 Pygoscelis adeliae | reverse complement strand
GCAGTTGGCAATTAATTTCTCTCCCCTCTGCTTGGCATCTGGTGCTCCGAAGTACGAGTTCACGTCTCCTGTGGGATTTATTTTTTTTCCCCTTTTTAAAAGGTTGGATCTTTTTTTTTTTTTGAGGCCTAATGAAATAATATCCTGTCCCGAGTGAATCTGAGTTCACTGATTCCCAAGACAAGGCAAAAGCATTGGCCATGCTCCAACCCCTCGAAAAAGTTTTTGTGAGCAGCTTTTGAGGGAAATGAGAACTGGCTGGACAAGAGGACCATGGCCTGGCCCTGGCAGGCTGGCAAAGACTGCACCCGTTCGCTCACGGTAATCCATTCGGGATCAACTTGAAAGGAACTGAGATGCCTGGTGTGGCGTTAGAGCTAGTTAAATGCATCCATCCATCATCTGCCCCCGAGAGCCCTGCTCATTATTAGAAATATTTCCATATGTTGAAAGGTCTGTGTTTATTTTCGTTAATGAGTTCCTTGGCTTTTTCCCTTCTCTCTCCTCTGGTATCGGAGGACGGATCTTTGGAGGGGGGGACAGGAGGGGATTTCCTGGCGCCCCCAAGGCTGAAGCTGGGGAGCACGTGGGAATCCTGCCCCTCCAGCTGCTCGGGATTGGGGTGATGAACAAGGGGGGGCTTTTCTTAGCCGTTGATGCAAGCCAGGATTTGGAGGAGCTGCCCGGACCATATGCCTGGGCTCACCGTGGGGAGGAGGAGGTGGAAAGGTGGGTTTTGCCTCCTGAGTGTCTGTGGTTTGTGCTGCTGCGGGGGCAGGAGGATGGCTGGTAGTTGGAGGTAGACCTTGTTTTGTTTCCTGGGCATCTCCCAAAACTTGGGGAAATCTGGCTTGGAAGTGCGCAGGGAGGAGGCTGCACTGTGAGTTTTTAGGACCTTCACGCTGGCTTTGAAATGCGGTGGAATTAACTGTGGCTACGATGGGATTAGCCCACCCTGTGGCTTTTGGGTGTTTTTCCCCCCTTTGTGGTCATCTGGTCTTCTAAAAAATTGGAGGTGCATGAAAGATTTGGCTGCTAGGAGCAGTGAGGAGAAAGCCTGCCAGCCATGACTGCTGGAAGATCACCTCATCTGGGGCTTCAGATGGGGCTGGTCGGGATGAGGTTTCCCACCTGGGGCAAACTGGTGTCAAAACAGCTGGTTTTAGTCCAACCTGGGCTAAATATGATGGTACCTGCGCTCACCAACAACATGTTTCTGACCTCTCCCCATGCAAAACATTTCTGGTGTCCCAAGGCTGCTATGACATCCGTGGGGGAGCTGAATTTCAGCAAACTTCAAAGGTGGGGTCTCCATCTTCATTTGCTAATGAGGCCAGCAGCTCCTTATCTCCTACACGTTGTCCTCAGATTAAGCCTTGTCCTGTGACTTGCATACACATAGTATAAAAAAAAATGAAAATTAATTAGAGCACTGGTTCATTGCTGTGTCTTCCCAAGCAACAGAAAAAAGACTTTGAAGCCAGCAAAAAGGGATTTAGGGTTTTCTTTTTAACATTTTGCTTCCCCCTGCCCCCTTCTCCTTTCAGCAATCATCGTTTTACCAGCTTCTACATGCAGGCTGGCCGGTGAGTATCGCTGTTAAGCAACTTTCTGTGGTTCAGTTTTTCCTCAGCTTGGTCAGCTGGGTTTTCCTCCCTCCAAGCACTTCATCAGTGAGATTTGTTTTACCAACTTTTCTCTTTTTAATCCAGAGAAAACCTGGAGCCCCCGGGCCCCCAGGACATCCAGGGAAAATAGGAGCACCTGTAAGTAAGAAAAGCCTCGGTGTCCCCTCCGCGGCTGGGTGCTGCTTGGCCCCGTTGCCACCCCGGCTGGCCTGAGGCAGCTTGCAGAGCCGATGTCCCCAGTCATTTGCACAGTCCTGGGCTGCTCCAAAAACCATCTGCTGCCTGGTGGCTTCTGGCATGCTGTAGTTAAGGGCCTTGGAATCGGTTTTCAAAGAAGCCTAATGATTTGCTTGTCTGCTTCCCACCGAAACCCGGGTGATGCTTGATATCTAACTCCCTGGGTTTCGTTGGCAGACGCAGCCCCTGCCCCTCTGTCTCCGCCAGCTGAACAGTGCTGGCTTATCTTCCCCAGGGCATCAGGTTCCTGCCCCCATGTTTGGGTAGGGACCATGTGGATCCCTCCCAGAGGCACAAAAACAAGCCAGAGAACGGCTGATGCAGTACTTGTGTGGCGCCAGCTCCATGCTGGTGGGTCTGCAGCCCCATGCCCACGCAGCCCCCCGGATTGCTGGGTGATGCTTCCCCCCCCGGCTGGCCTCTGCAAACAGGGCAGCAGCATGAGGCAAAAGAAACAAAGGCAAAACTCCCCGTCCTGACCTCCCGTAGGGCACCAAAGGAATGGGGAACCGGCTCTGTCGCCGCCTCCAAACCTGCCCTGGCCACAGACCCTGCGAAGGCAGGCAGGGTGGCGGGTGTGCCGAGGGGTGCGAATCTTCCTGTTCTGCCCTTTCCGAGGCTGCCTCTGCGCATTGCTCGTTCTCCTCCCCATGGCAGCCTCTGCAGGGCTCGGGCTGCTCTCAGCACGGGGCAGGACGGGGGGACATGTTTGTTGACTCAATCCCTGTTTTTGCGCAGGGACCCTGCGGAGATCCGGGGGAGCCGGGCGAGAAAGGCCGGCGGGGGGACACGGTGAGTGGGG
>NW_008825051.1:99447-107067 GCF_000699105.1 Pygoscelis adeliae | reverse complement strand
CTGCTCAGCACAGTCCCTTTGGGTGCTGGACTCTGCCACGTGTCACCCGATGCCCTCCCAAGCAGGTAGACACAAGTTGGCACGGTTGTCCCAAAAGCGTTCTATCCTTTTGTCACCTTCTGGAAGCCACTCGCCTCCTTCCCCATGTTTCTGGCCGAAGGGATGTCTGAGCTCTGCCTGTTCTCTGCAATGGGAGCTGCTGTGCAGCGTGCCCTCATGGGACCCGGCCACCTCCCCCGGGACCGAGCGAGCACAGCTGCCTGTGGGGTTTGGATGCCCCATGGGTAAAAGGAAAGGAGAGCAGATGTCCCAATCTCCCAGCATTGCTGGAGCTTTCCACCCGCTCTCCCACCCGTGCTCGCTGGTACCCAGCCCTCGTGGGAAGAGTTGGTGCATCCCAAATCTTGTCCCTTTCAACAGAGCAGATGCGCAGGCGTCCCCCAGCACCCCCCTGCCTCTTGCTCATTTGTCCTGGTTGCTGCTGGGCTGCTCCGAAGGGACAGCAGTGCCCATCCCTGCTGCTCCTCATCTCCCCACTCACTCACCCATCTACTGGAGCAATCGTCTTCCTTCAGCCCTCCCGTGTTTCCCATCCTGCATAGCATCTCCCCAGTGACCTTAACCACAGCACCATGGTCCCCTTGGCTCCCTCTCAGCAATGACCTTCCTTTCCTCCTGCCATCTTCGTTGTCATCGTGTCTTTGTGGTGGTTTAACCCCAGCTGGCAACTGGGCACCACGCAGCTGCTCGCTCACCCCCCCCACCCCAGTGGGACGGGGGAGAGAATTGGAAGAGTAGAAGTGAGAAAACTCATGGTTTGAGATAAAAACAATTTAATAATTGAAATAAAATAATAATAATAACAACAATAATAATAAAAGAATATACAAAGCAAGTGATGCACGATGCAATTGCTCACCACCCGCTGACCGATGCCCAACTAGTCCCCGAGCAGCGGCCCCCCCGGCCAGCTTCCCCCAGTTTATGTACTGAGCATGACGTCCCATGGTATGGAATGTCCCTGTGGCCAGTTGGGGTCAGCTGTCCTGGCTGTGCCCCCTCCCGGCTTCTTGTGCCCCTCCAGCCACCTCAGTCGGCAGGGCATGGGAAGCTGAAAAGTCCTTGACTAGTGTAAGCACTGCTCAGCAACAACTAAGACATCAGTGTGTTATCAACGTTATTCTCATGCTAAATCCAAAACACAGCACTATGCCAGCTACTAGGAAGAAAATTAACTCTATCCCTGCCAAAACCAGGACAGTCTTCCTTTCCAAAACTGGGGTGGCTTCTCCTCTGGCTTGAGAAGAGGAGCCAAGGACAGGCTGGTCTTACATGAATCAGTGCTGAAGGAGGATTTGAACGGGCTGGCGAGTGGGACACAGGCTGGTTCCTGGCAGCTGTGTTGAACTTTTGAGTCCCAAAAGCTCGTGGCAGAAGTTGGAGTTGATATCACGGGCAAGAAACGCAGCTATGCCATCGGGCACTGTGTGTCTGCTCTCTATCACACGTCCTGCTGCCAGGTGTCCTGTCACCCCTGGCCCCACTCCCTAGCAGCAGGGACGCACCCCAGGGATAGTGTTTTACCAGCTGCCAACATCTGGAAGGTGTCACTGACTGTGTTAAGCTGGTTGAGCGTAAACACTGGAGTCTGTTGGCGTAGCTTAACCAAAAGGTGCCAGTTATTCTCCGTCTTCACATAAACAGGATCTGCGAGGGGAGTCAGCAGTTCAGGGGGGGATTAGCACAGAAATGGAAAGGAGCAAATTTTTTGCACCTATCACAGTCCATCTGCAAGCCTGATGTCTTCAGTTTCAGGGGGCTGTGTCACAGCCGCAGCCCTGTCCCCGGCCCCCTGCTCTCCTGCTCTTGGTTTGGCATCTGCCAAAGGCTTTGAGTGGCAGGTTTCCAACAGGGAAACTCAACTCGACTTTGGACTCGGTTCTTGACCAGTCTGGGGTGGCTTTTGTTAAGGTTCATGTTTCTACTAGACCTTGGCCCAAGAGGTCTTTGATGCCCGTTCAGGCTCCAGCAGGTCTCCACTCCCTGCTCTCACTGCCTGGGGGAGGCTGATCAGATGAGAGCAGGGGCAAGGAAGAGGAGGATGGATTTCATCCACCTGCATCAGCCCCTGAGCACACGGTTGGGTTGGGTTTGCCCACGGTCTGTTTTGCATTTGGCCCATCTGCTCGGGCTCCCTTGCCACAGAGCACAGCCAGAGGTGTGTTGCAGCCCAGGTGTCTTTCTTGCAAAACTGCAAGTAACAATAAATATTCCCCAAAGCCGGGACTGGAAGTGGAATGGGGCAAAAATTCTGGCTTTTGGGTTGGGTGCCCCCAGCATACATGGCCACTAATGAGCATGGGGGATGTGCGTGGCTGGCTGTGCAATGCTGAAGCCCCTGGGGGAGGGAGATGGAAAAGCAAACCTCCCCACAACAAGCTTTTATATTTTCGCAGCCAGATCCTTCACTTGAGAAGTAACTGAGGCAGCTGCGTCCTTCTGCCCTTCCTTCAAACTCTGACTTTACAAACTAAAATGAAGTCCAGTTTTTGGACTTGACCAAATGTTCCAAAATTTTTGAGAAATCCAAGCGATGAAAGCTATTTGAAGGGAAATGTCGTCTCTTTGTTCCACACTGCTCTTTGTCCTGCCTTAATTCAGAATTGCCAGTGAGCTAAGGGGTAAAAAAAAGCTGCCCCTAAGCTTTAGCTGGTGATGCCCAATCTAGAGGATCTGCTCAGGCTCTTGTGTGTGGGAAAGCATCAGAAATGGCTTTGAGCATAAGCCCCAGGGCCAAGAAGCAGATGCAGAGGGCTTTCGCTTGACCTCCTCTTAACACATTGCTTCTTCCCTACCTTCCACTTTGTTTCTTGCTGTACGGCCGCTGGTTGCGACTCTTCCATGGTTTCGGTCAGAGAGCCTGGGCAGATCCACATGCCCAACCCTTGCCTGGATGCACAAAGCTTCTCCCCCTGCCAGCCCTACCTGTCTCCTTGCGAGGTACTTTGTGTTTAGCAGGCGTTGCTGCAAAAGCACGAGGCAGGCAGAGCTCAGCATTTAATTTATTGGTTTCATAATGATGTGGATTTTTTAATTTTCCATGCTTGGCTTTTTTTCTCTCCAGGGTGAACCTGGGCTCCAGGGCTTGCCGGGACGTGCAGGTTACCCCGGCTCGGATGGCTTCCCTGGCCTGGATGGCAAACCTGGGCCGTGGGGGCTGCCGGGAGAACAGGTGAGCCATGGGCAAGCAGGCAGGCAGGCAGGACCATGGCATGGCCCGCGTTGGGGTGGGGAAGCTGCAGCCCCAAGCCCTGAGCAGGAGACAAGGGGCTCCTAATGCTGCTGCTCTTTATGTTCGCTTGCCTCCTTTCACTAAAATATTCCTCCTGAGCCTACAACCCCAGGCAGTCCTGGATTAGTGCCTCAAGGTTCATGTTTCCCAAAAAAAAGGGCTGTAGAACCTCACACGCGTGCGTTAAGGTGCAGCTGGGATAACCCAAGCGCTGCAGATCCTGCATTGTGGTGGGCCTGAGCACGAGGGCTGGGCTGCTCTTCTGCATCTCAACCTCCTAGTTGCTTTGACAGGAGAAAATAACTTGGGTGGAGAAAGAAATGAGAGCAGTTACGGACTGCCTGGATAGCGTTCAAGCTATGAAGGTGGTCACTTGGTGGTGTGATGGTCCCTGCCCTTTTCCAGACCCCTGGCAGCGATCCCTGGGGAATACGGGCAATGCACCTGGGCTTGGAAGCTTTCTCAGGGGGCTTTTGGAGGATGGTGACAGGGACTGGACCACGCTGAGAGGTTTGGGGCTCTCAGCAGCCCCCCCGGGAGTCTGCACCGGGGTGGCTGTGGGCAGGAGGCAGCAGCTGCCGGCGCAGTGGGGAGGGGGGAGTGGGGCTGGAGCTGGACATGGGTGGGAGGCGCTGAGCAGCCCCTCAGCACCCACTCTGCTTCTTCCTCCCTCTCCCCAGGGACTGCAGGGCTTCCAGGGTGACCGGGGGCTGGCTGGCGAGAAGGGAGAAGAGGTAAGCTGGCTCTCACTTGCTCAGTCACTTGGTGCTGTGGGCACGATTCGGTGCCAGCCCCAGTCCCAGCCCCAGCCCGTACGCTTAATGCCAAGCAGTAAGAGCTTTTCATTACTGGTTTCACCGGTACTGCGCCAGCAGTGCCTGGCACCCACGTGTGCCCCCGAGCCTGCTGGCACGCATGTGCCAGCCTGATGTTGCCTTGCGGTGTGGGATGCCCTAATTGCCGCCCTCCAGCCGTGCGGGATCCGGCTGGCGGCCGCCCTCACCGCTGTGCCTGCTCAGCCTCCGGCCGTCCGAGTGCCCTGTGCTCGGAGCTGCCCCAGCCCCGGGGCGGCGGGGGCTGCTAGTGCACGTTCCTGTGGTTCCTCTCCAGGCTGTTCCAGGGGGTTGTCAGCCAGGATATAAAATGTCCATAAAAAAGTGAATGCTAGTGGTTTGTTGCCCTTTTTCCATCTTTTTAAGGCAAGTGTTAACTAAAATATTTAGAGCTTCCCAGGAGACGTTGGGCTCCTCCGAGGTCTGATCATACTGGGGTGTTTGAAACCCAATTTCTTCTTTTTGAAACAGCAACCCCACAAGGTTTATCGTATACCTTTTCTGGCCCATACTTTGTACCCGCTTGCCTGTGAGCATCATCCCAGCAGCCAGATGGAGGATCTCTTGCCCTTGGGCTCAACCTCTCTGTGCTTGAGCACTCAGCAGCTGTGGACACGTGAAGCTTTGCACCACTCGCACGGGCCCATGAAGCTTTTCTTTTTCTTCCCCGCTGCCGCTGTGTGCAGCTCAGGGCACCATGGCGTCCTCCAAGGCACAGGCGATGGGCATGGCCCTGCCACCCGGTGCGGCGCTGCCGTGGAGAGCCCCGTCCCAGCCCTGCCGGTGCTGGGACACCTCCGTGTCACCGTTGCGTGTGGCGTGGTGCAACACTAGCTTGGGACGTGGGGGCGGAGTAGCCACAATGGGGGGGCACTGTGCTGGGGACAAGCAGCTAGGCTTTTCTTCTGGGGCTGCCTCATTTAGCACAAGCTTGAGGGTCCCCATCCCCCTGCACCCCACCAACAGTCCTTTGGGGCACAGCAGCCATGTTTTAGATCCTGATGGTCCAGCTGGGGCTCACATGTCCTTGTTGTTCCCATTTCAGGGTTTCTTGGGTGACCCTGGACCGGTTGGGGAGAAAGGAGAGAAGGGAGCGAAGGTGAGGGTGTCTGTCCTTGCTCTTTGCAGCCCTGCCTGGGTCGAGCAGGGGGGTTGATCCTTCCCTGCCATGGCCCCCCAGCCCCAGGTCACGCTCTCCCCAATAGCTCAGGCTGCTCTTGGCTTTTCCAGGGGGTGAAGGGAGAAAATGGTCTGCCAGGTCCTGCTGGGCTTCACGTGAGTTAATGGGGAAGCTGGGGATGTCTTGCACCCTGCCACGCCGGGATTGCTCCTTCCCTCCATTCCCTCTCCTGGGCTGACCCCTTTGCTTCTCTGCGGTGGCCCTGAGCTCTGTCCCTGGCTCCAGCCCACGTTCTCCTGGCTTTGGGCAAAGCCCTCGTGGTCTCTGTGTTTTCCCTGACCCTCCTTCAAGGGATGGGACAAAGGCAGCTGCCACCTTGGGGTGAGCACCTCGGGGTGGGCACCTCGCTGACACCCCACTCCTGGCTTGTCTCCCAGGGGATGTCGGGTCTGAAGGGTGTGACGGGCTTCCAAGGCCCCATGGGGCCAGAGGTGAGTGGTTTTGCTTTCTCTGTGTCACCAGCCCTCCCCAAAGAGGTGCAGGAGCCTGGTGCTCCCCACTGGAAAGATGGGTCCAAGAAGGGAGGACTTGGGCTTTGCAGGTCACTGGCACTGCTTTCTGGTTCGCTCTTACAAAATCCTTGGTTCGTTTGGTTTTTTTTCCGAGAGGTGGACCTAAACTACATCTGTATCTTTGTCCTGGAGGTGGCTCTTTATTAACGGGGATATTGCCCCAGAGCAACCAGGCATGTTGTCCTTCTTCTTGTTGGGGGCAGGAGCTTCCCCTCGCCTCCAAAATCTCCCACATGGACGTTTGCATCCCAGCTCATCCTCCTGGCTGGCGATGAAGAGAAAGGAGCCTTTGCAGAGCATGTTTCACCACAGTTTATTTTAGGTGACCACCTTCAGCTGAGATGAATGCCAGGCTGACAGCACCTCGGTTTTTCCATGCTGCTCTCGGCACACTGATAGCTTAACTGCTGCCACATCTTTGGGAGGCATCCCAGCCAGGGAAGAGTTTGCAGAGGATTTAAAAGGAAAATTAAAATGGTTTGGTGGCGATGAAAAAAAGCACCTTCCAACACGAAGGGAGGGGGGAAGCCAGGGTCTGGCCAGGTAGCTGTTCAAAGGGACATCAAGTAGCTGATGCTTGATGTGAAGAAAAGGGGGAATTTGGGATGTGAAGACTGAAAGGAGAGAATCAAAGCAAAACAGGCTAGAAAAATGGCATCCTTTCTCTCCTGCTCCAGGGAGAAGGTGGCTCAGCGGGTCCCCCGGGGCCTGCCGGCCCCATGGTAAGTCACAGCTTTTTGGTCCAAACTTCTGCTGAAACACAGGGGGTGGCTGGGCTGGGGGACCTGCTGCCATCTGGCTCGCAGCAAGAGCGGGGCAGGACCACCATGGGCAGGCTGGGACGTGCCACGATGTCGTGCCACGTTTCATCCCTTGTGCTGATTTACACCTGAAAAAGATGCGTCTGCTTAAAATGCAGCCTCCTGGTAGTGGGAGGAAAAGTTGCAAAAGGACAAAAGGTGTTAAAACTCACGCACACCAGTAAAGCCCCCCCCAGCATCCCCACTAGCCCGGGGCTGCCTCTGCTGCCATGGGAGATGCCTAGGGGGGCCCCGTCCCGTCTCCTCCTGCACGGTGCACATGGCCGCAGGGCTGAGCACGCTCTCGCCTTGCAGGGAGAGCCGGGCCAGCCGGGATCTGTCGGATGCCAAGGCATCAATGGCTCTCAGGTGGGTCTGCCCCAGTTCCCCTCCTTTGCTATTTTGGATTTTCTGGCCACTGCACTCACCCCCTCCCTTCCCTGCTCTCTCCCCAGGGAGAAATGGGCCCCCCTGGCTTGCCTGGCACCCGGGGCCCCAAGGTACGTCAGTACACGCCTGCACCAAGGGATGAGAAAACCTCACGGTGGTGGGGTGTCTTGGGACAGCTGGTGGGGGTGCTGGGATGAGAGGGTGTCCCGAGGGTCACCGGGAGGGGGTCTCCTCCAGCTGGGCTGTGATCTCAACCCACCCCAAAATCTGCAAAGAGGCTGAGATGGGGGTGGGAATCCTTTCTGTATCCCTTGCAGTGGTGGGGGGGTCCCCTCGCACCGGCCGGCTGGGAGCCCTGGAACTCCTCAGCAGTGCGATATTTCCCAGGAGAGGTTTTGCACCACAGGCTTTGCACGATGTGTGCAGGGCTTTGATTCTAACAGCAGCTCCTCGTCCCCCGCTGCTTTGCAGGGACCGCAGGGCTTGCAGGGGAGACGTGGGCCCCCCGGCCCCAGGGGCATGCAGGTAAGCGGGTGCTGTCCTGGCTCGGAGCCCACCATGTCTCCGAGGTGTGGGTCCCCTCGCCATGTGCTTGCTGAGCCAGGAAGGAGCG
>NW_008825051.1:96730-99352 GCF_000699105.1 Pygoscelis adeliae | reverse complement strand
TCTGGGCAGGACGTGCAGGCACGGGGGCGAAGGGAAGGGTGAGCTGATGGGGACATGGTCCCTGGGGCATGACGTGCAGCTGCTGGAGGGCCGGGCAGGGTTCCTATGGGCTGGGGTCTCATCCGCAGAGCAGGACAGTGAGCAGCATCCCTCTTCTCCCAAACCTCCCACCGCCTTTGCTTTTCCCCAGGGCCCAGCTGGGATGGAGGGATCTGCTGGTCCCAAAGGAGACACTGTAAGAGCTTCTTGCTGGCTTGCTTTGACCTTGGTGGGGATGAAGCCCAGGCTTGAGGGCTTTCCCTAGAGGGACCTGAGAGGTGGGGTGAAGCATCCCTGCCCTTGCTTTCGGAGGGGAGAGGGGGGGTAGCGCTTGCAGCGGACCTCGCAAATGAACCCTGGAGGTCCCTGGCAGCCCTGGGGAGGGGACACGGTGGGGCTGGGCGCTCTCTGCCCAGCACGGCACGAGCTGATGCCAGCACTCCCCTTGCAGGGTGCAGACGGTGCCCCCGGGCTGAGGGGACAGCCAGGGCAGGAGGGCCCTGGGGTAAGTCCATGGAGGCGGGTGGCTGGGTGCGGGGTGCTCTCATCCTCCCCCTTGCAGCCCCCTGAAGCACTGCGGGGGAATGCCCTGCTCCCCCCTGCCACCCCCAGCTTCCCACGGTGTTTGTGGCACAAGGGCTGGTGGGGATGATTGCCACATCCCTATGGCCACGCTCCTTATCTCCAAACTCCAAAGCTCCTCTGACTCTACTGCTTGCAGGGGCCTTGATTTGTTTTTTCCCCCTATGGATTTATCAGCAGAGATGCCTCAGCCCCAGCCCTGCCTATCCCTTCCCTGGTGCGCAATTAGGTGCACCCCTTTTCCCAAGGGGTTTGGGTGCTGAGCTGCCCTTTCCAAAGGGTAAGGAGGCCAGGGCAGCCTGGCCTTCCTCCTGCCTGACCCACGGTGTCCCAGCTGACCACAGCCCTTGGTGCATTTGCTTCTCATGTGCCGAAACCCCGACACGCAGAGCTGAAAACTGGTGCTTGCAAAAGGGATGAGGGATGCAGGGTGGGATGTGGGTGGTGCATTTTGGAGGCTAACAAGGACCTTGTCCTCGTGCTGGGGGCTGCTGTGTGGGCGGGGGCAGACTTGGGAGGGCTCATGCATCCCCTGGTCCCTGTTGGGGTACAAATCCCACCGTGGCATCAGCAGCAGTAACTCTGCAGAGCTAAACTGGTGTCTCCCATTTATCAGCATCTTCCCGTCCCTGTAGCGTGGGAGGGTTGTCAGCCTCCATGAGTGCATGCAATATTTTCCTTTGTGGTGTTTTTTTTTTTTTAACTTGCATTTTGTGTCTCTCTCTGAAGGGGTTTATTGGCCTGCCAGGTTCAAAAGGCACCCAAGGAGAGCGGGTGAGTGATTGGCACCCATGCCACTTGGGATGCAGGAGAGCCGCGTTAGAGCAGCCCAAAGCACCAGCTTCATGTTCTTTGCCTGTGTTTGGACTTGACGGTTGAATAGGTGGCAAATGCAGTCCTTTGGGAAGGCAGAGCTGCACTTGGGCTTGCCTTGCTCTAACAAGAGGAGCTTTCAGACACGACAGTGTGTCCTAAGATATTGTCTGCTTTGGGGAGGCGGCAAGGGAAGTGGGAGTGCTTTAGCATGTGTTAAGGGACATGGTAATGAGGACAAGGTGCTCGGTGCAGCTGGGGTGCCACCACTGGCTGCTGCAGGTATCCTACCTGCCAGGGAGCTGGGGGTGGGGTTGGCACGGGGTGCTGGGGGCACTAATGGTTTGGTGGTGAATGAACCCAGAAGCTCTGGAGCCCCACCACCATGAGGAGCAGATCCAGCATGTACCTGCTCCCAGCTCCGAAAGGCCCGTCGGGAGGAAAGCCGTGATCTAAATTGGGCAAAACTAACTTTCTTTGATGCTAAAATCAGATCACGGCATGCTTTGGTTGCAAAGAGTGGCATAACATGGTTTCCTGAGTGTACCCTCCACCTCTGCTGCTCCTGCAGGGCTGTCGAGGTCCGGGTGGAGCCAAGGGAGACCTGGGAGCCAAAGGAGACAAGGTACCACGTACCCAGGCTTGCGGGGGGATTCCTCAAGCTGCTTTCTCTTTTGTTGTTCAGATGTGCCATTTTCCAGGTAGTGGATGAGTTTCTGTGGATGTCCAGGGACTCAAGGGCATTTGCTTTCGGGGCCTGTGAGAGCTGGGTAGCTCAGGCTGTGCTTGATCCCACCACGCTGCCGCCCCTGATCCATCCTTCCCTGCTCCGTCTTGCTTTGGCTGTTTAAAAATGTTATATTGCCTCATTGTTGGTGCCCCAGGGATGCTCTCGGAGGAGGGTTGTGGGGTGTTCACCCAGAGTGGCCTCATGCCAAAGGCCGGGTGTGCAGAGAGCCGGGGCAGCAAGCGATGGGCTGTCTGGGGGGTTCCTGCCCGCGGGCGGGGGAGCCCCAGGCACTGGCTGTCCCTCTTGTTTGCAAGCCCTGCTGTGGCATGCTGTGTCTTATTCCTCCAAGGGTCCACGTGGAGCACAAGGAGCAAAAGGGCCCCCGGGGATTCGGGGCCAGGTCGGCTTGCAGGGCTTTCCCGGCCCCCGAGGAGCGGCGGGGCCCCGGGGACCAGATG
>NW_008825051.1:85274-96335 GCF_000699105.1 Pygoscelis adeliae | reverse complement strand
ACACTGCTCGGGCACCGCTGGCCCCTGCTCAGCCACGGGGAGCTTTGCTCAAAGCCCCCATCCGCGGGGTCACAGGTGCCCCCAGCACCACAGCACTTGGCACCAACAGAGTTTTGACCCGGCTGCTCCAGACCCCTCTGGCTGTGCCCCCATCAATGACCCGAAATTCAGCCATGCGAGGAGAGGGCAGCTTGAGGCAGGGGATTTCCAGCAGGTCTGAGGGCAGCTCTCCCCAGCTGCCTCTGCCCGAGTATCTTTGCAGGGTTCCCGCTGAGTCCCTGCTCCAGGTCAGCACCCTTCACAGGTATTTTGAGAGCACAGGGCTCACGGATCGCTCTCTTGAACTGCTGCTCATCTCCGACTCCTGCTGGGCTCTCTGCCTCCTGCAGCCTGTGCTGGCAGCTCCGGAGCGGCCGTCGCCCAGCCGGCTGCCCTGCTTCTCACCAGCTGTACTGCCCGGCCCCGACCCTCGCCAGCTCCCAAGCGTCGAGCCACAGAGAAAAGGCACGATTTTCAGAGTGCTTTTTCGTGCAGTGTCTGCTCTGAGTGAGCTGTCAGGATGGACAAACCCAGCTGCAGATCAATATTTCTACCTGGGAGCTGAAGCCAGGCTGGCTGCTTATCTCTAGTGGTTTCCAGCTTCTCAGGAGAAGGAGAAGTGGGGATTATATTTTCCCACCCACCTTTCTGGGCTGCAGCATCCCCCCGCGTGTGATGCCCTCCCTCTCGGAGGGCTTTTGGGATGCCTGTCTGGATCTGCTCTCACATTCACTCTTCAGGATGAGAAACGAATCCTCCCACCTCTCCAAGAGATGGAGATGCAGCACGACTCATCTCGCTGCCAGGCGCTGCCTTTTCCACCCAGCCAAGCAGCGCTGTGCCTGCCCTGCTGGGGCTGTAACGGAGGAGGCAGGAGCCTCGGCACACCAGTCCTTTGAATTGCCTTTAATTTGATCGGCAGGAAATGAAAATACTCAGCTGTGCTCCTTGGGGCCAACACTGAATCCATCGAGCTTTTTTTCTCTGGCCAGTTTTATAAACCTGAGGGATGGGGGACAACCCCCATCCCCACCCCAAAGGTCGGCTGGTGCCCCAGGTCACACTGCCATTTATTTAATGTTACGTCCGGCCATGTTCCCTGTGTTTCTCCCCTACACAAGGCAGGGGGATGGTGGCTGCGTGGCTGGGGGAGCAGGCAGAGGATCAGAGGCTGCCTTTGCCCTGGCCGACTCCTCTCCTCTCTCCTGGCAGGGGGAAGAAGGCCAGATCGGCCCGGCGGGGCTGAACAGCAGCGAGGGATCCAAGGTCAGCGCCGGCATTCGCTGCTGTGTCCCCTGGTTCCCCACAGGCTGCCCTTGTCCTCGTGTGGAGGAGCAGGGATGCAGCCACCCTGCCCGTGACCTCCAGCCTGGCTCCCAGCACCCAGGGGACAGCATTACGATGCCCCCCCGGGGAGGGTCCCCAGCCTCTTGGCCCCCCAACCCCGTGCGTGCCATCCATGCACCCGCTACGGCCACGTGCCAACCTGCCGATGCGGTGGTGGCTGGATGAGTCCCCTCAGTGCTCACCGGGGTGGAGGGGCTGGGGGAGACCTGCAGGGTGGCCTAAAATGACTGTGTTCCCCTTTGTGTGAATTTTAGGGAGGCCGAGGACCTGATGGCCCGAAGGGAACCCCAGGACCACGGGGAGCCCGGGTAACTAATGGGGGGCTGGTACTCGCAGCTGAATCTTGGAGCATCTTTGGCTGTGGGAGATTGAAACAACCCTGGAGACCCCTCACTGGGTGGCTTGGGATGTGCGGGGGCTGAGCCGTGGCATCTTTGGGCGCGAGCTTTGCCTCCAAATCTGCAGCTTTATTGCTGGCAGAAGGATGCTTTTCTTAATGCTTCCTGTTTTCCAGGGCCGCGTGGGTCAGCGTGGGCTGGTTGGAGTCCCTGGGCTGCCCGTAAGTAGCAGATGACCCACGTCCCTGCGCTGGCGCGTGGTGCCATCAGCGCTGGGACGGGGAAGCCAGCTCTCGGGGAGCAGCGTATCCTGGGATGCGGCCGGATCAGAGGGTCGGGATCTGCTTGGGAATTTGCACAGGATAAGTTGGGGATGAGCAGCTCAGGCTTTTGCACATTGCATGAAGTATTTTGACAAGCCACCCGCCCAACACCACAGCTTCCCTCTTAACCCTGAGCATAGAAAAGTCAGGAAATAACAACTTTTTAAGAAAACTCTGTTATTCAGAGTCGTGTTTGGTGAAGGAGCCAGGAATAAATAGCTGGGGCAAGAGGGGAAAAAACATGGTTGAGGTGTTCACAGTGGGAACGGGTTTCCTCCCACATTCATGTTATTTCCCAGCGATCGCATCTAAAGGTGGGATGGAGCAGGGAGGAGCTGCAGGAGCTATGCGGGGATGAGCCACATACTAATGAACCCGTGGCCCAATACAGTCCAGACGAGCACCCTGGGGACCACGCCACCACTGATTTGGCACCTTTTAATACTGGAGGGAGGCTCTGGGGCTGGATGAGCCCTCGATGGGGGCACCCTGCCACCGGGCTCTGCTTTCCTGAGACGAGACTCTCCTTTCAGGGCTCGCGGGGCATCCCAGGAGCAGAAGGCGCAGAAGGAAAGCCTGGTACACAGGTTCCCATCCTACACTCTGTACTTGACTGCGGGCGAGGGCTGGGGCGGTGGGTTGTATCGAGACTGAGCCCGGCGGGGGCCGACTTACCAACCCCCCCATCCATGCCGTGTGGGTCAAGACCTTGACACCATGTTGGACCTTGCCATGACGTGCATCAGCTGGCTCTGGGCTGGCACGGTGGGACTGGGAGAGGCTGCCTCTGCCTCCCCATCCTCATCATCACCTGCCTTGTCCTGCAGGGTCCCCCAGGGGCTGTGGGCAGCCCAGGCAGGAGGGGAACACCGGTGAGTAGAGCTGCACGGCTGTCTGATTTCTGTCCTTCCTCCCCTCTGCTCAGCTCGCTCCCCTTGGGGATGTGCCTCAAAAGCATGTCCATGGGATGGGGCGCAGGTGGTGGGTGGCCCTGATGGAGCAAGACCAGCCGGAGGGTGTTTCTCTGGGTGCGGCTGCAGGCAGGGACCTGCTGAGAATCGTGCTGAAGGGTGAAGGAGAGGGAACAGGGCAGTGCATTTAAGAACCGGCTATTGCAAAATGATTTCTCATCCCTGGCACAAGACCTGGCCTGGCAGCAAGTTTTCCCTTCTGCAGGATTTCTAATATTTGTTTATATTTGCTCTGAAATGCAAAAGAAAAAAAAAATCTGGCACTTTCCTCAAAACAAAATATGAGAAATGTTGTGCTGTGGGTCAAAGAGACGCACCGCTGAGTTTGCTGTTAGCATTGCACGGCGCTGTCTAGATGCACGTGTGGGCGTTGTGTGCGTGTACACACACAGCCGCGGTGCTTCAACAACGAGAAACCAAAGAGCTGGTTTGAAGTGGAAAGCACCAGCGCTGCCTTCAACAGGCTGAGGCATTCGTCTGCGTCTGGCCCCCGGTGCTGCACTCTGCTTTGGGTTGGTCTCGGACCACACACTGCCAGGGGAGAGCCTCTCCATCCCTCCTGCTTCAGCCTTCCCTCCATCACTCATCCTCTGCCCTTTCCTCCAGGGTTTTGCCGGCTTGCAGGGGGGCCGCGGGCACGCAGGACCTCCTGGATCGATAGTAAGGAAAACAAATGTTCTTTCTGCAGGGACTCTGCATTTTCTTAGGTGGGAAGTCAGCAGGGCTGGCTGGTGGGGGATATGGGACTTTTCCACCTTGGGAACTGGCAGGGGATCAGGGCATCTGTAGGACCTGATCTTAACTTCTTGTTAAAAGACAAAAAAGCCTCAGTGGCAGAAACAGCTGGGGCTAGGAAAGAACAGAGTAATTTCCCCAGGGAATCAGCCTGCCCGAGGGACTTTGCAGCTTCCCCGAGCCTAGGGGGGTCTCCGTGGGGGACAGCAGCCCGTGGAAACCCTTCACACCTGGGTGGCTGAATAGCAGCATGGCCCTGGGTCCTGGGAGGGGATCAAAGCATTTGCTCCATCCCAGGTGGAAATGGGTGGTACAGGTTCAGGGAGGACAGTGCCATGTCCTTGCTCACTGGGATGGAGACCCAGAGCAGCTCCTGCAGCTGGAAGAGCTCCTCCCTGAAGAGCCTGCTCTCAGCTGGGTTTGGCGATGAGCCCGAGAGCGAGTATCGTCACCTCCCCCGGTGACAGCCCTGCCGGAGAGCCAGCCATGGGGTGCTGGTGTGCAGGAGCCACCAGGATGGGCCACGGTGGCGGAGTTTGTCCCCAGCAACCCGGTTTGGACCAGGTGATGCCTGTCTGCGAGCACAGAGGCAGCAGCAGTGGCTCAGCGGGGCTTGTCTCATCTCAGCCTTTTGACTGACACCTTCTCCCCAAATATTTCCAAAGGGCTCTCTGGGAAAACCTGGACCTGACGGAGACCCGGGTTCCCTGGGCCCAAAGGTGAGAGCTGGGGTTTCAGGGGGCCATAAGCGTGATGGGGAGGCTGGTTGGAGCAGTGATGGTGGTGAACAGCCCTGAGAGCCTCTTGGCTGCCATGGGGAAACCTGGGGGGATCCCGTGGGTTCAGACGTGGACACCAAGGACAGGAAGATGCCTGCCCACATCCCGGGAGCGGAGGTTCATTAACGCCCTCGTCTTGCCTGGCAGGGCCTGCCTGGGAAGCCTGGCTCGGAGGGACCACAAGGACCTGTCGGTACCTATGTAAGTGATAGGCCTGCCCGTGGAGGGGGGTGCGGGGCTGCCTGCCCGCCTGCCTGCAGGCAGCAGCGGGGCTGGGGGGAGGCTCGCTGGAGCAGCACTGCCTCCAGCCAGGCACTCGCCATCCTGCCAGGGCTCCTGCTGTGCCCAGGGTCCTGCACTTCCCCAGGCGAGAGCAGCCGCCTTCTCCCAAAACCTCGGAGATGTTTTGGGATCCGGCTGCCTCCTAACACCGTGCTCTCCCCAGGGCTACCCAGGACCTGCTGGCGACCGTGGGAGGCCGGGGCGCAGGGGAGACAAGGTAGGGCTGGGAAATCCAGCACAGCAGTGAGGGGATGCGCTGGGATGCGAGTCCAGGCTTCCAAAACATTTTTGGGTTGGGCTCTTGAACCCAATGGATGGGTTTGGGTGGTGTCCGCAAAAGGTCTCCATCAGCCATGCCAGGGAGGTTGCAGGGGTGGCAGGAGGAGAACGGCTGGAGCTGGCTCCTATGTTGGGCGAACCGGTGGTTCTCCAGCACTTCATCTGCCCAAACTCCTGTGGCTTGTTATATGATGCCAGGCAGCTGGTTTTTTGTTGGTTTGGGTTTGGTTTTTTTTCCTTAAGAGGTTGCTGCATTAAAACATACATTGGAAAGGAAATCTTTCTTGCCTCCTAACAGGGAGAAACAGGAGCCCAAGGCCCACCGGGATTTCCAGGAAAAGCTGGTCCCAAGGTGAGTACTGTTTGCTGCTGTGCTGGGCAGCTCCAGCTCCCCCCGGAGAAGCACTGAGCAAGTCGCCTTTGCTGGGCTGGGTATGGGAAAATGGGAAATCTTGGCCACCAGCATCAAGGGGCTAAACTGGGGAGAGGGGAGCAGTCAGGGCTGCGGCGCGGGGCTCTGATGATGCTCTCCTCCCCCAGGCCCTGCCAGGTCCCCCTGGTCCACGAGGCGCTCCCGGCTTCCAGGTAGGGCTTGCCGTGCTGCCCGTGTGCCTGGCTTGCTCCGCTCCCTCTGCTGCATTCCCCTGCGATGTGCAATACTCTGCAATACATACCGTGTGCTACCTATAGCATTAGCAGCATGGATCCCAGACCCCTTTGTGGAAGCAGGCAGGACCCTGGTCCTGCCTGTTGCTGGCAGGGTTTCGTCCTGATACTGCATGGACACCGTTGAGGTGGCCCAGGCACATGGGGATTGCCCAAGCGAAGCCTCACCCTGCTCGGGGTTCCCTGTGCCTCCTTGCCATGACCACGCTGCTGAGCATCCTTCTTGTTTCAGGGCAGAGCGGGAGACCCAGGTCCTCGAGGCCTTCCAGGGCTGCCTGTAAGTGGGAGAGCTGTAGCTTGTAGAGATGCTCTGTAGGCTGAAGTTGGGTGATGTCTGCTGGGATGAAAGATAGGTGCCCACTCTGGAGGCAGCTTCGTCCCCGGGCTGGTCGTGGGGCAGAGAATGACCCAAACTCTGCATGGGTAGCTGGGTGGTGACAAGTCGGGTATGGGGACAGCAGTGCCCTCCTGCACCCGCAGTGATGAGGCGCTGGGACCCCCCAGGCACAGCTGGTACCTTGCAGACCCCGTGGTGGCCCAACTGATTCAGGCACAGGGCTCCTGCCGGCATTGTCCTCCCTGGAGCTGCACCCCACGCTGCATTTTGGAGTGCCTAAGTGGCCTTTTGGCCTTGCAGGGCGTTCCGGGCACACAGGGGCTGGACGGCGTCCCCGGGAAGCCTGGCTCAGCGGGAGAAACGGGGACTCCTGGAGCGGCTGGTGCTGCTGGCCCACCTGGGTACCCGGTGAGTGCAGATGTGGCTCCTTCAATTGATGCACAACACAACCTCCTGCCTCAGCCATTTGCTCTCCACCGGTAGGACCCAGTGCAACAATTTTGCTGGTGTGACACTTTTAAGGGAGCTCCCAAAAGCACCTGCAAGAAGAGAAGGAAAAGGGAAGCTGGTGCAAGGGGCTTGAGAAGCTGTGAATGGTTTCTCTGCCTGTGGGGACATGGTGTGCTGGGGCCCCCCAGCCCCTGCCACCCATGCTCAGGAGCTAAGAAGGCCTCCTGAGTTAGTGCAATGCCTTGTTGCTGATGTGGCCCGTTTGTTTTCAGGGACGGGAAGGTCCAAACGGACCTGAAGGGCCTTCGGGGATGAGAGGAGAGAAGGTAAGGACAGAGAAGGTGAGTCTTGAGTGGCCCAGGCAGGCAGAGCCTTGGGGTCGCTCTGCTTGCCCAAAGTGGGGTTTTCCTCCCCTGGGCTGTAGGTGCAAGCACGCCTCCCAGTTTGGCCACTGGCTTTGCCCAGTGGGATGGGGATTTATGTGTCTGGTGCGAGGTGGGAAAAGAGCCTTGCAAACCCTCCTGCGGGGGCCGGGGCAGCGGGGTGTGCAGAGGACCTGTGTGGAGGACCACCACGGCTGCCTGTCCTAATGTCTGTGTGTCCTCCGGCAGGGTGATACGGGCGATCCTGGGGAAGTTGGCATCAGCGGGCTGGATGGCGAGCAGGTACGTCAGCTGGGGAACCCTGTCCTTCCCTCAGCTGGGGCTGCTCCAGCCTGCCTCCTCCTGCATGCCTTCTCCAGGGATGGGAAGGGAGGTGGTTGTTGATCCTTAAGTAATCCAGAAGGTTAAAGCTGTGTCCACGTTACCTGAGCCGAAGGCTTTGGGCAGTGTGGTGTAAATGAGCTGTGCTAGGGCTGGGCTGTCTGTTTCCTCCCCAGGGACCACCGGGACTGCCGGGAGCAGAGGGTCAGCCAGGGCCCAAAGGCGAGCAGGTCGGTTCCCGCTGGGTGCTGGGGGTGATACCTCCGGCAGCGCTGGGCTCGCCTGGCCCCGCTGCTGCAGGTGCAGCCAGGCACCTAAATCCACATGGGGCTTTTTGAAACCCCCCCCCAGGCATCCTTATGCCTGGAGATTTGTGTTGCTGGGTGTGGTAGGAGGGTCCAGATCCCCTTAAAGCTTTGATACCTGGTACAAGGAAAACCGGGGCTGCTGATGGTGAGAAATGATGGAGGGCAGAGCCAGTGTCAGCTGGAAAAGTCAGCCAAGAATAATCCTGTCCATCTTTGTCCTGTCCAGGGAGAGGCAGGAACCTGCGGAGCTCTGGGCATCAGAGGGGGCCCCGGGGAGCCAGGGGACGATGGGCCAGAGGGGCCACTGGGGAGGTCCGGGGAGCCAGGAAAGGAGGTATGTGTGCTGGCTGACACCACGGTGGTCACTGCTGCCCACCGGCACCCACTGCCAGGGGGTGGGGACGGGATGGGGGCAGGAAAGGTGTGCCACCCAGCGCACTGGCTTGGCCACAGACAGGCTGAGGTGCCCCCGTGGAAGGAGGGGGCTGATGCTTTGGGGTCCCCTTGCTGGGGGAGCTGCTGCTTGGCTGTGCTCCACAGTTTGTCCTCACTCGCTTTTGGGCTAGCATGGGTCACAGCTGGGGGTGACCTCCCCGTGCAGGCGAAGCTGTGGGGCCGTCTCTTACCCAGCACCAAAATCCCAGCCAGAGGAGGGTGGGGAGTCAGAGCTTGGCTTTTAACCCCTCCTGGGATGGGGCTGGAGAGCAGCCACTGCATCTGATGCTGATATTTCCCCTCCGGGCAGGGTGACGCTGGTGATGCTGGAGCCCCGGGCGAGCCAGGACCACAGGGACAGAAGGTGAGGAGCGCCTCTATCTCTGTCCCTCCGAGCAGCACCTTGGGGACATCCATAGCCTGCTCAGCCTCCATTGCTCAGTTTGGCGTGGTGGAGGCAGAAGCAGGACAGGGGTGTCCCCGTGGCTGAGGACCGTTGAAGATGCGGGGCTCAGACCTGGCATCAGCACCTCTCCTGAGCACCCTAGGGTGAACTTCTCCTGTCCGTGGCACCCAGTGAGAGGGTGAAACATGTCATCTCCATGCAGAAACTCATTTAATTGCTATTCCTTTTTTCTCTCTCCGGTGACACCTCTGTCTCCATCCCTGAGCAGGGTGATGCTGGCCCCAGGGGCCTTCCTGGAGCGCCTGGCCCAGGAGCTGCTACGGGGGAAATTGGAGAAAAAGGCCATAAAGGAGAGAAGGGCCAAGAAGGTTTGCTGGCAAGTACAGAGAGGGGCTGCCTCAGCCCACCGGGCTCCCAGCATCCCCGCAGGCTGGCCATTGGGTGCTGGGTGCCGAGGAGCGGGGCTCACCCCCGGCGGGAAACCTTGGGCTTCAGGAGCTGCAGAAAATACTAGGAAATAGTAAATCTCCTTAATTAGGGAGTTTCGTGTCTCATGGGCATGACACCAAAATTGGGTCTTGTTGGCACAAAGGGACAGTTTGGACTTGCCAGGCAGTCTGGGTTAATGCTGCCTCCGGCCAAACTCCAGCCTCCTACCCCCGGGCCGGGCTGGGACCCTGCTGAGCACGTCTCCTTCTGTGTCCCAGGGCCAGGTCGGTGTCACCGGAGCTGCGGGACCTGCTGGAGCCAGAGGACGGTTTGTAAGTCAGCTTGTGTCCCTCCTCCCGTTTCGGCTGATCACGGACCTGGCGTGGCAGGCGGGGGGACATGGCTGTGACTAGGAGCACTGGGCAGGGTTGAATCAATGGGGCTCCTTTGCTTGTGCCCTGAACAGGGTGGGACGGGTCTCCGAGGTCCTCCTGGGCTCGACGGTCCCGAGGGAGCGAAGGTACGGCGGGGTGATGGCTCCAACACTTCATCTCTGGGTGAAATGCCTTTTTCTGGTCTTTTCCCAAGCTCTGCTTTCTGCCTCTGGCTGATGGGGCACATGGTGGGGCTGGCTGTGGTGGAGGAGCTGGGTCAGCCCTGGGCAGGCTGGTGACCTGGAGGACCTGCCATGGCACACTCCCTGCCTTCTTGCCTGAGATCCAAAGTCAACAAGGCAAGGAAGGGGTTTGCCGGGGACAGAGCTGTTTCCCCTTCTTCCCCAGGGAGATCCAGGGCCACGAGGCATGGACGGACCCACTGGTGCTACCGGATTAGAGGTACTGGTGCCTGGGATCTTCTAGAGCCAGGAGCTCTCAAAGGCTTTCCCAGTGCTTCACGGTTTCCAACACAAACCAAAGCCCAAAGGATTTATTGCCCCTTAACTGCCCAGGCCAGGGGGCTCAGGAGTGAGGAGGTGTTTTTAATGCCTCGCATCTTGGCACTGACTCCCAGGAGGTACTTACATGCCCCCAACCCCAAAAATCAAACCATTTCAGTCTGTCACCCAGGGATGCCTTGTGGAAGACCTGTTCCTGCTATCGCATCATGTTCACTCCCACACAGTGCCTGGGCGCTGCCTGGGCACGTGCCATGGCCAGCTGAACGTGGTGCGAGGGAGAGAGTGCTTAAAATACTTGCAAAGGGCCTGAGCACAAAGCACGTGGTGGTGATGGGCTTATTCTAAATCCCCAACGTCACCGCAGGGACTCGCTGGAGATGATGGAGTCAAGGGAGACAGCGGCAAGCCCGGTTCAGCGGTGAGTACCGGCCCTGCCCCTGCAAAACTTCCCTGGGAAAGAGGTTTGGTGGCATCTTCTGATGAAGTAGCAGAGCCTGTCCCTGCACGGGCTGGGGCAGTGTGTCACCCGGGGGGTGGCCGCAAAGCGAGCTCTGCCAGTCTGAATGCCGGGCCGAGTCTCCTGGGTCCTGCCCTGCAATGGCTTTGTAACCAAGTCGTCATTTTCTTGGTTTCCCTAAAGCCAAAGCTCCTTAAAGGCATTTTAATACAGCTATTAAAAACCATGCAAAAGTGCCGTGGCCGTTGTGCAATTAACGCTCGGCTGTCGGAGTCTGCCTGAAGCAGGTCCAGGGCATTTGGCTTCCCCGTCTTCTGCTCTCACAGAGCAAATCCGCAGGTGTCCGTAAGGTCAGAGGGCTCCAGGAACCGCCCTGTGCTCAGAGGCACTTGCGCTGCCCTGAGATGCATTTTATGGTCGTGGCCCTGACGCGCACAGAGCCACAGATGTGTTACTGATGCCTGCGCTTGGCTGCAGGATAAATGCCGTTAGCATCCCAGTTTTCCCATGTGGCAGTGCCGGTCTGCCCAGGCAAGACATGTCCTTAAATCAGGCGATTGCCTTTGCTGGGAGAGGTCGGGATGCGGAATAAACTCCGGGGGGATTTGCAAAGCAGGCAGCGAGAGCCATCACTCAGTGTAGGTGAAACCCCTCGAGGGGCGGCTGCTCGGACCCTGCTCCAGATGGGGTTGGGCTGGGGTGTGATTGGTGCCCCTGTCTGTGTGCACCGCAGGGCGCAGCGGGTGCCTGGGGACCGGCGGGTGTCCCCGGGCTCCGGGGCTACACGGGGTGCGCAGGAGCCAGAGGAGCGGCGGGCGCCAGGGGGGAGCCGGGGCAGCAGGTAAATCCTCTCTGCCACCGGGACGGGCAGGAGACAT
>NW_008825051.1:76742-85259 GCF_000699105.1 Pygoscelis adeliae | reverse complement strand
AGGAGCACGAGGAGCGGCGGGCGCGAGGGGAGAGCCGGGCTAGCAGGTAACTCCTCTCTGCCACGGGGATGGGCAGGAGACATCCCTGCAGGGTGGCCCAACCCAGCATAGCTCTGGTGCAAAGCAGCTGGCTCCGTACTCACCCTCCTGCCTTCCCCCGACTAACCCGGAGCTGATGCCAGTCTCCTGTTTTGTCCCCAAATGAACTCAGGGTCCTCTCGGGCCACCGGGTGAAGCTGGAGCCACGGGGCTGAGCGGCACTGACGTGAGTGGGCTCCTCTGCTGCCCCATTTCTCTGCCTCTGGCTTTTCTGCGTGATTTGGGTGAACAACCCTGGAGCTTACTTTTCGGAGTTGGGTTGATTTTTGTTTTCCTTCCTAGGGCCTGGCGGGTGCGAAAGGGGAGCTGGGCAAGCCGGGAAAACCGGGGCAAACGGTGAGGTGTGGGATGGAGCCATACTGGTTCTCCCTGGCACAGGCAGTGGGATGCTGGGATCTCCCGGCTGCCGTGAGGTCCCACACGGGCAGCATCTCCTGCTCCCGCTGAAACTCCCGCAGCCCCACTCTGCCCAGCCGGCTCCAGAGAGGGGCAAAAATCTCAAATGGAGACTTCAGCTTAGAGCATCCTCCTGTGCACGCTGTGGCGAGAGCAGGGAGGGAGGCCGGGAGGGGACATCCCTGGCGCAGCATCCTTACAGAGGGATTTCCTTCTCCTTCGGGATTTTAGGGGTCTCCGGGACAAGCTGGTCCTAAAGGGCGGAAAGGTCGCAAAGGAGAAAAGGTACCTCCAAAATCCTCCTCTGCAGATGGCACCCGAGGGGGACCGGCCATTGGGCATGGGGTGGCCAAGCCTGAGCTGGTCAACCCTGTTGTGGTCCATGGAGAGAAACCAGAGGGAATCGCCCCAGGGGGCCCGTTTCTCCCCACTGTCAAAGGCAACCACGCATCGGTGCTTGGCAAACACAGAGCTCCTACATGCCCTTGGGCTGCCTTGGCTGGTTTTTGAGTGAAGGGCTGGCAGGTCTCCCCAGCTCAGCCCCCCCAGCCCCACAGGGCTGCCTCCGTCCTGGCTCAGGCGCCCTTGGAGGGGGGACAGGGTCCTCCCCTTCACTGGCCAGCTCTGCACCATGGCCTTGGTGTCCATCTCCAGGGTCCTACAGCACCTGGTGAGCTCTGTCCCCATCTCCATGCAGGCAGCAGCCCCTTTTCCCCAGTCCCGGTCCGGGATGTGGCTGGGCTGCTGGTGACACGTCTCCCATCTCTTCTTCCCCCAGGGATATGTGGGGAGTGAAGGGGAAGAAGGGGTCCCCGGAGAAACTGGCAGACGGGTAAATGGCACCGTTGTCCCCATGGAGGATGGCGGGAGGCATGGGACTGATGCTTGGAGCCCGCAGAGGTCTTGCAGAGGGGCCCCGGTTTGCTGGGGGCTCAGCAGCCCTGGGCAGGCAGCAAGGGGGACGCGGGGCGGCCGGCTTAGTGCCTTTGACAGGCTTGAATTGCTCGTGAGTCTTTAATCTGTTCTTCCCAGGGCAAGCGAGGCAAGGTGGGCCACCGGCCCCCAAGAGGCCCCCGAGGACCCAAGGTAGGTCAGCTTTGCCCCGCTGAGGCGAGGGCTGCTTTGGCACCCTGGCAGCTCAGGGGTGTTCCCGAGCCGGGGGGGTGCTCCCACCTGCCCGAGCCCCCAGCTTAGAAAAGGATAAACCAATATAGGAGCATTGCATAGCTGGAGGGCTCTGTGTCCCCTGCCCCTTCCAGCTCAAGGAGGGTGTCTCCTCCACCCCCAGCCCCCGTGGGCTGCCCTCCCTGCAAGAGGCACCGGGGCATCGCTCCTGCCTTGCTCTCGCGCCGCACCGCTGTGCCCACCAGCCCGCGTCTCTCGCTTTTGCATTTCAGGGCTACCCAGGCGACGAGGGGCCAGAAGGACCCCAGGGCCCCCAAGGACCCTATGTGAGTATTAGCTCAGAGGTTTTGGGGTGCCGGTGCTCCCCATTTGGCCCCCGCAGGTACCACTGTGCAACCCACCTCTGTGAACCACCGAAGCAGAGACCCATTTAAAACGACTGAAGTTCCTAGGTGTTTCATCCATCTGTCGTTCATCCATCTCATCTTGCCTTCTCCTCCCAAATTAGCATCCCAGCAGTGCACATGCAGTCAGGCAAATCACATAATTTCCAATATCTTGTTCTAGAGGCCAAATAATTCCCTTCCAGTTAAGTGTCTGATGCCTGGCAGTGCTGAGCGCTTGCAGAGGACTGTCCCCATGTTCCCAGAGAACTGCCATGGCTGGAGGGACCGGCTGCACTGCAGCAGCTGGCATTGGCCACAAAAACCTACTCAAATATTTTTTTTAATTACTGGAAATGTTTTTTTCTCTATTTAAAATAAAAATCCCGGCTTTGGAAACTTCACAAAACAAAGCCGGGACGTTGTGCAATCAGCCAGGGGACCTGAACTGCATTTTTAACGGGGTTTGCTGAGGGATCCTCCTGAAAGCAAAAATCAAAGATCTGATGAGAAATGACTCAAAGTTTCTAAAACTGCCTGAAATTCTCAGAATCCTTGCAGCAACCTAGGTTGTGGTGAGGTCCCTCCTTGCCCGGCAGCTGACGGGAGCAGCTCAGCCTCAGGGTGATGCGGTGCCGCATCGCTTCTCTCTTAGGGCATCCCAGGGCTGAAGGGCGTGAAAGGAGACCCTGGACCGAAAGGACACAAGGTAGGGGACATGCACCGGGCACTTGAGCCCCGGGCACAGCGGGGACTGCGGGCACAGGGTAGCAGTTAATTTGCTGGATGCAATCACTTATTCCCCTCTTCTTGAACCCTGATCGCTGCAGCATCCTTCGGTGGGGGTTGACCACTGTGTCCCCAGGCGCTGGGAGATGGGACCTTTAGACTTTCTCCAAAACCAGGTCCTTTTCCAGCCTCTCCAGCCTCCTGGAGTTGCAAGCAGCAGCGTGTACAGTCTTTTAATCCCCTGCTTTCAGCGTTGACGCTGACGCAGCACAGGCGCTTACCTCCTCTGTGCCGTTACTGATGAGCTAATGGATCCAACCTTGGCCTGAGAAGCCAAGCACATCCTCATGGTCCCATCTGTCAGCCGCAAGGCTGTAAATAAGAGTGACAAGCAGTCCCTGGTGGCGGGTAGTTGCTCGCATCCTTCAGCAAAATGAAACCCCGGTAATAAATAAAGCTTTAAATTTATTGCAAGCTAAATGAGCAATGGCAGAAGCTAAAGTCCAGGGTGTTCAGCAAGGCCAGAGCCTGGGAGAGCAGGCAGAGGGGAGGCTGCAGGCAGCTGCTGTGCTGGGGTTTCTTCCCCTGCTCCGCCAGATTTCAGCACACAAGAAGTCGTCTTTATTTTCTCAAAGTGTTTCCTGGGAACTTCCAGGTTTTCTTGAATGTTATTTTAGTCTGGGATAAAATACTTTCAGTTTGCCTTTGCAGCTGAGCGGGGGAGGCAGACGCTCCATCACGCCTCCTCCGTCCCCAGCAATATGGGTACGGTAGTTCTACCAAATCAAAAGGGTTTTTTTCAGAAATTTTGCAGCCAGCCGTAACTGGGAATTTCCCACTTCCAGCGGCTTGCTGGAGGCCGGGAGATGTTTGGCCTGGGGAAATGTCCCCAGACAGGTATCTCCTGCTAGGGTCAGGCAGCAAACAAAACCTCCATTTCCTACCTGATGAAATACCACTGATGGAGTAACTAGAGCAGGGTTCTCAATGCCCACCCTCTGGGGCAGAGCCCCCGCCCTGGGCGGGTGTCCCGGGGGAGTTTCTACCCTCCTCTTTGCCACCAAATCTTTCCCTGACTCTCTCCTAGGGCGAGAAGGGCAGCATGGGCAACCTGGGCCAGCAAGGGGACGAAGGCTTCAAGGTGCGTGAAGGGTTTTGCTCTTTTCCTCCCTCCCCTTGGTCCCTTGTCATCCTGTGTGACACCCTGCCACATCTCCTAGGGCAAGCCAGGACCCCATGGCATCCCCGGGAGTCCGGGACCCAAGGGACAGCAGGTAAGGGCAGGGTGGAGGGGAATGGAGGAACCAAGATGAGTATTTGGGGTGAGTTCCTCATCTTTCCATGCAAAATCCACCTGGGGAAGGGGCTGGCTTGTAGAAGGACATAGGGCTGGGGGATGCCCCGTGCAGCACCCTGACCTCCTCTGGTGTCTTTGCAGGGTAACATTGGCCCCCCCGGCCCGCGGGGACACCCCGGCTTCCCTGGGATGCCGGTGAGTCCTTCACCCTCCTGGCAGGTTTGGGGTTCACTCCTGGTCCCGTGGGAGCTATGCAGGGATGCGGCTTCAATCCCACCCACATCCCTCTTAGCTGGGTCTTGTCCTTCTCTTCCAGGGCTTGTCCGGACCCAAAGTAAGTAGGGGGGAGTGCCTGGAGCCAGGCTCAGCCCTGCTGCAGGGCACCCTCCCCTCCTGTCCTCTCCCTGGGGTGCAGGGTGGCCCCATGGGGCACCCGGGTGCTTCTCGGCACGGCAGCATCTCGCCACCTTGCTTTTCTCTCCTTCGGCAGGGGCTGAAAGGCCTCCCAGGGCTGCTGGGACCCAGGGGCACGCCGGGCCTGCCGGTAAGCGGAGCCACTAATGTCCCCCGTGCCAAAATTTGTGTCCCTTGCTCCCCCAAATTTGGCAGCGAGGTCCCACCATGCCATGCCATGGGGATGGCTGGCTGCTGGCGCCATTGCAGGAGCTGCGAGTGTGGCGGGGGTCTCACGGGCAGCAGCCAGCGTCACCAGCGTTGTCATTGTCACCCAGGGTCTCACCGGCCCCCCTGGTCCCAGCGGACCCACGCTGATGCTGTCCAGGGAGGAGATGCGGGTGAGTGCGTTGGAGAGGCGATGCTGCGTGGGGGCGAGGGGTTTCCATCCCCGCTTCGGCGGGTGCCACCCTGGGGGGAAGGGGCTGACAGCGATGCTGTCCCATGTCCCACTTCTCCTGAGGTCCTCTGTCTACAAGGACCAAGGTCCTTGCACAAAGAGCAAGCAGATATGGTTAATTCCTCTCCCACCATGCTTGTCCTTGTCCCCTGCATGTCCCATCCCATCCCTGAGCACCTGGTGATGCTCCTGGCCAAAATAAGAGGGGGGGCTAATGCCAGCTAGGTTATATCCCCCACTTTCTCTTTCAGCACCTAATTTATCCCTCCAACCACCTGAATTACACTGCGGTCGGGGCTCTGCTGGACACCCTGAGACAGGAGCTGCAAGCCCTCGTCGAGCATCCCAACGGCACCAAAACCAACCCGGCAGCCACCTGCAAGGAGCTGCTGCTGGCTCACCCCAGCCTGCCTGACGGTACTGGGGTGCACAAGGGGTCCCCCCACATTGGACCCAGATCCAGCCAGCCTTCTTTCCCAGCGTGGGGAGGGCTGGCCGGATCCAGGGCCAACACAGGGGGACGGGCAGGTCTTTGCAATTAAGAAGGGATGAGGATTTGGGGGATGAGCTCAGCTGGGTTTCATGGGCATCCCCGGAGCAACGGGATGGCAGCCAGGCTGCATTCCAGGAGGATGGAGGTTGCAGCTGGGGATGTGCCACGAGCTGAGCTGGGATGGCACCGCGTGGCACGGTCCCTGTGCCGAAAACCGGGTGCCAGGAGCTCCCCTCTGCCTCCCTCCAGGGCAATACTACATCGACCCCAACCAGGGCAGCCCCCAGGATGCACTGGTGGCCTTCTGCAACTTCACGGCAGGGGGAGAGACCTGCATAGCCCCCGTCCACAACCAGGTATGGGGGGGCTTTCGTGGGGCACCTCCAGCCCTGCATTACTGCTCAGGATGGGCGAGGATAGGGGGTTGGTGTGGCTGGAGAGGGACAGTGTGGCCGGTCCCTTGCCGTGGTGACTGCTGCCGTCACAGGGAGCTGTTGGAGCAGTTTGGGGGGAGGATCCTGGTCACAGCGTGTGACCGGGCTTCAGGGACAAGTCACGCACATAGGCTGGTATGGCTGGATCCTTGTCCTTCTGGTGCCACCGTCCCCCGCTGGGACAGCATGACATGGCTCCCCCCTCCCTGCAGGTCCCCATCAAGGCTTGGCTGAGCACCTACGCCTCTGAGGACACCTTCGAATGGTTCAGCGCCCTGCCCGGGGGCTTCCTGGTGAGTACCCGGCCGGGACAGCTGAGGGGACACAAAGCCCATCTCATGGGGTCAGGGGTCTCCTAGTGCCTGTCCCGCTGCGGTGGGAAGTGGGACACAACATCTCCCTCTGCAAGAAAATCCAAACCGGTGCTTTAGCAGAGAGCTGAATCCTGCCCAGTTTTCGACACAGACCCCTCCAAGCAGCCCCCACTACCCGCTTTTCTCTCTCGTTGCCCCTGCAGCTGGAGTATGCGGGGGCCAGCCCGGTGCAGCTCCGCTTCCTCCGCCTGCACAGCCGCCTGGCCACCCAGAAGGTCTCCTACTCCTGCAGACCGGCCCCCGAGCAGGGCCACCCCCAGCCAGAGAAGGAAATCCGCTTCCTGACCGACTCCCGGGAGCAGAGCTATGCAGCCAGCCTGCAAGGCTGCGTGGTAAGCTTGGCCATGGCCGGACACTTTTCTCTGCCTGGAAGAGCCCCTCGACATTCGCAGAGCCCCTCGGCACGTGTTTGAATCACCAGGGTTTGGGATAGACCCGGGGAATGAGGCTTCAGATGGTGGGATGGAGATGGAGAGCATCCTCTCCCCGGGCCCAAGGAGCTGCCCCAGTCTTGGGGAGCAGGCTGGGATGTGGCAGGGGACGGGGTGGGCTCCAGGGGAAAAGGGGGAGGCCACCTCCCTGGAGAAGCCATTCAGGGCTGGAGACTTGGCTCCTGCAAGCCTTCTGGGTGAATCAAGGAGCAACCGGAGCAGCGAAGGGGACAGCGGGTGCTTCAGGAGGGTCCTTCAGTGCCACTCAGCTGCTCCCGGTGCTCATTTCAGCTGGACAACGAGTCCTCCATCACTGACACCATCTTCCAGTTCACCACGGAGGAGCTCTCCCTGCTGCCCCTGCGGGACCTGGCCGTCTTTCACAACGGTGACGCCTCGCACCAGTTTGGTTTCACAGTCGGACCAGTTTGCTTCAGCTGAAACCGGTGACACCCAAACCGAGCTGGCCAGTTCCCTCCCCGCCCTAGAACTGTCCTGCTGGGGACGCGTGCGGAGGCGGGGGGTGGCACGGGGCTCCCACCTGCTCCCCGGAGCTGCTGGTCCTCTTTTTGAGATACGTGTTTGTAGCTGCATTATGCCACGGACTACACTTCCTTCTGGAGTAGAAGAATATTGTTTACAAAAGTCATTTCTCTATAAATTATATATATTATATATATATGAGGAGGTGCTAATTTAATGACTGACTGGGAACTGTCTGCTAAAGAAAAAAAAAAACAAAAGGCAAAAATACTGCCAGCTTGGGAGAAGGGGAAGGCAAAGGGCTTTTCTTTGCCTCGGTCAAGTGCACAAATGCTTGGAGCCTCGTCCCCCCGGGACTGGAGGGCCCTGGCAGCCCCGGCGGGCAGGTCTGTGCCGTGTGGCCTGCTCTCCGCAGAGCAAAGTGACTGCGGGCTGCTGCCCTCAGTGGTTCCGAGCCACCGTGACTCCAGCCCAGCCAGGCATCAGGGGCTGAAAAGGGGTGAAGAAAGCAAAAACCCTCCAAGTCCTGCCTCTGTTTTGGGTCTGCAACTCATGCAGGGGTCAGAGGGGCTTTAGTGGTCTAGAGCTGGGTGCTATAGCAAGACCATGCTACAAGGCAGCATTGCCCTGGTCGGGCAGGGGCAGGGATTTAAGCCGTTTGGCTCCCGTGCTGAAGCACTGTTAACTTACCACTTTATTTTTCTTGTTCCCAGCAGCGTTTCCCTTGCCTCTAACCGTCCCACTATCGCCGCGCTGCTTGGCCCCAGGCGGGTACGGGTGAGTCCCAAGGGCAGAGGGCACCTGAGCCATAGCTGTATTACCAGCACCCCCGTTTCTCTGGTGCACAACCCCCAAATCCCCAAATCTCAGCTGGCTTTGTGCTGTACTGCTGGCTTTCTCAGCACCCTTCACTGCTCGAGCTCTCACACGGAGCTTGCCCGCCTTGCCCTGCAGCACGTGTGCCCAGGCTGCCTGCGTCGTGTCCAGATGCCAGCACCTAGGCTGGGCGTCGATGCCGATGCCAGCGGGACAGTGCGGCAGCTGGGCCGGACCCTGCACCGCGGGCCAAGGAGAGCAGCAGGCACAGCCCTTCCAGGGGGCACAGTTCCTAGGGAGCGCTTTAAGCAATGCTACATCGCGGCGTGTGCAAGCCGCAGGGCTCGGTCCCTGGCGTAGCATCTTTTCGTGGGGTGCAGTAGCTGTCCCCGCTGTGCTCCGTGTGTCACCAGCCGTGCTGGCCAAAGGGGACACGGGGCAGTGTCCAGCCAACACCCACCTCCAGGCAGGGGCTGAGCGCCTTGAAAAGGGTTTTTCTGCTCTGGCATTTAATTTCTGTTTGCTGTGATACTCCTCTGGTTGTCGTGTGGGGCACCCCTCTGTAAAACTACCCCCGGCTCTGCCCTGCGAGGGCGTGATGCCA
>NW_008825051.1:75631-76109 GCF_000699105.1 Pygoscelis adeliae | reverse complement strand
CCCCCCCCTCCCCAAATTGTTCATTTTAGCAGCATTTTCTGCTGTGTTTTTGCAGAGGAGAAAAGCGGCACGCACAGTCCACACCTCGCCTCACCCTCCGGCCATGCTGGCCACAACCCAGAGGAGCTTCAGCTGCCAAAAAAATTGTGTGTCCATTTTTGATGGAAACTTTTGAGGAAAGGTTTTAAAAGGAAGTAGCACGTTGGTGGGTTTATCCCAATATTTTTTCTTAATTCAAGCAGCAAACGCACCCTGAATAACTCCAATTCCACCTCTCTGGCCATAAGGAAAAATACACTCACTACCAAAAGCCCTGTTTCACCTGCACTCCTGTATTTCCTCCCCAAGCAGGGAGTCACGCAGCACAGTTCCGCTGGCAGGCACTGGGTGCCTTTGTGGGCATCAGCACCCATTTGCACTTGGGGAAACAGAGGCGGGGGCAGCTCCAGCACCCCCTCCTCCTGCTCCCCGGTGTTAA
>NW_008825051.1:71948-74435 GCF_000699105.1 Pygoscelis adeliae | reverse complement strand
CGGGTGCGGGTTTACACCAGGCACCCGCGGCGGGAGCTCAAGTCATGGCACGGGCCTTAAACCATCACCCTGCAGCAGGTTTGCTTCGCGCTCCGAGCTCAGACGTGATGTTTAAGGCTTACCGGGTCCCCCCGATTTGCTGGCACCCGCCCCCCGCAGCAGCATCCCTGCGAGGTCCAGAGGGTGGCTTTAAGGAGCATCGCGGTGTGGAGACACCCCCCCGGGCCACTGTGTCCCCAGCGTGGGGCTGCAGCTTGGGCTGGCTGGGGGGGGGGCGGGGTGCCCCAGTCGGCCCGGACCAGCCGGTCGGGATATGCCGGGCAGCCTGACAGTGCTCCACACAGGCACCGCGGGGTTTGCACTTAACGGCAAAGAGTAACCCCAAGACTGCGGCGGATTAAGCCACTAAACGCACATGTTGTGCACATGAGCAGAGGCAGCGCAGGATATTTTTCAGCAGCTTTTTTTGTGTGTGCGAACACCGTCAAGGTGCAGAGGAGGAGCTGGGTGCAGCCTTACGTGGGCACCTGCTGAATCACTGCCGTGGGCAGGTGGGTGAGGACAGGACCGCATCCCTCCGACCAATATCCCTGGGCCTGTCGCATTGCCCCGGCAGCGTAATTCCCCTCTTGCAAAGAGTGCAGAGACTTTTAGGACTTGCCCTCTTGACCTTTGCACACTGCATCTCACCCAGCGAGAAATCATGCTATAGCATCGGTATAGGAGAGGAGCGAGGGGCCCTTGGCCCAAGGAGCATCGTTTTGGCCTCATGGCCACGCTGGGTACCCGAAGACACATGGCTCCACCCCAGGCTGGGAGACCTGCTGCAGCGAGGGGGTCTTCTGCCGGTCACTTCTGTTCCCCTGTCCCTAAAATAGTTGCCGCCTCCTTACACAGCGCTGCAGACTTGTGGGTGAAGCCTGCAAAGGAGAAATAGTTTCATTTAAAGGCTAATTATCATTAATCTGTTGCCAAAGGAAGCTTAAAAGCCTGAGCCAATTACACGTGCTAATGTGCTTTGGGTAATGAGTGGCCGAAGGGTGTAGTTAGAGCCCGTCTGCGGCATGGGCACCCGGTTATTGGATGGTATTTCTGGCCGAGGCCGCTCCTTTCAGCCGCATCTGCTGGTGTCAGTAACGGCGGGTACGCGCGGCCAAAGCCAGGTCGGTGCAGCAGAGAGGAGGGCGCAAGCCCCGCAAATACTACCTAGAGAGATTCACCAAAAGGAGGAGGAAAAAAACCCACAAAATTCCATTTTTTGTGGTAAAACGAGCAAGGCTTGGCAGCTGTGTCATCAGCTCTGTAGGTGGGTTCGTTACACAAGAGCAGTACTTGCTCCTCCTGTTTCAGCGTGATAAAGAAGGGGGTTTGATGCCTTTGCATGTCCCAGCAGCCCCAGGTCAGACAGACGGACAGTGCTTGGACCCATGCTCCTCTGCCAGGGAGGCATCCCTGGACCAGTCGCCCTGGCTCCCATCGTCAGGCGGGCGGGCTTGTGGCTCCGGGTGCTTTGGCCTGTCCCGACGATGCAAGAGAAACCCCTGGGAGGCAGAGGAAAGCGGAGGGTGGCTGGGCTCTGACCACCAGCCGGCTTCGCTTCAGGCTGCGGACGGTGTCACCAGCCTCCGTCTGTCTCCCACGGACCTTCCCTTCTCAAATCCGGGCTAGTGAAGTCCTGGGCTCGTCTCTCTTTATTGCAGGGGCAAACTCTGGCTTTTTCTCGCCAGCCTGGACACACACAGGAGCTGCTGCTAGAGGTGAAAATTGTCCTGCTAGAAGTCAAGGGAAAAGTTAAGCCTGGTCAGCGTGACTTATTTTCAGTGCAAGTTCCTCTTCCTATTTCAGGAATCAGGGAAAAAAATTGCACCATTTGGTGAAACCCCAGCTGAGCATCAGCATCAGGGCTCAGCCCTCCGGGGTGGTGGGTGCATGGACCCACTGAAGAAGGCGCCCCAGCCCCTGTCTGCCCCGTCACCCCGAGCCGGTTCCTAGCGCTGCCCTTTCCTTGGCCTCTCTTCCAGATGTCCTTCTACTTCTCGGACACGGCAGTGCTGCTGTTTGACTTCTGGAGCGTCCACACCCCCACAGGTAGGCTGCCAGCCCCGGCCTGGCCCCAAGACACCCATCTGTCCGTCCGTCCGTCCATCCGCCACCAGCTGTGCTCTCTGCCTGGGGAAAAGGATGCGGGGCAGAGAAACCAACAGTGGCTTTGCATTTCTGGCAGGAGCAGAGTTAGCGATGGGCTGGGAGGAGGGAGAGCAGGGCCCCCGCCCAGCATTAACGCTGGGGCACTTACTGCATGGGGGGGTGGGGGCAGAGCCGTGATGGGCTCCACACACGGCTTGCCCCAGAGCTCGGAGGGCACTGCCTGGTTTTGGCTGACCCTCTCTTACCCTGATGAGCAGTGCCGTGCCCTGGTAATGCCCCGGACAGGGGTCGATCCTCCCAAGCCGAGAGCGGCAGGCAGGGAGGTGCGGGAAGCATCCA
>NW_008825051.1:70320-71150 GCF_000699105.1 Pygoscelis adeliae | reverse complement strand
GTTTTTCAGCTGTCTTAAATGCTCACGTTCCCCCAGGAACCATGGGTGCAGGAGGATCCTCGTGGTTCGGGGATGGGCACGGGCAGCAGCTCAGGCACCCCAGCAAGGCTGGCCCGGGTGTTTCCTTCCCAGCACGAGCCGTTGGAGCCAAGCCCTGGGTTTTTCCTCTTGTGTGTAATCCCAGACCATGCCTGAGGCTGCTCTTACTGCCAACCTCTTCACAATATCCTCCCCGTTTCCTTGGAGCGGGATTTCCCCCTGCGCTGCTGTTTGCAGCCCCCATCCCTCTCCCCACTCCCCAAACCCATCTCTGGCCGCTCCGGGATGCTGGGGGAGGGGGGAGATGCCAGCTGCCCCGGCAGCGATGCCCCCATCGCTGATGGGGTTTCCCATCTTCTTCCACAGGTGGTTTCGGTACCACATCGGCCAGACGCTGTTCCACGTGGTGCAGGTGGTGCTGGGCTACATGGTGATGCTGGCCGTCATGTCCTACAACGCCTGGATCTTCCTCGGGGCCATCGCGGGCTCCACACTGGGCTATTTTGTGGTGTACCCCCTGCTCGGTCGGGGCTAGGCACCCCCCCGGGATGGGGGGCGATGTTCTTCCACACCTCCTGCTACTTTGTCTGGAATAGCTGCTGTCACTTCTGCTGGGTCTGTCCTTGTCCTCGTGCTGTGTGGGACGCAGCACCCCAGGGACTTGCTGTGGGGACCCTCGGTGCTGGCCCGACTCAGGTGGGGAGGCGCTGGGGAAGGGGAGCCCCATGGCCAGCACTCTGCCACGCTGCCACCGCCACTGTCCTCGGCTGGTGGCTGTCCCCCGGCCCCCA
>NW_008825051.1:69188-70291 GCF_000699105.1 Pygoscelis adeliae | reverse complement strand
CATTTCCTTCCCCACTCACTTCTCAGGGGGGTTCATCCTGGCTGGAATGGGAATGGTCCAGTGACCTGCTGGGGAAGGGGACATGTTGGGGACAGGCACCCCTGCCCTCCTGCCTAGAGCTGCCCTGCACCAAGCACCTCTTCACACAGTGCCTTCTGGGGACAAGGGGGGTCCTGCTGGCCCCCACCCCGCCTCCTGCGCAGTGCTTCAGGGATGGGGTCGGAGCAGCCCCCGAGCCATCGGTATGGCCATGCCGAGGGGAAGCTGCTGCTGCAGGTGCCTCTTGCTGCTTCCTCGGGACACCCCTTTTAATAAAATCATCTCAGTCGTTTGGCTCCTGGCTCGTGTTGCTGCTGGGTGGTCTCGGGATGTGACAGCCCCCAGTCACAGTGGGGGTGGGGATCCCCAGCCCTACCCCTCCAGCACAGCCCCAGGGGGGTGGTTCTGGTTCAGGAATAAGGACAGTTTCCTCTGGCTTTAAATAAAGCTTTTCCATTTTATTAATTATTATAAGCATATTTTTAAACATTTGTATAACTTTCTTAATAAAATATCCTGGAAGAGACAGGTTTTAAATTCCCAAAGCAAGGCACACTGGGGGGCCTCCCCGAGTGGGTTAGGCTGGGCACCCCCCTTCAGAGGCAGAAACAGCGGCACCTAGAATACAGACGAGTGTTGGGGTGCTGGTCCCTGCTCTGTGCACGCACACGCGTCTCACGCTCACGAGTCCTGCCAACCCCCCCACCAGCTCAGGGGCTTTAACGTCTCTGCATGGGGGCTGTGCCAGTCCCGTTCCCCCTCCCCACGGGGGGCAGGGCTGCTGGGGGTGCCAGCAAACCGCTGCTAAGGCACCAGATCTCTGCTCGACCATCACCACAGGTGCTAAAACCTGCAAAGCCCGAGAGCCGGAGAAATCATCCGTGCGTGGTGGTGCAGAGCTCCAGAGGGCAAGAGCTGGGATCCCTCCACTGCACGGCGAGCCCGAGCCCGGAGGCAGCCCAGTCCTGCCAGGCAAAGCTGGAGTCATCGTGTGAGTGCCACCTTCCCCTCTTAAGTTTTTACTCTGAACTTAAATAGCTGCTAAAAGACCCCGGGGTGAGGGT
>NW_008825051.1:67845-68444 GCF_000699105.1 Pygoscelis adeliae | reverse complement strand
CCAGTCCATGGCGGGTGGGGCCCAGGCCTAGAACTCAGTCTGCCCCCCCTCGCCGCTCTCCGTCGTGTCCGCAGGCTGCGGGGGGCTGCACTCGCCGCCTGGAGGGGCCACCTCCTCACCTGTCTCCTTGTCACTGGACTGGTGGCAAGCCATCCCGGCAGACGGTGATGGGGTCTCGGCTCCGGGAGCGGGTGATGCTGGTGCGGCATGGAGCACCCTGGCCTCTGATGGGACATCAGCTCTGGGCACGGGTGATGCCGGCACAGCTTGAGGCATCCTAGCCCCTGATGGGTCATCAGCTCTGGGTTTGGGTGATGCCGGTGCAGCATGTTGCACGCTGGTCCCTGATGGGACATCGGCTCCAGGCATGGGCGATGCCGGTGCGGTGTGGGGCACCCCGGTCCCTGAGGGGACATCAGCTCCGGGCATGGGTGATGCCGGCGTGGCATGGTGCACGCCAGCCTTTGATGGTACCTCAGCTCCGGGTGCAGGTGATGCCGGTGCAGCGCAGTGCATCCCGTCCCCCTCGCTGGCCGGACCCCGGGGGGATACATCACTTGGGACAGACCCAGCCGCTGCCGCCACCTCCTCCGCGGCAC
>NW_008825051.1:66592-67822 GCF_000699105.1 Pygoscelis adeliae | reverse complement strand
CGCCCCCCGCCCCCCCCCCCTCGGCGCCCCCCCTCCCCCGTGTGGCATAGGTACCGTTCGTCAGCCGCTCCTCTGCCTTGACACCATCCCCGAGGCTCTCCTTCGCCAGCGCCTCCCGGATCTCCTCCACCCCATCTGGGGAGCTCGGCGGTGCCCCAGGGTCCGGCTCCTCCGTCTCCCGTGGCTCCGGGGAGCCAGGCTGCAGCAGCGCCTCGGCGTCCACCTTGTAGGGCAGGACCCCCTCATCGTCTTGGATCACTGACACCACTTGCTTGGCCCTGCGGCGCTTGTCAGCAGCCGGCTCGGCCTCTGGCTGCCCACTGTACTCCTCGCCCCAGTCGATGGGGATGCCCTCGCCCAGGAGGTGCAGGTTGGGATCGCTGTTGTGCATGACCATGCTGTCGCGGTACAGGTTGTGCTTCCGCTGCACGGCCGCCTCCTTCACAGCTGGGGGCACCGAGAGAGATGTCAGATGGGATGTGGGCATGGGGCAGCGTCCGCTGCGCTCGGACACCTCTCCCAGCCCCTGCCTTGGGCGTAGGGTGCAGGGAGAGGTGTCTGGAGCCGGGCGGAGGGCTCAGCATTCCACCCACTGCTCAGCCCTGCCAGCGGGAAGGCCAGGTGGGAAAGCTGCTCCTGGTACAGCCCCCAGCACTCTGCACGGGGTCACCCCCTTCTCATACAGCCCCCAACACCCTGCACAGGGTCATCCCCTCCTCAGACAGCCCCCAGCACCCTGCATGGGGTCACCCCCTCCTCAGACAGCCCCCAGCACCCTGCATGGGGTCACCCCCTCCTCATACAGCCCCCAGCATCCTGCTCAGGGTCACCCTCTCCTCCTATGGTCCCCAGTACCCAGCATGGGCCCTCCAGGTGCTGCTAAGCCCAGGCTCGGCTTACGCTGATGCCACCCAGCACCCACCACCCACTCCAGGGTGCTGGAGCCCCCCGGGGCTCAGAGCTGAGCGGGTCCAGGCTCCCCAGCGCTGTGGGACCCTACCTTGCATGATGTCTTTCATCACCGACTGTAGCACGACCTCCTCGTAAGTGTTCTCCACCAGGATGAAGCTGGCAAAGTCCTCAAAGATCAGCTCCTGAAACTTGGCTAACTCCTGCCACGGGGGAAAGGTTGCTCAGCCCCTCTGCAGGGGGGGGGTGGTCCTCCCCCCCCCACACCCCAAACTTTAGCCTCTTACCCCCTTGCAGGTCGGCGCCAGCTTTTTCAGCAGG
>NW_008825051.1:65856-66556 GCF_000699105.1 Pygoscelis adeliae | reverse complement strand
ACGGTGCTGCTGTCGTAGTCATATTTCTGCAGGGTGAGCGAGAGGGCAGCCCCGGGTCAACGAGGGCTGTGGGCTGCGGGCTGACAGCTCCCCTGCCCGTGGGCACAAGCCCCTCCGGTTTGGCCCCCCCACACCCCATTTGCACGGGCGTGAGCAGGTTCCTCTGTCCCTCGCATCCTTCCCTCCAGCTGGTTCCTGGGGTGCCTGAGCCTGGGTAGGAGCTAGCTCCTCCATCGCTGTCTGCAGAAGGGCTTTTGGGCCAGTCTGAACCCTGGGTGGCTTTTACAGTGATGTCTGTGGTCAGAGGAGACCTGGCTCCTCCAGGTGATTTCCCACTCGCCCGCCCCACGTCCCAGCAAAATGCATGAAAATCTCAATATAAAGAAGTATTTCCCCAGAAGGCTTTTGTTAAAATTGGTAAGGTCACTCCTGGCCTCTTCCCCAGGCTGCTGGCCCTTGGAACAAGGCCACTGAAGGCTACCGAAGGCCCCGACGCACCACCCCTCACCTTGAGCACCCTCTCGAGGATGCGCTGGATGGACTTGCACAAGTCGTCTTTGCCCTGCAGCTTCCCCAGCTCCTGATGGAGCAGCGTCTCAAACGTGTACACGGCATCGTCCATTTGCTGTGAGCAGAGGCAGACGGTCAGCACGGGGCCGGGGGGGGGGCACCCCAAGGGACCAACCATGGGGGGGGGCAG
>NW_008825051.1:63078-65798 GCF_000699105.1 Pygoscelis adeliae | reverse complement strand
AACCATGGGGGTGGGCAGGGGCCCCTTTTGGGGCACTGCCACACCAAGATGAGCCTTCACACTGGCAAGGTGCCCGGCATCTCAGCGTGGCATCCACAGACTCCACCCCGAGGACCAAGGGTTCTGGGGGAGGAGGGTGCCCAAAGCTGGTTTGCACCCCCCACTTCTACACCCTGCTCCAGGTTTGGCTGGATCAGACCCCAAAATTGGGCTACTGGCCTTGCTGGTGCCAGTGGGCTCCGTGGCGAAGGGGCAGCTGTGCCGTGACGCCCAAGCCTGGGTGCTGAGTCCACGTTGTAAGGGTGCCCCACGCTGCTTCCCACCCGTGGGCTCCCTCCCTGCTTGGGCTCCAGATCAAAGGGGATGGCCAGATCCATCACACACCCTTAGCTGGGTGCCAACGACATGAAGGTCCCTGAGACAGGACAGACATCCTGGCCAAATCCCTGCCTGGGTTGGAGCAGCCTGGGTTCCCCGCTCTGCCTCCGCTCCCCAGCCCTCTGCGCTCAGCCCTGGGGGGAAACGGGAGGACCCCGGTCCCCGTCCCACCTGTCTCATGTGGATCTGGGCCCTCTGCTTGAAGACTGACGTGCTGGAGACATCGAATCGCTGCTGAAGGCCCTCCAGTTTCAGCTGCTCCATCTTCTCATAGCACGACTGCATCTTGACGGGGTGGAAGGCCAGGTGGGAAAGCTTCTCCATGTACTGGGGATAAAGCCAAGCTCAGCAGGGCAGGACAGCCTTTCCGCGCACTTGGGGCTGGGACATGCCACCCCACACCAGGCACGGCAGCCTGCACCACCACACGGGCTTCATCTCCATATATTTTCTCAGCCCAGTGCCATCCGCACCAGGGACGGCAGCAGGACTGGCCCTACCACCCCCAAGCCCACTGGCCAGCAAGAAGCATCGCCAGGTCTCACCTCCACCAGCTTCTCCAGGCCACCCTCGTTGACGATGTTCATGTTCATGTCCGTCACCTCCTTGAAGAACACCTCCCGCACCTCAGCAAAGCCCTGGCTTGTGGGGGTCATCAGGGCCTCCAGGATGGAGGAGATGTAGGGCTGGACGTGATTACGGACACAGACCTCCGCTTTGGGGAGGACAAATGCTGGGCAGAAAACAGGGGTAAGCATGGTGAGGCTCCTCCTCTGCCCTTCCAGCTCTGCAAATCAGGCCATAAACCCTCCCTAGGAAGGGGGACCTGCCCCTCTCCCCAGACCCCTCCAGGAGAAGTCTCCCAGACTTGCAGGACAATGCAAGGGGTTCTTGCAAGGGGCCCTCGGTCTGTATTGAACCCGTTCCTCCCCCTCTGCCTTGATGGGGGGTCACTGCCCACCTTGTCCCCCACCTCCTGGAACAGTGCCAATGAGGACATGCCCCCTGGCCCCTGCGGCTGCTGGCATCTCCCCAAGGCTCCCCAGGCTGTGCCAGCAGGAGCCACACTGCACGCTAGGAACAGCCACACCTTGGTGAAACAGTGGTGATGCCACGCCAGGAGCCGGTCACGGACACAGCTACACACATCCATGTCCACGCATCTCCCCGCAGGGCTGTACCTCGGATCTTGCTGGCCAAGTGCTCCTTCGAAGTGATGATCTGGTCCATGTCCGTGCGGATGGTGCCCTCCATCTGGGGCCGCTCCTGTTCGCACTTGGCCATCTCTGCATCGTACTGGGCCTTGGTCTGCTCATAGACCATCCTATAGACGGCATCCGAGATCTGGCGAGAGAGAGATGGGACGGGCCCCCCCCCCCCCCCCCCCCCTGCCCCCCCCGCTAACCATCGCCTCCAGCACCAGACGCCTTCAGGACCTGCCGAGCCTTCGCCCATGCCCTGACTGGACCCCTCCTCGCAGCCTGGCAGTAGGTTTTCCACACCAACTACCCCCAGCTGGCTGAGATGAAGCCCCCACGGTGGAGAAGCTGCTTCGAAGCGATTCCCAAGGGCCACAGAACTGAGCGCTGCCTCCATCAGCCAATGTGGCCTTGGCAGGTCTGGGGATGCTGCAGGTCTGGGGATGCTGGATGTCCAGGGATACTGGTGGTCCAGGGATGCTGGCAGTCCAGGCAGGAGAGCCTCTGACCCCGTTTGAAACCTGTTCAACCTGCCTGGGGTCTCAGGAGCCAACCCCATGACCGGGATGGAGCCGCTCGCTGAGGCTTCACACTCTGCAGCCAAACACCACGATTTCGGGGCCGGCAGGAGGCAGAGCCGTCGTCCCCCACCCCTCGGGTTTCCCAGCTTTGCAGCTAAAACCGCAGCTACTGAAAAAGCAGTGTTTGTGCATTTTTAGGCTGTTCCAGTGGTACATTATGAGCCTGGTGGTAATTAACTATTGGCTTTTAAGGTTTTAACAGGCAGTTTTGAAGAGCCCTCGGACTTTCGCAAGAGTTCGGGCTGGATTTAGCCTGTGCTGCTCTAAAAATGGCTCGCTAAATATATCCAGGATAGGCTTCACTCCGGGGCTGGGCTTCCTCCTGTTTGCTTCCCTCGCCCCAGGGACGAGGCAGCGCAGGCAGGGATGGGCAGGGCTGCTCGCAGAGGCACAACAAGGAGCTTTAAAAAGCCGCAGTGGAGAATAAGGACGGCTTCTTTGGCAGAGGCTGGGAGAGGGGGCGACGCGGGGGGTGGCGCTGGCTCTGACAGGCAGGAAAGCCAGTGGGCACCGAGCCTGGCAAGGAAGGGAGGTGGGAGCGCGGCCCCCCCCCAAGACGAGC
>NW_008825051.1:62768-63032 GCF_000699105.1 Pygoscelis adeliae | reverse complement strand
AGCCCCCCCCACGCCAGCCCCAGCCCCACACCTGGATCCAGGTCCGCTGGCGCTCCTGAGCCTTGCCCTTCAGCCGGGGGCCGATGGTGGTCCTCAGCTCGGGGAGCAGCTCCTCCATCACCAGGTTGCTCAGGACCTGCGAAGGCAGGAGGCTTTGGGGACCCTGCTCAGCCCGCACCCCCCCACCCCAGCCTCGGGGGGGACAGGTCCTCACCTGGGTTTCGTTGCCACACCGCATGTCCCAGGTGCCGTACTGCCCCTTAG
>NW_008825051.1:59611-61700 GCF_000699105.1 Pygoscelis adeliae | reverse complement strand
GGCTGGCACATGTCCCACACATGTCCCTGCCTCGTCCCAACCTCTCCAGGGTCTGGCTGCAGAGGCGCCTGCCAGCTGGAGAGAAACACTCCTGGGAGCGAACCCCCCTGGCACCCCGGCTCCCCTCCCCATGCCCGGACCTCTGGCAGGAGGGAGGTGGGATGGGACCGAGCCCAGGGTGGCTGGTGGTGGCTGTGCCCCGTGGCAAAGGGCCCCCTGGCAGAGGAACCCTGCTCCCAGAGAGCATCCCCGCAGCGACGACAGAGGAGGGTCACGGCACGTCCCTGGACCGCCCAGCAAGCCGGCGTCCTGGGGAGACGCAGCCAGGGGTGGTTTCTCCCTTCCCAGGAGGAACAGCCCGGGGTAGTGAGCAGATCTTTTCCAACGCACACAGATTTTTCTAAGATGATTACATTTAACTCCAAGCCTAAGCAGCTTTTCCTAAGGGGCAGCTTAATATACAGGGGAAAAAAACGCTGAGAAAGTGAAGTCTGACCCTTTCTCAGTGCTCGGTGGGAGTGGGCTGGGCTTTCAGGGGCCAGTGCTTCTCCATCCGTGGCTCCTTGCAGCTCAGCATCACCTCCCGGGTGGGACAGCCTGGTACGGGCTCCAGTCCCCCGCCAGAGCTGCTACAGCCAAACCTCATCCTCCAAACCATGCAGAGAGCGGGGCAGCATCCCCCCCCCCGAGAAGCCACCTGGATCTGCCCCCAGGGTCACTCATCCCTGGTTGAGCCTGGGGGGGACAGTGGGCTCCGGCTGCAGGGACCCGTCCCCAGCCCTGCACCCTGCCCAGGGACAAGCAAACAGGGCTGGTTGCAAGAAGCCACCGTGCCACTTCACAGGGCGAATTTAATGAGTTTGCTTCATTAATATGCAGCAAATGAAGCACTGATCTGAGCTCGCTCTGGGATGGGAAGCAACCGCCCAAGCCTGGACCCTATCCCAGAAAGGCTCCCAGGGTGATGGTGCACCACGGGATGGGAGTACCCGACAACGGAGGGCGATGCTACACCTCGACTTTTTCAAAGTCCACCCCTCTCACAGCACGGGATAATCTCCTCTTGCCGGGAGAACAGTGCTGAAGAAGAAACGTGAGTTTGAAGCCGCTTTTTGCCCAAAACACAGCTGAACAGGACAGCCTGCCCGCAATAAGGGGCAAAAGCCAGCAGGGTGGGTGCTGCTCCAGCCCCTTATGTCACCATGCAGGGCAAGGGGCCGTCTCGGAGCAGCCAAGGGCACCCAGGCTCCGGGGAAAACAGGCTGGACACCTCCTGCCTGAGGAACGATGTTGCACGTCCCTGATCCTTACAGAAGTGCTGGTGTTACAAAAATACAGTCTTAAAAAGAGAGGTGAAAATTCCCACACTAATCACAACCGGAGGCAGAAACAGAGCCTCTAATTTGGGGGGGGCGGGGGGGAATTGCTCGACAACAACAAAAGAGCTTTCATGGGATTTGAAACAGTATCTGGGACCTCACAGGAGCAGTGAGGGGCAGAAACGGAGCTCGGGAGGGAAGAACCATCTCGCAGAGAAAACCAGGCTGCAGAAATGAAGAAACCCACCAGCGCTGAGCCTTCCCTGGGCCACTGCCCACCCCTGAAAGTTTTTTTCATCACATGCTGAGGAGGAGGAGAGGGGGGAGGAGGATTTAATGGCACAACCTGGCTGGCAGTGGGGATGGTGGAGGGGCTCACATCTCTCCTCTCTCCCACAGCAGCACCCAGCAGCCGGGGAGGGGAATTAAAGATAAAGAAATTAATAAATTGGCTCTTTGTTAGTATGAGAGGTTGATTCCCCTTTTACTAGGAGCTGGTTTTGCTCGCAGTGCTCCGGCTTTGTGGGTCCAGGCAGCAAGCAGAGGGGCTCCTGGGGTGCTGAACTGCATGCAGCAATGATGCTCCAGCAGCATCCCGGGGCGACGAGCGGCTGAGGGATGGGATGGGAGTACCCGACAACAAGTCCCCTGGCTCCCAAAGGAGCCCAGGCCCCAGGTGGGGAGCAGGGACATGCTCATCCCAATGAGCTCAGACAGCCTCAGCTCACCAACAGTGCATGGATGTGTTTTGCAGCGAGGAGCACCAAAAG
>NW_008825051.1:58824-59594 GCF_000699105.1 Pygoscelis adeliae | reverse complement strand
GGATTTAATCTAACATGGGAGGATGGAAACCCCAACTGAAAGGCAGGCTCTGGACCCGACCCCATTATTCTGCTCTCTAAACAGCAGCTCTGGCAAAATCGGGGATACACACAGCTCCCAGGAGTGAAAGAAACACTAAAAAAATAGGCAGCATCGCTCTTTGCCCACTAAAAGACCCGATTTTGAGCAGATTTCAGCGCTGGCACCTCCTTCCCCAGGAAACTTCTCTCCATCCAAGGCACCGCCGAGACCTGGGTCTCAGCCCAGGAGCACACAGGCCACAGCCAAGCAGGAAAATCGTGTTTTCCTGCCAGAGTATCGCTGACGTGGGAGGCAGGTCCTGCCTCCGCCCCGGTCCCTCGCAGCCCCACACCCCCTCTGCCCACAGCCCCAGCTGTCCTTGCTCGCCGGAGCCCGGGCGGTGCCGGCAGGGCGGGGAGCAGGACGGTGGGGCTGGGAGTTTTGATGACTTTAATTACCGAATATTTTCTGCCTCGGGGTGGAAAATAGGCATTAGGGCGTCTCTTGAGCCAGGCTCTGTGCTGGCTCCTGCAAATGCTGCCTGCCCGGGTGCAGCCATCACGCTCCTTATGGGCAGTGGGATGAAGCCAAGCACAGGGATGCACCGGGCGGCCGGATCCTTCCCACTCCCCACCCTTGCTCGGGGAGAGGATGAGATGCTCAATGATGCTCAGCAACTCCCAGCCAATTCCTCCTCTTGACCCCCCCAAATCATCCCCTTTGGCCCAAAACCCAACCCAACCACCGCA
>NW_008825051.1:57339-58559 GCF_000699105.1 Pygoscelis adeliae | reverse complement strand
ACTGCAGGGGGGGGAGTATGCTTTGAGGAGGTGATTGGGCAGGACAGGGATGGGGATGCTGCAGGGTCGGGTGTGTCCATCTCCCCCAGCAATTGGGGCTAGGGGTGCAGCAGGGGCACACAAGACCCCTCGGCTCCTTCCCAGTGCCTTTGCTGTGAGTTCTACCAAAAACATGGGGCAAAAAAAAGCGCAACGAGCCTCGCTCTTCCAAAATGGAAATCAGAAGTGAAAACTGAAAAAAAAAATTTAAAATAAACTCCTCCCCAGAGCTGCCGGCCTGACCCCGCTGCCGTTGTGCCCGTGCCCCGAACCAGCAAAGGGGCTCGCTGCCCTAGGCGAGCTGTTTCTGCAGCTCCTGCCCCGCTCCCTGGGGGCTGCCCTGGCCTTTAGGGACCCAGGGCAGGAGGACGGTGAGCGGGGTGGTGGCCGGTCCTCCTGGGAGTCTGGGTGGAGGAGCAGGTGCTGCTGCCTTCGCCCAGGGCTCCCTGGGAAAGGGAGGCAGGAGCAGCTCGGGGCAGCTCTCACGGAGCCGCAGACACATTTTCCTTCCTTCCCCGGCAGCTGCAGCGGGTCCTGAGCAGCAGACACCTCACACCGCGCCCTACACCCCACAGGGGGAACGGGGCTGTTCTCCTTCCCTACAGCCCCACACCCCGAAACCACCCCTTCCCAAAGGTCCCTAGGGATGCCCACACCCCAAAAACACCCTTTCCCAAAGGTCCCCAAGGGATGCCCAGCAGCACGGGGGCGCAGGGGACCCCGAGCATCCCTCCTCGCCCCGCAGCCACCAAGACCACTCACCAGGCAGGCTGCTGTTCACCAGCTCCAGGTACTGGTCCACGGAGGTGAGGATCTTGTAGCCGGCGCTGTTGACCATTACGCGGGGCGGCAGGTCCCGCTCATAGGCCTGAGCAGAAAAAGATGGTCATGGATGACGGGCAGCACGGCCACGCCACCGCAGCGATGGGGTGTCCCCCCTTGAAGCTGTGCCCACCAGAGATGGGCGAAAAAGGGTGATGCCCCTCACCAGTTTGTTCTCATAGAGGACCAAGCCGTAGTTGTGCGGGACCACACAGAAGCGGTTCCTCCACTTCTTGTTCTCCTCGATGTACTGGAAAAGGTTGCCCGAGTAGATGACGTGGTCCTCCAGTGGGACCTGCGGGGAGGAGACACGCGGTGGGTGGCACAGGGGGGCAGGGAGGGGGGCCCTGGGTACCCCC
>NW_008825051.1:56514-57317 GCF_000699105.1 Pygoscelis adeliae | reverse complement strand
TCGGGCTCGGGGAGCTCAGCAAGGTCCGTTCGTGGTTTGGGTGGGATTTTCTGCAGTAGGTCTCCAATTTCACCACTGGATTATCTCCTATAGCATTGCAAATTTTGGTGCCTGAAGGGGTGCATCTGGGTGCCAACCTGGGGGTTTCCACATGCACAGCCCTAGAAGACCTCAGAGGGGCTGTTCATATAGCAGTCGCACGTGGTGGTGTTCACCATTGCGGTGGTCACACTTCTGTCCCTGGCATCTCCTCCCTGGGAGACACACAAAGCTCAGCTGGGTGACCTGAGCCCTCCAGCAGCTCTTCCCAACCCCAGCTACTGCGATTTCCCTGGCTTGGGGCGGGCAGGAGCATGCGTGGTACTGCGTGGTAGTGGCCATCAACCAGAAGACCCTGCCAGGATACGGGTCAGAGGCAAGGTGCAGACGGCAGGAACGAAAGCCCTGCCCTAGCATGGTCTCCAGATGGGAAAAGCAAGAAGCCACCCTGTAGAGCCCAGCACCAGACGATGCTTAAATGCTCTGGACTTCATGGAGGACCACCGACAGGAACAGGCTGAGGACATCCCACACCCCCGAGCCCACCCCAGCTGAGCAGCTCCTCACCGCCTTTTGGCCCGCACGCCGGCAGCGTTTACGCCGTCCCAAACACAGGCTGGCTGAGTGAGCCAAGAATTTGTCCCAAGAATTTTTATGATCCCAGGAACATAAACAAGAGCCGAGAGCTCTCATGACAGGAGCGTGGTGCGGCGGCCGCCTCTCCTGCCATGGCCACCCACCATCCACCACAGTGGCTGGGAGGG
>NW_008825051.1:53789-55805 GCF_000699105.1 Pygoscelis adeliae | reverse complement strand
CAATGCCGGCATCCCTGCCGGGGGGAGCGAGACCTGGGTCTGGATACGTCAGCTTTGGGGCTCGTCCGGGAGAGGCAGGAGGGGGTGTTATGAGAAGAGAGGATGCTCAGGGACTGGTTTTCAGGGGCACGTGAGGATGTCGGACCAAGGCCACGACGTGCGCTGTCCCCACCGCTGGCTGGGGACGCCTGGGCTGCTGGAGAAACCAAAGACAGAAACATTTATTCCTTGTTCTCATCGCTGCTGCTCCTTGCTGGCATTTCAGGCGACTGAGCCACAATTCAGACCACAGCCTAGCTGTCCCCCTCTGCTCAGGAAGGCCTCCAGGCCCCGGTATCACTGCGGGAGCTGCCTCTGAGCACCACATCCCCACAGAGATGGCAAAATATAAGGTAAAAAATAAATATAAATTAAAAAAAACAAATGCCAGATTCCAGCTGGACCTGCCCCAGGACAGGGAGGATGCTATCCTGCATCTTCTTGACATCCACAACTTTTTTTGGCATATTTGGGGAGCGCAAAGCCCAGCCGGAGGAGATGCTCTCCCCAGCTCCTTGCAGAGCCACCCCACAGACACACAGGTCCCCGCGGTGTTTGGAGCCCTGCTACATCCCGGCCTGAGGCTCTGCCTGTGCCCTGGCAGAGGATGGGCAGCAGACGGGGCATCGCGCAAGAGGAATGTGCTATTTATATACTGGTGTTTTAGAAGACTTGCACGGAGTCCCTGACCTCCCTGCCTCGCCGCCGTTCCTCAGACATTCCTGGGCTGCTTGCTGGAGCTTTTTAATGAAGCAACCAACCTTGGGAGGGAGGTACCCCCCAGGGGGCTGATGGCATCTGCCAAATTGCAAAGAACCCAAGGGACGCCATGCCAAGGATGCCGGGCGCCCAGCTCCTGCCCAGGAACCTCCACGCCTTTATTTTGCTCAGCAGACCCAGCACCCAGGCAGCTTTCAGAGGAGATGGGGCACGTCCAGGTGCCTGGGCAAGATGTAACCTTCGTGAGTGAGCCAGAAGGACAGCCGCTGTGAGCACCCAGGGCTCAAGTCTGGTCTCATGAATGCAGTCTCTAGATTTCTTTAAAAAGCCTCAGACAAAAGCAGAAGCCCGTCCCCATGTGCAATTACATCTTCTCTTGCTTTCAAGGAGCACCCACAGGTCAGCAGCTCCACCGACCCGGCCAGAGAGGAACCCCAAACCCTGTCTGCCGGCGAGAAGCCCCGGCTGACGTGCATCTGCCTTTGGAGGTGGGAGGGGAGGGCAGGATCCGTCCCCGGGTGCCAGAGCCTCAAGCAACAAGGGGGGATGCTTGGAGACCTTTTGCCAGGCAGGAGACACATGGCTGCTGGAGATCAGACTCGGAGCCACCTCCTCTTCCCCCATGGGGTCAGGGACACCTGCCAGGGGTTTCCTACCCCTCCCTGGGCTTTTGCCTGGGCTGGAGCATCGCTCGCACCCAGGAGCGGGAGGACAACAGCCTGGCATGTCCTGCTTGAGGCTTCACTGGTCCCACGAGCTCCTGCCAGCCCTGGCATCAAGCACAGGCATCCACAAGACCTGCAGCCAAAAGCCAGCCTTGCCCCTGCTCGTTGCATGGGTTGGGAAAGAAAACCATCCCAGGGAGCCCCACATGCAGCACGGACGGTGCACAGTGCCGGGGGATGGGCTGGACCAGTGGCACGGGGACTACATTCCACCCCGGCAGGGTGGAATGGGGAGAGGGGATGTGCCCGGGCTTTGGGGAGGACATCGGTCCGTGCTCACTGGGCACAGGGATGGAGCTCCCCGCCGGCTCCAGGCTCCTCGCGCGGAGCCGGACTCTTACCTTGCGGTGGAGCAGCTGGGCCTGTGGCCCTCCGTTGCCTTCGATCTCATAGCGGACGCTGTTGAAGAGAGCTACGCCGTACTGCTCCTTGTAGCACCGGCAAAACTCCCCCAGCACCTTCCCCGTCTTCTCTGCAATGGGAGAGCACAGCCGCGTTAGGCAGGGGCTGGATTCAGGGGTCTCCTCTCTGC
>NW_008825051.1:51150-52857 GCF_000699105.1 Pygoscelis adeliae | reverse complement strand
TCTGTACCGCCCTGCCCCCGACGCACCCTGCCCGCTGGCGCCCCCTCCCCGCGTACACCCTGCCCCATGGAGCAACCCCTGCCCCATGCAGCACCCACCCCATGCAGCACCCTGCCCGTTGCAGCACCCTGCCCTCTCCCCTCCCCACCCCAGCTCCAGACCCCACAAGGGGTTCCTACACCAAAAACCCCACCACAAAGCATCACAGGTCTGGGGAGACAACTTCCCTAGAGCTGCCTTTGGCACACGGGGCCTCTACTTTGAATTTTGCTCTCAACTTTGCCCCAGAGCCTGTGAAAAGGAAAGAATTTGAGTCGCCTCCAACTATTTCTGACGGCTCAGCCTCTGCCAGAGCGCTGGCGATGGGCGCAGGGAGGAACGATGCTGGCTATGCATCCCCAGTGCAGGAGCCAGCACGATGCTGGGGGCACGAACCCAGACAAAACAGACCCTCGTGCCAGCCCCAGCACGGCGCGGCGGGAGCGAAAACCCCCAGCAGCGCCCGCCCCGGAGCCACGCTCACAGCCAAGCCAGCGCGAAGGAGCAGCTTGCTCCAGGGTGCTGCAAATCCCTGTGGGATGAGAAGCTGCAGAGGAAAATGCTGTCCGAGGACAGCGGCTGGGGGCAGATGCTCACCCCTGAGGAGCTGCTGGCACTGCCAGCACCGCGACAGGAGCCAACACGGCGGGCCAGCACCTTGCTGTGCCGCGGCTGAAAATCCCTTTAAATTTAAGCAACCTTTTTCGTGGCAAAGAACGAGACGCCTGCTCGTCCCAGCAGAGAAATTCCTCACCCCCGATTTTGGCATTTTCTCCTGGAAAAGAAAGAGCTCGCAGTCACGCCGCGCTTGCATCCGCACTGCACCTCTGTTGCAACTCCCGTCTACAAAACTATGATTTTGGCCGGGGCTCTGGGCAGCGATGCTGACAGCTGAGATTTAAAAGGACATTTTGAGGTTTCATTTCCTTTCAGTTCATGGGAAAAAAAGAGCCCCCGGTCCCCGGGCAGGCGAGACGGCTTAGTCACTCATTCTTCCCTGATTAACGACGGGGCCAATTAGGAGGTTTTAAGTAAATGGAAAAGCAAAAGTCGAGTACTTGCAGACATTGAAACAAAAGATTTGCAGTCAAATATCCAAGGTGACTAAATCTCCCCCAGCTCAGCAAGCCCCTCCGGGGTGCAGAGGGGATGCTGGGGGGCCACTGACGCTCCCTGCCAAGTGCCCCTGGCTGCCCTGCCAGCCACCACGCTCAGCCCCAGGGAAGCGAGAGGGGCAGGGACCTGCGGGGGGTCAGGAGGAGGTGGCCAGCGGCGTGGCGAGGAAGTGACACAAGGTGACACCGGATTTGGCAAGATGTGGACTGCTAACGGTGGTACAGCCGGGCTTTGCTTGAGAGCAGAGGATGGGAAGCCCACGCTGATGATGCCAGGGGGTGCCCCGACCCCCTCACACCCGTAGCAACCTGCGTGGGGCTCATGTGTCCCACATGGGAACCGGCTAAGCCACCCACTGGCTCCTTCACCAGGCTGAACAAAACCTCCCGGCAGTGCTGGGGGCTATGGACAGCATCCCCCTCCCTGGCTGCACAACCAAGGCCACCCATGAGCAGCCGTCCCTCTACGAGCCGCTTCGGCTGCACGTCCAGCCAAGAGCTGGAAGGGTTTGGGGACAGGTGGCAGTCCAGGGAGCTGTGTCCCCTGCCTCCT
>NW_008825051.1:48872-50183 GCF_000699105.1 Pygoscelis adeliae | reverse complement strand
CACCGAGCCCAAAGCAGCGCCAGCACAACAGCATGGGCCGGACGGGAAGGCAACAGCCCCAGAGCAGCCGGTGCCACTGGCGATGCGGGTTGAACCCCCAAAGGCATGGGGGCTGCAGCCCTCACATATTGAGAGGTCATGGCCCAGCCAGAGCAGCCCCGGTCCACTTTTAGTCCCTTTGAACCAGGGCAGGAGGTGGTCTCACCCTCAGAAGGACTCCAAAAGCTGCGTCAAACTGCCCAAGCTGGTCCAGTAGCCTGGACCGGCTGCGTCCTGCCCTTGGAAGCATCTCCAGCACCAGCAGCAGCCCCACACACGCACAGACCAAGGCAGAAGCCAGGTCTTTACCCTGACCTCCCATATGACCAGGGCCAGCCCCAGCTCCGGCACCTCTTAGAGCAAAGCCAAGGAGAAAAAAAACGAGCCATGAGCTCCAGGTCTAGCCCAGAGCCCTTATCGCCCGGAGAACAGCATGGACAGCTTGACCGTATCCTTCCCTCCAGCTGCCTGTATTTGCTGCCTGCAGTTCGTTTCACCGCGGTGGGGAGACCGGGGCTCCAGAAACACCATCCTGGCAGCCTCTGGCTCACAGAGAGCCCTGCCAGCACGAGTGCGTGGCCAGAGCTCGTTTTCCTCATTACCCTCGAAATCATGTGAAAATGAGAGTGATGCTTTAAATAGCCCAGGCCGTGGCCGACAGAGTCAGCAGACCTGGCAGCGGGGAGGTCAGATCCTCCACAGTTTTTGCTGCAAAGTTTGCTCGGCCCCCACCCAACAGCGGTGCCCTTCTTGCTCTTGACGCATCCATGACCTATGGAGGTATCTGCAGGATCAGGGCTGCCGCAGCATCACAGCACGTCCTAGGTGGGACAGAGCCTGGCAGGGACAGGGACGTGGTTCAGCCCAGGTGGCTCCCCGGGGCTGGGGACCAACTCGGCCTCCCCCAGCACCGGGCTGAGTGGCACGCCACCGGGCAGGCTCTGTCGGGGATGCTTGGCAAAGCCGCTCTTCAGACGAGCATCCCCCCGTACCCCTCCAAAGATACCCGATAAGCTGAGGTTGGGGACGTTCTTCCCCCTTTCCTGACTTGCCAGGATCTTGGGTAAGCAGAGGGTGCACCGCTCCTCTGCACCCCAAACAGCCTTCACCCCTCCCGCGCCTGGCAGAAGCCAGGCCAAGGTCCTGGAAGCTGTGCCTCTGGGGACGCAGAGCTGCCTCCTGCTCCCCGGCTGCCCCCGGGCTGGCCTGGCTGGAGCCTGGGGCATGGCCACCATGCTCGTGGCCACCACGCTCATGGCCCCCCAAGGGACA
>NW_008825051.1:47391-48719 GCF_000699105.1 Pygoscelis adeliae | reverse complement strand
GCTGGGCTACTCGTGCCCAAAGCAGCACACGTCCCCACACACACCCCTGCGCACACCCATGCACAAACGTGCACACACGCATGCACGCACGCATGCACACACACATGCACAAATATGCACGCACACACGCGCACCCATGCCCACCCACGTGCACGCATGCCCACACACGCCCACGCACACCCATGCACACACACGCATGCCCACACACGCCCACGCACACCCATGCACACACACGCATGCACCCCCCGGGGAGGCTGGAGGCCAGAGTCTGACAAATCCAAGCAGGAACAGTCATCCGCAACCTCCCTTCAGCCCACATCCCGTTTTGCAAGCCCAAAGCCCCACGTCCCTCACGCCAGACACACCCTCCAGAGATCGTGTCATCCCTCTGCTCCTATTTAAATATATTCGGGGGGGGGGTAAGGGTGCCTTTGAAATCCCAACCTTCCCCAGGAGCCCCGCTGGGAGCCCCCCTGTGTTTATGTAGCCGAGATGAGTGGGAGCAGGAGCAGCAGCTGGGAGCAAGCCCTTGTGGGATGCCGCAGGGATGCCTCACCAGAGGCAGGGAATTTTCCCCCAGTCCAGAAAAAAATAAGAAAAAAAAAAAAAACAGGACATTGAAGCAGAACCCCTGGGCTGGCTGAGCCATGGCCCCCGCACTCATGACAAAACCTTGCCTGGCTCATTTCCCCCGGCCCCCGCGGGACAGCCTGACTCAGTGGGGCCGCAGGAAAGCCACGGCTCCCCCTGCCTCCACGTAGGCATCCCCACGTCCCCTCGCCGCCGCCGGCACAGCAAGGGGGGGACGGCACGGGGATGTGTTTGCAGAGCAATAGAGGAGTGGACACCCGGGAGGGCCGGGCCATCACATCCCTTTGCTGGGTGTCCCTATCCTGGTGAAGGTCCCTCTGTGCCACGGTGGTGATGGCCCGTGCCGTGGTGGCAACGACCCATAGGACATCTCGCTGGCAAGGGGACCCACGAGCAGCATGTGCTGGCCCGGCCAGACTTGCCAAGGCTGCCGGGGAAGGAGTTAATCACTAATTTAGCCAGTAAATGGTTAGCGAGCGGGGGCGGGTTGCTGGGGGCAGGCTCCCAGCAGCCCCAGAGTGGGTGGCACTGACAGGGACATCCACGGGCTGGCATGCAGTGCTGCCAGCCCAGCCAGCTCGCACCTCGGGGAGGCAGGAATGGACGGAAGCTGATTTCCACCCAGATACAGGCAGCAAAACTCAAAAGGGCCCCTCCCCGCCCGTCCGCCGGCTCCTGGGCACAGAGGGGTGCCGGTGCAAGGTGGCAGGGCACACTGCTCACCGGGACGGCCCTGC
>NW_008825051.1:46332-46783 GCF_000699105.1 Pygoscelis adeliae | reverse complement strand
GGCTCGGCCCTACGAGATTTTAGGAAGGGCAGCGTGACAGGACACGTGATGGCTCTGGGCAGGCTGAGCATCACAGCAACGCCGCGACAACCAGCAGAAGGGACAGTGCAAGAGGTGCCACTGTCGACAGGGCACTGAGAAGAGCCGAGAGCCGCTGCAGCTCCCTGCAGAGAGCCGGGCGAGCATCCCGCAGCACCGAGGGGCGCACCCGAAGGGTTAAGCCCCAGCTGGCAGTTTAGGGTTTCAGGAATTTGAATCTGAGTTCATTTCCACCCAGAAAACACAAACTCCTTCACATGGGCCTGACTCAGCCCAGCTGAGCATCCCCTGAGCATCGCCCTGGGAGGGGGGTTTCCAGCGCGGGCTCCCAGGGCGATGCCGGGAGGGGGGGGGGTCGGGCACTGGCTCCCCACCCGGGAGGACACGGGGGCGGCAAAGAGGCTGAAGGGGG
>NW_008825051.1:45805-46207 GCF_000699105.1 Pygoscelis adeliae | reverse complement strand
AAAGACTGGGGACCGTTTCCCCTCTCACCTCCCTGCACGAACCCAAATGCACCCTTCACACAAACCCACCCAAAACCAGCCCGGGGTATTTCTGCTCCAGGCTGCTATTGGGATTTAGACTGAGCTTATCTGGAACAAAGTGGGAGCAGAGGCTGCTCCCGGTGCCTGCCCCGGCTCTTTGTGCACTCCTCTGACGCCTGCACCAGGGCACAGCACTGCCTGCACCCAGGGCACAGCTCAGCACCGGGGGACCCGGCAGGACAGGGATCACCGCCTGGCTCCAGCACTGCTCCAAACTCCATCGGGAATATTTTCAGCTACAAATCCGCCTAGAAGCATGGTCCGGGTGGAAAGGGGACGCATCCTGCCGCCCCCTCAGCAGCAGCCCCGTGCCGCTCCGCG
>NW_008825051.1:43663-45417 GCF_000699105.1 Pygoscelis adeliae | reverse complement strand
CCCCCTGTCCCCCCGCCCCGCCCCCGGCTGCGGCGGTTGCACAATGCCGCTCCCCTCCCAGCCCAGAGCAAACAAACCTGCCGAAGCAGAGCCGTGCCCAGCGCGGCCGCAGGAGGATCTAAAGCAGGCCACGAAATGCACGGGGCCGAAAACGAAGCAGCACATTCAGCAGCGGCTCCTCAACCTAGGAACAGCCGAAAAACCCCGACAGCGCTCTCGACCACGCTTCGGACACCCTTCACCCGCTGCTCTTGCTCCCCAATCCCAACCACGAAGCCAGACTCAGCCCCCTGCCTGAGCCCCGCTCTCACGGCTCAGGGCCGCATCCAGCCCAGCAGGCGAGGGATTAGTGTCCAGCTACGTGCTGGCGGGTGTTTTCCCGAGGCGTGGATGCCGGTCTCCCGCTGCTCCCCGGGAACAAGGCTGCTGCGGGGCTGCGTGCGAGGAATGTGCATGTGAATAACAAACAGCACTCGGGGCCTTTGAACATCTCCCGAGAAGCTGGTCGGGGCTGGACTGAGCCCAGGCACTGGGCGGCACGAGATGTCTGCCCTGAACCTCCCTGCCCAAACAGCCTCTGAGGGGTGGGGGCTGGAGGAGATTCCCCCCCGCCCACCCAACCCTGCCTGATCCAGGCAAGACCCTCCTGCCTCGTCCCTTCCCCTTTGAGCAGCCTTGCCTTTAGGGGTGATGCTCCAAAGCCACGGGGCACAGGTGCCCACACAGGCACCCCAGCTGGGCTAAACCCACCCAAGCCCAAAGTGTCACCTGCCCAGAAGGCACAGGGACCAGGTTCAAGCCCACCAGAAGAGGTGATTGCACTTGCAGGATAGTCCAGATACGTCCCACGGGCAGGGAGGTGGCTGTGGGGAGATGAAGCATCCCCACGGAGCAGCTCTGCTCAAGCTGGGTACCATCCCCCAAACCCTGTGCTGGACCAGGACCCGCTGCCCTCATCCCGGCTGCAGTCACATCACCCCACATGTCCCTTGTCCCCCGGGGTCCCATCAGTGCCTGGCCAAGCTGGAGAAGAGCTGCCAACCCTTTGGTGCTCACCCCACGGCGGGGGCTGCCCCGCAGCAGGGTGGGACCCAGCATCACCCCTCCCCAGATAAGGCCCTGCTCATCCACCAGCACCGGCCCAGCAGCATTGCATCCGCTCCAGCGTGGTGCAACCCCCACCGCGGCTGAGTCAACGCCAGGTCGCAGGCAGTGCTGCTGTGGGGTGGTGCACTGGCAGCAGTGTCCTTTGGGCACCCGCGGGGAGACCCACGGCACCTGGGAGCTGCGGGACCGGAGGGGTCCCCAAGGCAAAGGGGCCAGATCAAACCTGGGCATCTCCAGGTCTCTCATGCTCCAGGCGCCGGGGACAGCAGGGGGTGGGTGGTCCTTGTGCCGGGATGTCCCAGTAAATGCTTCTGTGCTCGGCAGGGGACGAGCAGCTGGCCCCCTCGTGCCCCCCTGTGCCCAGCCCCAGGGAGAGGAGATGAACCTGGCACGCTCTCCCTCCGCCAAGCTGGCCGGTGCCAGCGGGAAACCCAATCCAGCACTGCAGGAGGAGACCAAACAAAGACTTTTATGTACCTAAAAAAAAAAAAACAACCCCAAAAACCAAACCAAAAAACAAGAGATATTTGAACAAAACAGCCCTGAGCCTGTTCTGGGCTCTGCCGCAGGCCGTGCTGCTGGGGGTGTTCCTGTGCCCAGCTCCTCCACAAGACCAGGGCAGGACAGAGGGTCTGCAACTGCCCCGC
>NW_008825051.1:42024-43384 GCF_000699105.1 Pygoscelis adeliae | reverse complement strand
TCCTTTCCTCGCTGCAGGAGGGTGGGCGCCAGCCGGCAGAGCGAAGCGGCTCCTGGATGTTCCCAAAGCAGGGATGTTCCCAAAGCAGGGATGTTCCCAAAGCAGGGATGTTCCCAACATGGGGACGTTCCCAAGGCAAGTGTTGGGATCAGAGGAAGGAGCTCAGGATGTTTCCCAAGGCTGAGCCACCACTGCTTTGGGTGCCTGGGAGCTGGCAGCCCTGCTCTCCTGCCCCATGTAGCGGCACTGAGGTCACCCCAGCTTTGGGGCACGTCCCTTCATGCAGGGAAACCCCCCAAGGGGCACCACCCCTAGCGCCGAGCAGAGCTGGCAGAGGGAAGGAGCCAGGACAAGCATGCCGTGCCCCAGGAGCCACCAACATAGCAGGAGGGGAGGGAGGTCCTGTCCCAGGTCCCCTGCCAGCTCCAGGGCAGAGCGTCCCATCCATCCCTGCTGCATGGGGACATCCCATCCTGGGGACTCCCATAGCGGAGGGGTCCGAGCCCCACAGAGCGGGGCTGGGAGCCCGGCTGCAGGCAGGGACAGATCCCTGCCGGGGAAGGGCAGGAGGACACGGAGAAAGGCACCATACTCTACCATGCCGGAGCCGGGACCTGCACCGAACGCCGCTGCCCTTTCCCTTTGAAAAGGGGGAAAAGGTGGAGTTTTACTCCTTCCTCCCACCCCGGTCCAGGAGGCTGGGAGGAAGTCTGCTTGCAACAAGCGGCTCGGCTCTGCTCCTTCCTCCCCTCCTGGCCCTGCTGGCACCGGGCTCTCCATAGAGCTGGTGTGGGCACATCCAGGCACGGGGCAAGGCTCAGGGGCCAGCCAGGGGCTGGGGAGGGGGCACAGCTGCTGCTTGGGGATCTCACGGCTGGGCACCGGCCGGGCTCCGGGGGCTGCTGCCCAAGGGTGCAGCGACACCTTCTACAAACTGGGTGGTGGGACCAGACCTGGATCCTGCAGGGGCTCAGCCTCGTGCTGGAGAGCTGGTGCTCGCCTGCCTTCAAACCTTGCCCCAGCAAGCTCACGTGGATAAGCATCCCTGGATCCCTCCAGCCCTTCTGCCTGCTGAAAAGCTCCGAGACGCACGGAGCCCAGGGTCCTAGCGGTGTGGGAGGCGAGAGCCCCATCCTGCGAGGAGGCAGCTTTCCAGCTTCCCCCCATCTCCCCGCTCATTGGGAGCAAGGGCAGGGCAGCTGCTGCCCGGGTTGTGAAATAAAGCCTGGTTGCAGGACGCTGTAAGAGGGATGGAAATGGGACGGATGGGTCCGACGCCGCTCCTTTACCAGGGGGTGGGACCAGGCTCCCGCCAGCAAGGCCGGCTGCAGGGTCTGTCCATGGCACCCCTTGCACCTCC
>NW_008825051.1:38426-41679 GCF_000699105.1 Pygoscelis adeliae | reverse complement strand
GGTCCCTGGGAGGGTGAGATAGAGCTGACAGGGGGTGTGCCAAGAGGCGCCGAGCTTCCCTGGGCTCAGAGCCAGCCTCTGCAGCGATTTGAGGGCAGGAGGGAGGCAAAGGCATGGGAAATCCCAGCGCTTGGCTGTGCTTCCCTTGCTGGGTCCCTGCAATGGCTTTAGGGGTGTCTGATACTGCAGTGGGGGGCGGTCCTGGTCTGCAGGGTGCTTTTCTCTCCCTGGGCTGACCCGAGGGCCCAAGGAGAGCTCTCAGCTGCGATGCCAGCTCTGCTCCTCCTGTCCCCAGCCCTCCTGCTCCCAGGCAGAGCAGGGATACCCTCCATGCGTGCCCCAGCTTGCTCAAGGCAAGGCCTTTGGATAAGCCCTGGCTGGGGGAGGCAGGGAAAGCCCCCCCAGGAGGGAAGGCAGGCTCTGCCCCGGGGCTCCTACCTCCTGCCCATGTGGGAAGGCCACTGGCACAAGAGGCCCCCGCAGCCGGTGATGTCCCCTGCCCCAACACGCTGGCTCCAAGCAAGCCCCGTGCCCCAACATGATGGCTGCAGGTAAGCCCTGGCTTGCCAGAACCAGCCCTTCCCCACTGGCAGGGAGCCCTGACATGCCAGGGGAGTTATTTATTTCACAATGAAAGAAGACACACACTTTGTTACGAGAAACCACTCCACATCTCCAGCACATTGCAGCACCGATCCCTCAGAGCCTCCCTGCATCGGTGTCCCCCCGGGGGCAGGGTGAGGGTTTTCAGCCTCAAGACCAACCCCAGCGCCCATCACCAGCAGCCACCGCCTCCCGTGCCGGCTGGAGCTGATCTGCAGCCAAGGCTAGGAAATGAGTGTCACGCTTAAGGAAGCCACGGCAAACCTCTTCCCGCTGCTGGCACACCACCCCACCACCCCCCCCGCCCCCGGCAGCGGAACACCACAGCCAGGCACCTTTCGGCGTTCGCCGGGCACCTCCGGACCTGACCCCGCAGCCCATCCTGTCGGCACCCAGCCTCCTGGCAGGAGAAGGATGCTCCTCGGTGGCATCGGGGATACGCAGCCGATGCCCGACAAGGCTCGTTGGAATGGAAAGGCTGTGGGTCCGGCACCAGGGGTGAGGCTCAGTGTCACCTGTGCCACAGTTGCATGGGCTGGTGGCTGTAGAAGTCCCACCCCAAATTAACAGCTGGTTTACTCAGCAATTAACAGGCTGGCAACCCCCTGGAGATGCCAGAACAAGGTGTGAGCTCTTAGGGACCCTCCCTGCTCTGCCGCCCACCTCCCCATCCATCTGGCTGTGGAGGCACAGGGCAGCTCCTGCTGCATCCCTGGGCTCTCCCACCCACCGGGTGCCCGGGACCACCAGCCCCACGGGGCAGAGCCACCCATCTCCTGCCAGCCACGCTCCACCTCACCCCCCTGGAGAAGGGGTCCATGGGGCTGGGACGCACTAGGAAAGGAGTTATTCCAGCACAAGGGAAGAGCTTCATCCAGCCCCTTGCTGAGGGCACCTATTGCCCTGGACAGGAGGGGACACTGTGCAAAAACCCAAGGCACCCAGTGACATCTTGGCTTTCCTGGGAGCCCTGGCAGGACACCCCATGCCTGCCACCCTCGTGTCCCCAGGCGATGGTGCCTGTGCTGGGCATCCTTGCGAAAGGAGGGGGAGCCAGTCCCTGCTGCAAATCTGCGGAGCAGGGCAGGAGCAACTCCCAACCCACATTTGGGAGGAAGAGGAGAGTGAGGGCAGCCGACGGGTATTGACAAACAAGCTGGGTGATTCAGGCCAGGATGATGTCTGAAGCAAGGCGGCAGAAGGAAGCACTTACCGGCCGTAGAGACCCTAGAGAAAGGGATGCAGGAGCTGCAGGCAGCACTGCCTGAAAACCACTCCAGTGTAGATCACACCCCCTGGGCTGCCCTGTCAGTCCCAGTGCAGTGGAGCATCCCCAGTGCTGGCAGGGATGCTGCCTGCATGCCTGCTCAGGCAGCCGGAGAGAGGTCCAGCCCCACCAGCACCACCAGTGGGAGGAAAGACCGTGGTCCTGAGCCACCAACACACAAGTCACACACGCATGTGGCTCATGACCTCTGGGAGACGTTGGCATCAGCCTCACTGCAGCCTCTGCCACGTGGACTGGGACACAGCATGGGACCTTTGCAGCACGGCTTTGACAGCAGTGGTCCCGATGCAGAGGAGCCCGCGCTGTGCATGGCACGGGAAGGCTTTTTGCCACCTCCCTCCTGCCTTTAACCCACCTGCAGTGCTCAAAGCTCTGCTCCCAGCAGGGGGGAAGGATCTGGCCCAGGTTCTCACCATCTCCCCGCAGCCCCAGGGCTTCCTGCTTGCCCAGTCAGCACAGTTCTGCTGGTGTAAGGGGGCTGCAGCCATGGGGAGCATTGCCAAGCCCAGAGAACTCCCATCCCTGCTGCAATTAGGGGTCACATCAACCTGGGCAGCTCCTCCAAACTCCCCAAAGTCGGGAGGACAACTAGGAAAAGTTGCTTGGAGAGGCGATGGATCCCTCCCCGGGAGCCGGCAGGAGCAGCGGCAGCGGAGAACAGGCCGAGCTAGGCAGGAAAACCCGGAGTTTTCCCTGCTGCGTTGCTTTGCATGCCTGACAGCAAGTCGTGCCTTGCCTGTTGGGTTATGGCCCCTCCCAGCTCTGGGGGCTTTTCACCTCGCGAGGAGCCCAGGCAGAAAGCAGAGAGGTGCTTAGTGAACCCTGTGGGCTCCACTCTCTCCCAGGGAGGTGTCCCAGTACAGGTGCGGGTCCTCCCTACTCACCCCGAATCTTCAGAGCTGCAGCATGCCACAGGACATGTACCAGCCCAATCTCCACAATCCTGTTTCACAGGAATCCTATTTTCCCCATGAAAACTCGTCTGCAGCCCCCAGCCCCCCTGAGCATGGGCTGAAACCCCCCACTGTAACAGCTCAGTCCCTGCCAGGGTGCACCCATCCAGCCTGGCCTTGCAAACACCTAATTTCTGGCCCAGCAGGGACAGATTCCTGCATAGGAAACCCAGCCGGCCTTTTCCTTGTTATTCTTCAGGATTAAGATCACAGGGCTTGGACAGGGAGCGAGAACCAGTAAGTTAAATGGAGATTCAGGATGTGCTTTGGACCCGAACGCGCTGTGGTGAGCAGTTGTGCACAGACCCAAGCCGGTGCAGGCTCATGGATCAGCCGCGTCGAGCTTTAACTATGCAACACGAAAACCCCACAGCGTGTTCCAAGCTCTCCTTCAAAGCTCGCAAACCTG
>NW_008825051.1:37824-38412 GCF_000699105.1 Pygoscelis adeliae | reverse complement strand
TGACCCGCATACCACGTAAGCATTCCGGCCAGCCGGCCCAGGACGGCGGGGCCTGGCAAGGCGGATGGGCTCCACCATACGCTGCAAGACATCGAGCCCGTGTGCCGGTACCGCAGCAGCTGTACCACGCTGCTCCATCAGTGCCGGACCCACAGCAGTTTTTTCCCCAAAGCCCTTGGGGAAAAAGGACTTCAGAGCCGCTCCCGCGGCTTTATGGCGGAGACGGAGGAAAGAGAGGGCAGAGCCACCTCCAAAACCCCGGCACTCCCTGAGCCCTTGAGCTCTCCGCAAGGCGCACAAGGTCCAGCACGAAGCCACGCTCCTCCGTGCCACCCGACTAGGTGCAGCTTCACGGGGGGGTTGCTTAACCCGGCGGAGAGGAGGGTTTTTCAGCTTGGGGAGCTGAAACCAAAGCCGAAGCACAAAAGGTCTCAGAGGTCAGGTCCTGCCTGCTTAGGAGCCCTGGGGAGCGAAGCGCCCGCCTCACAAGTGACGCAAGGTGGCTTCGGGGAGGGCACAGCACCCCGACGGAGGGGTGACCCCACTTGCGGGGGTCAAGCGAGTCACCGCAGGCACCAATTAGCAGCC
>NW_008825051.1:35343-36359 GCF_000699105.1 Pygoscelis adeliae | reverse complement strand
CCTCACGCCCAGGTCCTCGTCAGCCTCAACCTTGAGCTCCTCTCAATGCCAAGGTGTGCCGCACCAAGGAGGGCGGCTGTGGGAGCCGGCCGGGCAGCGAGACAGGGTGGGAGGCAGGCGAGGGGCCCCTCTCCCTCCCCAGCCTCCGGGCAGCTCTCATCATGTGGGAGAATGGGATGGAAAAACTCAAGCTGCCTTAAAACACTTTCCAGCCATGGGTTTTGGACCAGGAGCTGTTTGGCCCCACTCTCCCGGGGTGGGGGAAGCCAGGAGGGGGCTGGCATCTCCCGGATCAATCAGCATCACTGGGGAGCTGGAGGGCACACTCGAAGTGGGATACTAGAACCAGTAACGCTCCGCCGATCCAGCAAAATCCCCTCGCACGCACTCCAACGGGGCTGAAATTTGCCTGGCCGGATCCATGGGGTGCTGCTGGGCGGTGGGTGAGCTCCCAGGCCCGGGGCTGCTCGACGAGGGAGGGAAGCAGCCGGGGCTGGGGAGCTGGAGGAAGCGGTGGAAAAGCTCCTCCTTCCTCTGCTGTTGCTGCAGCTCCTCTCCCAAGAGCAACAGGCGGAAACAGCCCTCGCAGGATCCTCCGTGCGCTGCCTGGGCAGGATCCGGCCGGAGGAAAAGCCTTGCCTGCATCGTTCCCAGACCCCTGGGCACAGCGAGCAGCCAGGGTGTGACCAAGGGAGGAAGAGGAGGAGGAAGGGGGAGGACGTGGCGGCGTGGCCAGAAAGTTCAGGCCGTTCCCAGCTGCAGGGCGGCTCTGGGGACTCGCTGCCGAGGTGGATCTGTGCCTTGGGATCGCTCCGGTCCCCAGATGCTTCCAGACCACTGGGAACCTGGGCTGGGCTGGGCAAAGCGCGGCTCAGCCGCGGCCAGGTTGCTTGGCCAGGTCCAGGCCAGCCGGCGTGGAAACAGCTCTGAGGTTGTGCCGCGAGTCTTTTCTTCGGCTGGCCTGTTTACGCAGCGGCGGGGGGGGGGGGGGGGGGGGGCCACCCCCGGGGCGGGGG
>NW_008825051.1:33686-35279 GCF_000699105.1 Pygoscelis adeliae | reverse complement strand
CATCTTGTTTCTCCTGCCTGAAATAGCTCTTCTCGGCCGGCCGCCGGCTGCTGGGCTGGGGAGGGGGACGGGAGGCTGCTCACACCTCTCCCTGCCAGATGCCACCACCCCTGCCCCAAAATGGTGCCCACCGCCCGCCTGGCGCTAACACCTGGGGGCGGGGACCAGGGGCTCCTTCCCCCCCCCGTGCCATGCCATCACTCCCTGGGGCCAAGCATCCCCCTGGGAGAGGGCAGCGGGTGCTCCCACGCCAGGCCGGGCTCTGCTAAAGCCAAACACTCAACACGAGGCCAAAGAACATCAGGGCATCAACTGGCATCCAGATGCCACCCTGCATCTGCCCCAGCACCCACGGGAGCGAGGACGGCTGGGTTTGGGCTGCGGCCGGGTGCCGCTGGGGCTGGGGTATCCCCTGGGCTGGGCTGACCCCGCGAGGACACCCACCACGCATCAGCCCTTTCCATCTTGACATGTCTCTTACCCCTGCAAGTCATTTCAAAGGCAAAATTGTTTCAAAGCTGAAATATTTACCTTTTTCTCTTTGCAATGCCCCGTAAGAAGGCTTTACCCTTAGCAGCGGGCTTGTTTGCCATTTGTCTGCCTGGCCAAAACACTGTTGAAATCAAGGGATTCTTGTGGGAAATTTAGCTACAGCAAAATCTCATTTCCAATAGAATATTTTTCCACTGGAGGCTTTTAAACACTTTTCCCCAGCACTGATCCCCGAGGAGTCTGGCTCTGAATTCATTTGAAAGTCTGCCTTAGTGGGGTGATGGTATTTAAAAGGTGGGGAAAATGCATCCACCTCCCTCAGATAAAAAAAAAAAAGTGAATATCTACCCATGGTAATAATTTCATTACTAGAAACCAAGCGTCATTTCTTTAAAAGAAGCAAGGTATGGAATACGATTTAGGCAGTGCACACACAGTCCTGCTAAATAGACCAAGTAAGTGGTATAAAACCCTTATTTTTGAAAAGTCAATCCACATAAGCACTGGAGCACTACATACTGAGCCCTTACCTGTCTCTTTTTCCCACTGACGTATTTCATAAATAAAAAAACCCCAACCTAATTAAACAGTAAAAAATAGAGAGCATTGATAATTGCTGATTTGCAAACAGGAAGGTTATACTTGTGGCGTGCAGAAATAGTGTGTCAACAGAGACTGGACGCCGTTAACGCAGAGACAGAAGGCCATTTCTGGGGCTTGAAAAACCACCTGAAGATGAGCACGACATCCCGGCACCATTAGTCAGCGCCGTGCAGTGACGCAGCGCCGAGCTTTTCCTGCACGCTGGCTGGTGGCAGAGACAGGCTCAGCTGCTAAAGCTTGGGAGGGGGAAAGTGAAGGAGTTATCTGAAGGGTTTTGTCATGATAGGAGGCGTTTGGGAGCTCCAAGCTCAGCAGTGGCATCACGTTGAACGCTTCTCGGTGTATTCCCATGTGGCCATGTGCAGAGGGGATTGTCCCCGACACGGTCCTGGTCAGGGTTTCCTCCATCCCCGCCACCCCACGGGGGTGCCCGAGGAGGATGGGGACAGGGATGAGGATGAGGATGGTTTGTCCTTCCTCTCCTGCTGCCAGTTTCTG
>NW_008825051.1:31583-33458 GCF_000699105.1 Pygoscelis adeliae | reverse complement strand
CAGCCGCCCCGGCAGCAGCCCCTGCCCGCCGGCTCGGGCATCGCCCCGCTCTCCTTCCCCGCATCCCTCTGCAAAGGCACCTGCTCCGGGTGATGCCGCTGCCAAGGCTGGAGCTGAGCCCCGCTGGGATCAGGAGCCCTCGGCATCCCTGAGCAGAGGGAAACCAAACACAGCAGCTCCTGCACCGCAGATGATGCTCAAATGGGTTTATCAAGCCCGGCCCCATGTCTGCCCCACGTGCTGGGGCTGCGAGCAGACCCAGCACAGATATCCCTCCCGTTAGAGACTGTGCAGATACGGAGTTTTAAAAAAACACACCATGATAAAGTCTAATCATCCCAGCTAATTACATCTCTCTAAACAGGTGGAAATAATGCTTATCTGCCTGCAGCTGGCTGAATTATCCTAGCTTCGAAATGAAGGATTTCCCTCTGAATACAGCGTAGGAGAATAAATGCTCTCATGGTTTCAGGCAGCTGCCTGGGATTGTGGCGATGGCAGCAGCGACCTGAGATAGTCCCCGAATCGGCAAAGCCCTCAAAGTGTGTGTGAAGCCTGAGGCTGGTGCAGGAGTCCACCATGATGAGCAAAGTACTCCAAACCTCTCCTTCACTCTCCCGGGGACCCAGCACGTCTCCTGGACGATCCTGATGCCCCAATCCATGTCCGTGAGGGAGCATTTAAAAAAAAAAAAGTTGATTATGTGGGATATTTTTATGCTCACAGCAGTCAAACCAAGCCTTCCAGGGTCTGTGTGCTCAGCTCCCTGCCCGTCCTGCCCCTTCAGCTGGTCCCCCTGGATTCAGTACCCACGGGGAGGATCACCCCTGCCTTGCTCCCCTTGGATTTTCCATGCAGTCATTACCACGGTGTAAAATCTGACCTCCTGGCAGCAAAGGTGGTTGATGCACCTGCAGAGCACCCAGAACAGGCCGTTCCCCATCACTTACCGCCTCCAGGACCCGCTGAATTCCTGCAACCACTAAACACAGGAGTACATTGCAGGATAAAGCTTTCAGCCCAGTGAATAATATTTATTTCCCTTTCTCTGACATAAAGAGCAATCAGTGGAGTTTTCCTTTCACTCTCATTGACCCTGGGACGAGGATCTGTTTCCACCTCAGCCAGATCATCGGGAAACCCGATCGCTTTGGGGGAAGAGGCTGGGAGTACTTGCGGGCAGGAGGTGTCGCCTGGAGGTTTCAGGGTATCCTTTGCCAATAGAGCTGCATGCATTTCTCCGGTGGCCCTGGCCAGCCAGCGCAGCCGGGCTCAGGTCCCCATCCACGGGGGGACGGCCACATGCAAACCCACCCCGGGGTCACCTCTAAGGCCTCAGAGGTGAGACAGACTCTGCTGCGGCGTGGGGTCTGAGCAAGCCAAGGTTGGGCAGGAGGGAAAAGCACCCGGCAAACAAGGGTGTGAACATGTCCTCCTGCTCGTGCGCTGGGGGCTGCTCGCCTTCACGGGAACTGGTCTTGGTGCGATTAACAGCTGTATAATTGCAGCAGTAAAACTTCCTTCTGCTGATAAAGTCGAGGCCAGCTCTGCCCGGCCCCGCAGAGCAGCAGTGCCGTGCCCGTGGATCCGGGGATGGGCCCAGTGGGTTGTCGCACCCTCAGTCCCACTGACTCCGGCGGGATTTGCTGTGCTGGAGCAGCGCTCCGAGATAACAAGGTGATTAAGCAGTGCTGAATCAGGCCTGCCGCGACCCCGGCTTTTGCTGAATCAGGGCCAGAGCCGGGGCAGGATCAATAACCTCCAGCCCCAGCTCCAGCCTGGGCACGGAGCCTCTGCGCAGAGGGATGGAGAGGACCAGCCCCAAGCCCGGCCTTGGCTGCGGAGCAACTCGGGACCCTGCGAAAAAACACCAAG
>NW_008825051.1:27816-30909 GCF_000699105.1 Pygoscelis adeliae | reverse complement strand
GTGGGCACCGGCATGGCGCACGGGCGCTGGCACAGGCACAGGGCATGGCATGGGCACGGGGCATGGGCGATGCCTCCCCAGCCCCTCCAGCTGCTTGCAGGCTGCTGCGGGGACCCAGGAGGGGCTGGGGAATCTGCCAGCTGCCCGGCTTTCCTGAGGAGCCCACACCGATGGGCACTGGACACCAATAAACACGGGAACAATGGTCTCAGCCCCTTTAGCTCCGGTGGCTATTCCCAGCATGGATCAGGCCAGGACGCGGCCCTGGCTCTGCCCCTTTCTGTGGGATACTGTGAAGAGTGGTTTTCTGACCTGTGGGTTCTGCCCCACTTCCAAATCCTGGGCAGGGACAGGGCATTGCATCATGCAAGGCCTGGTGCTGGGTCACTGCAGCCACCACTCTGGCATTTGCACCAGGGAAAGGAGAAAAACCGTATGTTTGAGCAATGATGAACAGCTGGAAACAGTGGGAAAACCCAAAGCACAAAGCCTGGGCCCTGCTTGCACCCAGAGCAAGTATCTCTGCTCAGAGATCATCACCCCTCACTGCCTCCAGCGAAAACACCGGACACTTGGGAATTATTAACCCGGAGCAGCTTCACCCCGGGCAGCTCATGGGGACGAAAGCAACGGGTGATGCTGTGCCCTCCCTGTCCCTGCAGCCACCTTCCCTTGGGACACGTTCCCGGCCCCGGGGCGAGTCATTTGGCTTCATCATCACCAGTTTGCCCCTGCCTGCACTGGGGGTGCGGTGGAAGCAGCCTCCCTGTTTTACACCCCCTGACGATGGATGCATCCCCCAGCGGGACGAAGTCTGGGGGTTTCCCCCTCCCCAAGGCTCTGGAGGAGAGGACAGACCCAGGGCTCACACAGTTTTGCAGAGACTCACCCTGTCCTGTGAGCCAGCGGCCCCAGGGGAATCAGAGAGGGCCCAGGGATAAGCTCTCGCTCTCCCATGGCTGCCCTGTGGGTGCCCCTGAGCTCCCAAATGCACCTGGAGAGTGCCCGGTCCCCAGGGAAGATGGGCAGGAGGTCAGCAGGAGCTGCTGGTGTTTCCCCCCAAGCCCGCGAGGTCGGGGGGGGGGGGGGGGGGGTGCTGGACATCTCCATTTCTCCCAGTTAAACACATTTCCAGCATCTCGACAGTTTTCAACTGAACTTTTGGGGTTGAAAAAGCCCAGAGCGAGGCCTCCCAGCCCAGACAACTTAGGAGAGGATGAGCAAGGAGGGATCAGGATGTGGCCCCAGGGCTCCTCGGGAAAGCATCTCCCACATCAACCCCCCCTCGGTGCCACAGGCATCCTCAAACTTGTCTTTCAGGAAAACCAGCTTCAGCCAGCTCCCTCCGATTTCTTGACCCTGAGACCAGTCCCTCGTCTCACCTCCCAGCTCCCTCTGTTATTTAGGCAGGGTTAAATCCCATGCCAACGGTCACTGCTCGCTGCGGAGGTCCCAGCCGCCAGACCCAGCCACCCCGATTCGCATCACTTGGACCAAAACAGCACAGGATGGAGCGAGGGGAGCAGCCACCACCTCTCCCCATCCACCCTGACGTTCCTTCTCAGCCCGAGGGTGGAAAGGGGGTTGAGGAAATGCTGCTCCCCTCCCCTTACCCGTGCGTGGCGTCTCGCATGCATCGGGACTGCACTCGCTGTGGCTCGGCTGTGCTGGGGGGGGGTCTGGGCTGCATGGCACCGGCTCCTCACCCAGAGCCCCTTGCAGAGGAGGGAGAGGCTCCTGGTGGTCTCCAAGGGTCTAAGGCCTGTGGCCAACAGCCCACGGTCCCTGCTTGGAGGACCCAGCATCCCGAGGCATTTCGCACCCCAGCAAATGCCTTCGAGTGGGAACCAGCCTCCAGCCCCCATCCAGCCCCGAAGCCAGCAGGATCCTGGATGTCAGGACGTGGGCTCCCCATATTTGATGAGGCCGAGCCCCTGCTGTCAGGAAGGCAGTGCCAAAGCATCCTTCCGGCAAACAGCCCTCTCCCCACCCCACCATCTGCAGGACGTTTCCCTCCCTGCCCTCCCAGCACTCACCTCCAAGGCCTCCATCCCCAGCCCGGCACCCTGCCTTTGCCCACGCAGCCTGCGGATCAGGACGGTCAAGGTTTGGTTGCTGATTTTTCGGATGAAGCAAGTGTCACTCTTTCTTTCTTTATTTTCTCTGCCAGATGTGATGGATGCAAGAAAACCACCTGGCTGCCGGGGAGCCGAGTGTCCCTGAGGGCAGAGAGGGGGTACACCGCGGGGACCCCCAGCAAACAGGTCCCGGCTCACCTGCGGCTCTGTACACGTGCTGTATTTTTGCCTACAGACAAGTGATGCTCGGCCTCACCGGGAAGATTGACAGGGAGATGGGAAAGCAATATAAATACCCTGCTCTTAAATAGCCTGCTGGTATTTATAGCCTGTGGTTGGCAGAGAGTCCGGTGGCTCTGACAAACTCAACTCCAGCTTATTTTTAAGGTAGCATTGAAGAGAGCAGGTTTTAAAGCAAAGGATCGAGACGCACGTCTGCCTGACCTGGGGCTGCTGGGAACCCGGGCCGGAGCACGGGCCCCCGTCCCCCCGCCGTCCCTCCAGACTCTCCTTTGCTGTCCTGTGTCCCCAGGCACCCCCTGACCTGCCTCGCCTCTAAGCGGTGGGGTGAACATTTATACGGCCGTACATACATACATACATACCTATACCTGCGGGCGCAGCCTGTCACTGGAGCGCTCTGCCATTAGCTCGGGCTCTGTGCTAGCATCGGGCTGTTTCCCAACTCCTCCCCCCATTTTTCCCTCTTCACCCCATCACACCCCGCCCAGGCTTGGAAGGGGGAGCACAGAAACACTCAAATCCCCTCGGCACGACCCCGGGAGCCAGCTCGGGGCCAACCGCTGCGGCTGGCAGCCCTGGCACGCACCCCGCACCCCAGCTCGGAGGAAAAGCCACCCTCCCGCAGCGGCACGCGGGGGCGAGGAGCTGCCGTGCCAGGTGCCGGGCGAGCGTGCAGCCTTTGCCCCAAGATTTACAGCCCCGGCCGTGCCCATCGTGTGTGGGTGGCCACGGGGTGTCTGCATCCCCTGCCTGGGGGGGGGGGGGGGGGGCT
>NW_008825051.1:17545-24748 GCF_000699105.1 Pygoscelis adeliae | reverse complement strand
AGGGGACAGAAACCAGCTTTTCATTCATTGTCTTTGCGCTGAAATAGGCTGGGAGAGCACACAGACACAGACACACACACACACGTATGTTTGAGGCAGCATCACGGAAATCTGGCTCAATCCTTCCCTTCAGGGTTTAGTAACAAACTGCTCTGTTCTTCCCTGAAAAATATCATTCCAGACTGAAAATGGTAACTGGTAGCTGGGCATCAGTGCTATAGCAGGGCTGTCAGGGGAGCGTGGGTGTCTGGAAGGAGAGAGCAGGGTTTGTGCAGGCAAAATGCTGCATAGGAGTGAGGGGCAGGGCCCTCGGAGGAGCACCCTGCGGGGTCCAGCCCTCCCCTCCCACCGAGGCTTGAGGTGCTCCTCAGGCTGCCACGGGAAGCTCCTGGCCTTGGTGGGTCAGTTCCTGCCTTGAGGTGCTGTTTTCAGCTGCAGCTGCTCCCCCGGAGTTAGGGCCAGTCTGCAGGGTACCCAGATCTCCTCCTTCCCTGGGCACCAATGCGGCTAGCACAAGATTTCCCTGGCTCTCCCTCACTGCACCAGCCTGCTCTCGGGCAGGGATTCCCCTGAGGCTCACCTGCAGGAGAAGATGAAGCAAGAGGTCCAAGCCTGGGGCTGACCCCGGGGCAGGGTATCTCTGCCGGGCTCCCTCCCGAGGAGGGAAGGAAGGAAGGAAAGAAGGATGCTGCCGCGTTGCCATAGCTCGCTCCGCGAGGCCCCACCTCCGGAGCTGCATTCTGTCCTGGCTCCCCTCCAGACCCGGATTATTATTCTGACCAGCTGGTGCCATAACAAGATGGGTTTTGGAGGCCCCTGGAGAAGTGGGAGGAGGTGGGCAGGGGGACGAGATGGGTGAGTGTTGCATGAGGTGGGCAGAACTGAATTGTCCCCCCCCAGAGCCGTGGGGTACGTGCTGGGGGGGCTGTCCCTGCGCCTCCCTGCAGTATCCAGCAGCGATGGCTGCATCCCTCCAGGACTTGCTTTCATCTGGTCAGGGTCGGAGCTGAGTGCGCTCGGCGCCGGCGGTGGTGCCCGAGGACCGCATCCTCCTGGTGTGTCTTCTGCTCCCTCTGTGGCCACTTCCCAGGGAACCCCACTGGAGAACCAGTCACTTCGCTCTTGTGCTGGTTAGAGAAATCTCACCCAAGCGTGGGAGCTGGTCTCCCCTCTGAGGACACCCATCCCCAAATCTTCATCTAACCCCCCACCATGCGGACATTCCTCCCATCCTCTCTTGCCCCAGGGCCTCCCTTGGATCTTCTCAGGGCAGCCTGCCCTGAGCTGCCCCTGCCCAGCCTGGTCCCCGCTCTCCTGCAGCACCCTGCAGTGGAGAGGAGGAGGAGGAGGAGGCTGGGTTTCCTTCATTGAACCATCACCAGTGAGGCAAGACGGGCCGTGCTGCAGGGGTACACCCGTGCCAGCGCCTGCCACCACAGCGGGCTGCTGCAAGATACATAGCCGGAACATAGGTGGTACCGGTGCTGGATCTGAAAACCTCCAGACCCCTTCACCTGCAAGAGGAGAGAAACCTCCCTGAGGGCTTCCTTTTGCTCACATTGCTGTCATGGACAGATGGGAGAAGCAGAGCAGCCCTGGGATAAGGGAGCACCCTGCTCCCTTGCAGAGACAAGACAAGAAAACACCTTTCCCCCAGGACACCAGCCGATCCTCCCACGGAGCATCCTTCCCTAGACAGCCTCCCGCAGAGCTGACCTGTGCCTGGGTGCCTGCCTGCCAGAGCCACACCGAGGAGCCCCACGGTTAAATCCTGCCTGGACGAGGTCTGATGAGCCCTCAGCGCCCATGTACAGCACTCACTGCCGTACCATGTCACTCGGTGTCCCCATCTGTACCCGTCGAGGGTCCACCCCTGCCTGGCCCACCCAGGGATGTGACAACTCAGGGACCCAGGCTCATGCCGAGCTGCACGTGCTGTGCTGCACCTCTGGGGACAGGGAGGAGGCACGAGCAGGGCTGCGGCCCGCTGCCAGCCTCGGGGCACAGCCAGGGGCCGCAGGGACCTGCTGCTGGGTTGCTGGTGCGTGACTCACCCAGGCTGCTGGGGGCACCTTGCCGCTCCCACCACCCCTTGGCTGAGGGCACAGGGAGACTTCGGGGGCCAGATGCTGCCCGTTGAGGATGTTCCAAGCCCATCTCGGGGCCCAGGGTATGAGGCTTGCGTGCTGCCCCGGAGCCAGGTCTGGCAAGGTCTCTGCCAAGCAGAGGAGGAACGGGAGGCAGCGAAGGACCAGTGGGAAGGTTGCAGGGATGCACGTCGCATCTTCCTCCCTGCACGGGGGCAGAGCCTCCAGCCCCGCCATGATCTCGGTGTGCTGGCAAAGTGGCTGGGTGAGGAGGAGAGGGTCTCTGCTCCCCGTCCCCCATGGGTGGGAGCCAGTCACCTCCTGGGCAGCCCACCCTCCCGATCCCCTCCTCCGGAGGGTCCTGAGGGCGGTGCAGTGCTGCCTGCCCGATGTGTGGGTACAGGAACGGGCGCTTGGCAAAGCCTCTGCTGCGGCCTTTAGCGTTTGCCCTCTTGGGATCCTGTCGCCAGGATCTGTCTCGCCTCCAACATCGGCTCTAAGTTGGAAAAGCCTGAAAAAAATATATGCAAAATTCAGGGCTCACCTTCACACACATTGCAGAGCAATTTCAGTCGCTAGTCTGCGGTCTACACCAGGGGCTGAGAAATACTTGCTCGTACGTGACCATGGAAGGTTACCAAGAATGACAAACCTCACTTTGGCAGCTCTACATCCACCCACCGGTGTCTGCATGTGCAAGAAGGTTGAAAAAGCCACCAATGTAGAGGACTTAGACTATTTGCCTCTTAACAAGAAAGAAAAGAAAGGTTTAAAAAGAAAGCAAATTAAGGTCTGGGTCTAATTTCCCTCTCAGGAAAAATGTCTCAGGAAAAATTCCCTCCCTCTTCCTACAAAATCAACACTTTTAAAAAGAGAATCATCATCACATGGCTTTTAGTTGCATGCTGAGAAGCAGATGCTGCGTCCACCAACTCGCGGTGTGGGAAGGAACTTGGCTCTTGTGTTTTGGAGAGTGCAAAAATAGATCAAGCTGAAGGTGCATGAATTTATGGGCTTCCACATTGCCCATGTACACACACAAACACATGAACGTGTACACACACACACACATTGACACGTGTGCTATAGGGTCATTTACGGAGCCCATCAGATGGTTTGACATTGTGCCACTGAGGGAGCAGCAAAGACCACTCAGAGTTGGACCAGCTCAGCCACACATCAGCTGCCCTCCAGCCTGTCCCTGGTGTCCATGTGGGCACAGGAGACCAGCCCAGCCTGGATTCCCACCGAGCCGAGCCTGAAGAGCCCTGTTTTGCTTCCTCTTGGTTCAAGGCAGAGAAGAACCAACTCAGAAAGTCAGGGCCACACATGTAGGAGAGCATGACTTACCCCTGGGAGAGGGTCACCTTCCCCCCAGGACACTGTGACACGCTGTGCATGTCGTCCTGCTGCAGAAAAGCTCTTGGCTCCTCTTGGCACTGAAGCACCGCCAACACCGGCTACACCAACAGCATCTACAGCCACCGACAGCCAGGTACAGCGTCTCTGCTGGGGATGGAAACACCTGCTGGAAGAGGACAAGCATTAGTGAAGGGTGATGCCTTCAAAAGGGACCTGGCGTGGTCTGTGGCCCATTGACTCTACCCAAATGGAGAAGCTCTGCTCAACTCCCAGATCCTTGTGCAGACCCAGAAACTGTGACAGGAGTGATCCCGCAGTGAAAATCCTTGTGAATTTTACCCCATTTCTCCAGCGCAGTCAAGGAGAGCGATTCGTGGGTGCGATCATGCATTTAATTTCCCTTATTTCTGTTTGGCTGTGTTATTCAACTTCTAAAGAATTCAAGACCTCCAGGTCTCTGTCCTCCTTCTCTCTAGGCTATGCAGTTTTCCCATGGCTTTGGCCGGCAGGTATAAATACGTACATCCTCCATGAGAGCAGTGCAAATTGGAAAAGGAGGAATTAATCACAGGTTACTACGATTACCATGACTAATCCTTGAAGCTAGAGCCCCAGCAGCAAAGCAGCGCTGCGCAGCTCCCCAGAGTAGCACAAATACTGCTCGGCGTGGCTTCGACACGTGGCATGTTTCACCAGCAGCTGTGAGGGAGACGTGCGGTGCTGCTCTGGATGTGAAAATAACAAAGTTCACCTCATCCAGGGTCAGGGGGGAAAGGATGAAGCTGAGCCTGGGCAATTCTGCCCATGTAGGACTTATTGCAGCTGGACGGCACCTGGGCTGCACCGCCAGCAGGTTCCTACATGAGGAACGTGTCCTCCAGAAAGGCCGAGGTCTTCCAGGTGGGCACCAGAAATGATCCAATGAGAAAAATAGGTGTTCAGGACACAGACTGCTGGAGGGGAGATGTTTGAGACTTGTTTGGTTTATGTACACAGTGGTCTCCAGACTCAAATCATCCCTGAGATGGCTCTTAGCCACACTGAGGGACATCAGGTAGGCTTTGCCTCCTGTAAATGAAGTTATTCTCGATGTCCTGAACGGGGTTGATGGCCCTCCTGCCATCCTCTGGTCCATGAAGCCCACTGGGGACTGCTTGAGGATGGTACACTGGCACCTAGGGATCCCCAACTGAGGATGTTCAGAGGTAGATACGTGCTCCACTACATTCAAAGGTGGTTGTATCTATGCAACATTCACACTGTCTTAAGCAATTAGTTAATGAACCAGCAAAAAAGCAGTTGCCAAGCCAACCCAAAGCCAAACGCATTCGTCTTGGAGATGCAGCATGACAGCTTTGTAAGAGAAGTGGGTCTCGAGCAAACCTCACCGTGGATTTCTGTGATCCAGCTCTCCAGAGCTGCTCTGGGATTTTGGATCCCAAAACAGAGGACGCGTGAGGCGAGTGAAAGGACTGAGCCCTGCCTGTGACAGGGAAGAGCCCACGGTTAGGACCACTCGTCTCCTGCAGGACCCTGGGCAATTCCTGCAACCTGTTGCCCATCCATAGAGCAACTCCATCTTCCCTTACCACATCAGGCCAAGGTGTGCAGCCTGTCGGGTCCTGGGATGTGGCAGCGAAGGAGCATTTTTGAGCAGCAGGAGTTTGGCCTCCTGCGTTGCTCCGGGAGGGAAGGGCTTGGCCATCGCTGCTGGCACAGGCCAGGCTTGGGTCAGCGCTAGAGCAGAAATATTCCCCTGCCTGCAGCGTCCCTTACCCGTCCTGGTGCTCCAGGATGGGGTGGTGGCCAGGACAAGGTTTTACTGCTTCCACCGACCGGCGGAGGTCAGGGCTGCACATTAGGTTTCAGGCTCTTTCTGAAGCAGGGTAACAGGCTTGGGGCATCCCAAAACGAGTTTGTCTCAGCGCAGGCTGTGCTTGGTCACAGCTTTGTTGGTGTGGGCACAAGCAATGGCAGGGTTGGTCCCTCTTCCCCCAGAACCAGTTGGAGACATGGGGCTGGTTGCTTTTGCCATGAACAAGCGAGGCAAGGCAGGCTCGGAGGAAGGCTGCCCGGCCAGCTTGGTATAAATAACGTGGGCTAAGCCTCTTCGAGTGACGTATGGGCTCAAGTCCTACTAGGCCACCGTGTCACCAGCTTCTGGCCTGGCTTGAAAACAATGCAGTGGGTCATTTTCATGCCACGTGTCACCCCGAGAACAAGCCTAACTGCAGGTGGTGGGCTGGGGGAGGTGGTTGCTCTCAAGCATGTCATCTGCATGATGGCACTTTTAGGACCATATTACTCAAGAGCACTGGAGGTCCTCCGTTTGTGGGTGAGATGTGCTTCCTTGTCCATAGGCACTGACGTTGTCTCCACATTGGAGGATAAGTCCAGAGCTGTCTGTATTGTCTGTTCTCGTAGAAATTGTAATTAAAATTCTTCCAGCCTGAAGGAAACAGATGCAACGTGGTAGGTCCAGACAAGCCAAGTGTTGAAGGCGCTGGATGAGATACGCATATGCATTTTTTCCTCTGAAACCTGATTTATCTCCAAGATGAAAAGCTTGACTGTGAGCGTCACCGACTGACGTTAGAGCCCAAAAGCTCTGGCTGGCCAGACCATTTGGGGACACGGGCGGCAACATCTGACCTGCTAATGCGGGGACGTGAGAGCACCGCTTCCTCGGGGAACAGAGGAGCTGCCATTTCCCCCAGGAGTCTCTTGCTGATCATATAACTGAGTGCAGAATTGGCTCAAGGATGCCTTCCCTGGCATTGCTCATCCTGGATAGCTCATATGTGCTGGCATCCCTTCTCCTGGTTAGATGTGCCCTTGCCAGAGAGGCTGCTTAGAAATTGCCCTGCTCTGAGTACAGGTCTGGGTGTCTTCTCAGCTCTGGCCTTGGCCAAGCCTTCGGTCTTGCAGCCCCAGCTCCATCGCTAGCAGCCACATTAGCCAGAACAGCCCCAGGGAGCAGCTGTACCCTGTTGTACTGTACCTTTTGACCTCAAAATTCCCACGTCTTCCCCCTTTCCATGCCAGACCTGGCCACCCGCAGCATTTAACGTTGCCCTCTTGGTCCACCCAAGCGCTAACAGACCACTCTTCCCTAACCTGGGGGTTTAATGGCTGCTGCAAGGACACCTGGGAGGTGCAGGTCATGGCCACGTCTCCTTCAAACAGGACACTGTAATCTCAAGCTTTTGCTCGGGTTTGTGTCTCATGCCCTTCCGCGCCTGGCCAGGGCCCCAGAGCCTTTTTGGAGGATGCTCTGTGGATCTGCCTCTTTCCCAACCCTGCCCGGGGTCTGAGCTGGCTCTGGCAGCTGGTGGAAGAGCAGACCTGGAGGCTACTTAACTTTGCAGCCAGATCGGACCCATGGTCAAGGCAGGAGAGGACATCGGTTTAGGGAAGGGCTGTGCCTGGCTGCAGCCCAGGCACAGGGCAGTCCTGCAGCAGGCTGGGAGCAGGGCTGGCCCCTGGTGCCAGTGGGGCCCCATTGCTGCCCTAAACCCACAAAGCTCAGAGCAATCACCCTCAGAGGTGCCCAGTTTCTGCTCTGGGAGGCCCATCTTGGTGCCAGGATCAGGCCGGGGGATGTGACAGCACTTTGTGCACTGGGAGGTGCACAGCCAGGCAGACGCTCTCCCCATCGCAGCCCATACATATGCAAAAGGGAGAGAGAGTTCCCACAAAGCCAGGCGCTGAGGACGAAATGTCCCCTGCAGCGGCTGCCACAGCGAGGACAAGC
>NW_008825051.1:16436-17508 GCF_000699105.1 Pygoscelis adeliae | reverse complement strand
GCGTGGAGCCCTTTTTGGGCTCCCCTGTCCTGAGCCCCCGTCCCGCCCTTGCCGCAGCAAACGGAGGGTGTGGGGAGCACCGCGCCAGCCGAGCCGCGGGAGCCTTTGCACCAACAGCACCTTCCCTTGGGCCCCAAAATGCTCGTTCCCATCCTCCTTCCTTCCTTCCCCTCCCGGCCCCAGAGCAAAGCGGTATTTTCATCGCAGGGGCAGCATTTCTTTCTGGCTGCTCACAGCCAGACCCTGACCCCTTCCCGGCCAGTATTGCCGCCCGGCGTGTGGTGCACCGCCACGGCCCCCCCCGTGCTTTACTCCCTGTTGTTTGCGATTGAGGTTGTTGGTGTGGGATGGAGGGCGCGTGCGTGCTGCCTTGTAAACAGCACTGTTATTTCTGGATCCTTGCTCCGGGGAAGGAGCCAAACGTGAGTAATGAAAGGAAGAGGAGGGATGCCAGCGCATCCCTCTTTCCCGGCCTCGCTCCTGCACCAGCGAAGAACCAGAGAGCAGGACCGGGGACATACGGACAGCCCTTGCTGCCGGCTCCTGCCCACGGCGGAGGACAATTCCCGGTTCACTTTTTTGCTGCGTGGGTGACCCGGCTTTGGGTGGGCAGTGCACATGGGTGCTTGCAGCAGCTTTTCCCCCCCAGCAGTGTCCAGCTCGGGGGCTCAGAGGTACAGACCATCCGTACCCAATTACTCTCCATCCCCCCTTCCCTGGCCCAGAAGTGCCCTGCACCCCCTTTACCAATGGAGAGGCTAAGGGATGTGACTAAGGGCAGGCAGGACCCCGAGTTCATGGCCAGCATCCTCCTGGGGCTCCCCCAAGGCAGATGTCGCTAGGAAGGAGATGGCTGTACAGCGGTAGGAACAGCTGCCTCCAAGTTTTACAGCAGGACAGACAGACCAGCGATGCTCACAGGCTCCTGTTTTATCCCTGCTGGCACCAGTCCCCACCCCGGTACTGTGGCTCCGAGCCCCGCAGGCAGCCTGGGAGGTGTTACAGCCTCGCTCAGCCCATGAAATCACCGTGGGGTGTTTGGATGGTAGCACGGTGAAGGAGCCCAGCAGCG
>NW_008825051.1:15022-16260 GCF_000699105.1 Pygoscelis adeliae | reverse complement strand
CCCGGGCGGGCCCCAAGCAGCTCGTACCCGTGCAAATCGCCAGCAGGGGTGGGGGCTGGGCAGATGGGGGCTGGGCAGATGGGGTGTTTTGCCCAAACTCAGCATCACCCAAAAGCAGGAGTTTCTAGGTCTGGGTGCAGTCCCCTCTGCATACCTCCCTCAAGCCTTATTCTAAAAAAGGGACAAATTTAAGCCCCAAACTGCCCCATATAAACCCAAATTGAGCCTTACCGGGGGACCGGCACCCTTGGGGTCACCCCCACAGGGGAAGGGACCCAAGGCTGAGGCTGGCAGGGTGACACCCTCAACAATGGGCTCCCCACACCTTGCGTATTTTCTAATTTAGAAACATTTCTTAATTGGGTTTTAATTGGGCATTTCCATTGCTGTCCCTGGGACCAGAGGGTCAGGGCAAAACCCTCCAGGGGAGAAAGCCAGGGAGAAGCACCACATGGAGGACACGGCACAGCCGCTCATGGACACAGACTCTCCCTCGGGCTCAGCCGGGCAGTTCCCCGGCGTGTCCCTGCTCTGCGAGGGGTGATGGTTCATAGACCAGGGTAAAAAGGGGACCTTTAGGGTTTTGGGGGCACCTCACGTCCCCCAGTGCAGATGTTTAGGCAGCACATGTGTCTGGCAGGAGGGCAAGTACCTATTCTGGCAAGGCTTGAAACCCCTTTCCTGAAATCCCAGCCCCAAAAGGTGACATCCCCACCTCGCTTCTGGGGCCACCTCCTCGCACGGCCTTAACCTGCACCCCACGGGGAGCAGCCCCGCAGGCTGGCCCGGGGCAGAAGCAGGGTGTCTGTGCCTGGGAGTATGGGTGCAGGGTGGCTGCAGCCCCGAGGGGTCCCTGGGGCGCAGGGGGACCCGCGGGTGCTGCCATCCCAGCCAGTTGCATAAGCCCAGCAGCCGCGGGAGGTGAAATGAGATTGCGAGGGATTACAAGGAACAGGCTCAGGCCACTTGATTCTTGTTTCTAAAAGGAGCTCTTAAGCCACTGTTGTTTTCCCAGCATTTCGGATTAGAGCCGAGACATGTGGGGTGGCCCCCAGGCTCCCCAGAGAACCCCCCCAGCCCTCTGCCAGCCCGCGGCTCCCCACCGGCGTGGGCTCCGTCTGTTAGTGCCAAGCACAAGAGAAAAACAGGGCTGGGGGGTGACCGCCCCTTCCTGGGTACCCCAAAACCATCCTTCATCTCCTCCCCATATTCCCAGGAAAGGCACTGGGGGAGTGGGG
>NW_008825051.1:14704-14983 GCF_000699105.1 Pygoscelis adeliae | reverse complement strand
GCCGCTGGGCCCTGGGGTGCTACAGGGGGGGACTTGGGGTGCTCACCCACCCCTGTGCTCCCTCTCTTGCAGAGATTATGCACGATGTGATCCGGAAAGTGAAGAAGAAGGGCGAATGGAAGGTGAGCGCCAAACCCTGGGGGTCAGGGAGAGGAGGAGGAGGGTGGGGAGGAGGAAGCAGGGAAGGGGTGGGTGTGGGCAGAGAGCCCCCAAGGGTGGGGAAGGGGTGGGGAAGGGCAGTTCCCTGGCTGCCCGCCATGCCGCCAGCGCCCCGCCCCT
>NW_008825051.1:8454-12798 GCF_000699105.1 Pygoscelis adeliae | reverse complement strand
CCCTCTGCCAGCCCGCGGCTCCCCACCGGCGTGGGCTCCGTCTGTTAGTGCCAAGCACAAGAGAAAAACAGGGCTGGGGGGTGACCGCCCCTTCCTGGGTACCCCAAAACCACCCCTCATCTCCTCCCCATATTCCCAGGAAAGGCACTGGGGGAGTGGGGCTCGCCGTGGCCCCGTGCACGGGTAGGGGGGGTCGGGGCCCCCGGTGCAGACCCCACTGCTGCCGATGGGCCCTGGGGTGCTACAGGGGGGGACTTGGGGTGCTCACCCACCCCTGTGCTCCCTCTCTTGCAGAGATTATGCACGATGTGATCCGGAAAGTGAAGAAGAAGGGCGAATGGAAGGTGAGCGCCAATCCCTGGGGGTCAGGGAGAGGAGGAGGAGGGGGGGGAAGGAGGAAGCAGGGGGAAGGGGTGGGTGTGGGCAGAGAGCCCCCAAGGGTGGGGAAGGGGTGGGGAAGGGCAGTTCCCTGGCTGCCCGCCATGCCCCCAGCTCACAGCCCCTCTCCCCAGGTGCTGGTGGTGGACCAGCTCAGCATGCGCATGCTCTCCTCCTGCTGCAAGATGACCGACATCATGACGGAGGGCATAACAAGTGAGTGCCGGGTCCCAGCCATCTCTCGCAAACCTCATTGTAGGAAGGGCAAAACCTCCCTCTGTACCAGGGGACCCGCAAAGGCATCTCCAGGCTGGCACAAGCCGGTCGAGGTGGAAGCACGGCCCCCACCCAGCCCCATCCCGCTTGGGATGGAGACACGCTATCTCTCATTGCTCATGGAAGACTGTCTTGGTGCCAGGCTGATGTTTCACAGCCTCCCTCCTTGCCTGCTGGGGCTGGAGGAGCCCGAACGTCTTGTCTCCTGGCAGTATCTCAGTCCGAGGAGGAGACCAGGTGTTATTTTATGTCAGCCCTATCCATAGCTCCCTGCAGCACTCAGAAAGGAGAAGGAAACCCCAGGCCGTGCATCGGGAGGTGTTTCGGGCAGCGGGGGTTTGCCCCAGCCTGGGTACCACCAGAGCATCACCCCCGGGCGGTCCCCTCCAGCGGAGGGATGCGAGAATAAACCAGCAGCATGGGAGCACACAGACAAATCCACCGGGACCTTGCCAGGCACCCACGCCCGCAGCCCCAGCAGGGTACTGTGGGGCTGGGATGGGGTGGGGACAGCCCCTGTCCCAGCTCCCGGCTGGGCAGGGGAGGGTGGCTGGGGACATTTTGGACACGGAGGGGTTGGCAGGGCTGGTCCTGTGCTGCCGTGGGATATCCAACAATCCTGTCTAGCCGAGTGCCCCTGCCTGCACCCGTCCCTGCCACGGCCCCCATTTTTCCCCCCCAGTCGTGGAAGACATCAACAAGCGCCGGGAGCCGCTGCCCAGCCTGGAGGCCGTCTATCTCATCACCCCCTCCGAGAAGGTGAATACGCGGTGTGGGGGCACGGCCTTTGGCTGGGGGGAAGCAGAGGGATGCCCACCCGGGGATGGCATCTTGGCTCCAGCGAGGCCAACACGGTGCCGCTGGGGCGGTGGACCAGGGGGGAGGGAGGCCCCTGGTTGCCCCGGCCGGGATGCCCGCGGTGCCCCCCTGCCCAGCCCAGCGGCTCCCTTCTCTCTTGCAGTCCATCCACTCCCTCATCAACGACTTCAAGGATCCCCCCACCTCCAAGTACAGAGCTGCCCACGTCTTCTTCACTGACTGTGAGTATCTGGGGGTCGCAGCTCCCACCCCATTGCCTGGGCACCCCGGACCCCTGGCTCCCCACTGTCACCTCCCGGGCAAGAGAGAAGGAGAAAGAGCAAACCGTGGGGTGACAGCCCCATCCTGCCCATGGCACCGGGCGGCTGCAAGTGCAGCCGGGTGGTTTCCATCACCCGCTCCCAAAGGGGTGGCTGGATCCCTGTGCCCCAGGGCAGGTGCTGCAGGCAGCCAGCCCTCCTCCAAGAAAGAAACGGAGGGCAGGGAAAGTCCCTGTCACTAAAATGCATGCAAGCAAGCGGGGATGGAGGGATGCTGGGATGCTGAGCGCTACCCTCCTCCTCCTCTCCTTGCAGCCTGCCCCGACGCCCTCTTCAACGAGCTGGTGAAATCCCGTGCTGCCAAGGTCATCAAAACCCTGACGGAGATCAACATTGCCTTCCTCCCCTCCGAGTCCCAGGTGAGGCTGGGCTGGGGACCGTCGCCGCTGGGGTAGTCTAGGGGATGGGACAGCCGGGGGATGCTCTGGGTCCTTCTCCAGCCCACCAGGGTTTGTGTAGCAGCCTCACACCCCTCTCCCCCAGCCGGCTCCTTGCCTCCTGCTCAGCTCTTCCTCCCTGTCTCCTTCGATTACTTCTCGGGGCTGATCTGCCACGGGGGATTTAGCAGGCACCATGCCTTGGCCCCGTGCCGGCAGCCACATTGGCTGGCTCTGCACCCCCCCCCCGGCAGGCCCCCCAGCCAAGGGCACTGGGGAGCCGGCCCCGTGCTGGCGACATGGGGACACGAGGGGGACAGGGAGGGACAGATGGTGCCGGACCCACTTGGTGCCATTAACCCTTCAAGGCTCAGCATTGCTGGGGAGGAGACAGGCAGAAGATGACCTCTTGGCATCCCCACACGCAGCCAAATTGGCTTCTGGTCTTTACTGGTGGCACAGCCAGGGAGCAGCGTGTCCCCACTTGTCCCTGGGTCTCTGGTTCCCTGCCTGAGAGCAGATGACTGCTGTGGGCAGGGGGTCTCCTGCCTCCTCTGCTCACCCCGGGGGGCTACACATGGGTAGGGATTGTGCTGCAGAGCCGGAGCTGGGGAAGGCATCGGGGTCCAGAGCTGGCAGCCGAAAGCCCAAGCCATGCCCCGAGCATCACTGAGCTCTGACTGCCCGGTCCCAGGCTCAACTGGGGACCTTTGTCTGGGGTTGAATCTGGTTTCCAAACCCACTGGGGTGTCCTGCAGGGCTGCTCTCCTCCGGACGTCCCCTGCAGCACATCCCCTCTAACCTCCCTCCCGCTGCACCTCCCAGGTTTACTCCCTGGATTCGGCCGACTCCTTCCAAAGCTTTTACAGCCCCCACAAGGCCCAGATGAAGAACCCGATCCTGGAGCGCCTGGCGGAGCAGATCGCCACGCTGTGCGCCACACTGAAGGAGTACCCGGCTGTGCGGTACAGGGGGTAAGGGCAGCGTGGTCTGCACCCCCCCAGGGACCTGCCCTCACCCCCAGCAGCGCGGTGGGGCTGGGGCAGTGCTGAGCACAGGCCACGGATGAGGCTGTGTCCGATGCTGGCGAGGGCGTGGGGATGGAGATGGTGGGACGGACAGACACCCGTGCTCAGGGTAAAAACAGGCTCAGACTCGGGTGATGCTCTGGAGAGCTGGGGAGGTGGGAGCCTAAAATCCAAGTGGCACCAAGGCAAAGCAGGGCACCCCAAGAAGAGGTGGAAAGGGGCAACAAAACCTGCTCAGGTCCCTCCTCTCCCATGAGCCAAGAACGTTGCACAGGGAAACCAGCAGCTCCTCCCCATCCCACACTGGCGACAGCCAGCCGCCCCGGGGAGCTGACCTCTCCTCCTGCCTCCTCCAGGGATTACAAGGACAATGCCATGCTGGCGCAGCTCATCCAGGACAAGCTGGACGCCTACAAGGCTGATGACCCCACCATGGGCGAGGTGAGCAGGGACGGTGCCAGCAGCCCTGGGGGAGGATGCTCGGGTGATGCTTCACTCCTGAAGTCCCGCTCGAGCTCTGCCATGTGGCAGTTGCAGACCCCGAGTGGGGACTCCGAAATGGCCCCGGCTTCCCCTGACCGCCTGTGGGGCTGGAGAAGCCCCCAGCCCTGCTGCTGACGGCTTCCCTCGGCTCTGCAGGGTCCGGACAAAGCTCGCTCCCAGCTCCTCATCCTGGACCGCGGCTTTGACCCTGCTTCCCCGGTGCTGCACGAGCTGACCTTCCAGGCGATGAGCTACGACCTGCTGCCTATCGAGAACGACGTCTACAAGTGAGTGCAGCGCTGCCATCCCTGCGACCCCCATGGCCCCCACGAGTCCAGCCCTCGAACAGGAGTTGGAAGCTCAGCCGTGAAGTCTGAGCCTCCGCATCCCTCCATCCATCACAAGTCGTGGGTGGGGAGAAACCATTCCTGCCTGCAGCCTGGCAGGCGTGATGGGCAGGATTGATGCAAAAGGGGCTTTTCTAGCCTTCAACCCTTGCCCCTTCCCAACATTTAGCAGCTGAAGGGGTACAAGAAGGTGAGGTGTGAAACTGAGTTGAAATAACTTCACCTCGCTGCTGGCAGAGCCAAGAAGAGCCCCCATGTCCCCCCATCTCCCCCCACCTCCCTAGAGCCAAGGCAGTGAGGGGACCATGTGCCCCCC
>NW_008825051.1:5941-8209 GCF_000699105.1 Pygoscelis adeliae | reverse complement strand
ACCCACCCTGCTGCTGGGCTCCCCTCCCTGCTGACAGCTGTGCCCTCCTCCTCTCCCCAGGGAGGTGACCCGGTCCCTGAAGGAGTTTTCTTCAAGCAAGAGGATGAACACAGGCGATAAGGTGACCTGACTGCGCCCGCCGAGCTGGGGACAGGCACCCGGGGGGCTCTGCCATGGCTAGCACATGGTGGAGTCTCCTGGGGGATGCCTGATAGGGACCTCTGCAAAGCACCAAGGGTGCTCAGGTCCCTGGCGGGGGTGGGGGGTGCCATCCCTACGCCTGGGGCTGGGGAAACGGGGTGCCTTGGGAGAGCACCGTGCCGCGAGGGTTGGTTTGCCCCCGGCACGGGGTCCGTGCCCATCCCACAGCAGCTGCCTCTGTCCCCGGCTGGTTCCCTTGTGGAGACCCCGAGTTGGTGACAGTGAGGGGACCCCAGTGGAAATAGGATGTAGAAGTGGCCCGAAGCTGAAAGCACCATCTCAGCCTCAGCCAAGCGCACGGGGGTCCCAGAGGAAGGTCCTGGGGGGGGATTTCTCCCCCCACCCCTCCAGTTTGCAGAGCTGCAGACCCCTTCCATGCCCCTCAGCTGCAGCGGAGGAGACCCAGCAATGCCACAGCAGGCGTCACCAAACCCCCGCGAGGGGCTCGCATGGGGACAGGAGTCCTTGGCAGGGTCATCCCCTCTCTGCTCATGGTCCCCAAGTCCCAGAGGGTGAGTGACCGTGTCCCCTTCCCTCGCAGACCACCATGAGAGACCTGTCCCAGATGCTGAAGAAGATGCCGCAGTACCAGAAGGAGCTCAGCAAGGTACGAGGAGGCAGGGGGGGAGATGTCTGTGCAGAGCGGCTGGCACTGAGCCCACCCAGGGAGTGGGCGATGGCAGCTCTCCCCAGAGGGTCCCCGGCTGTGGGCAGGGGCTGAGGCCGCGGTGGTGGCACGGGGGGACCTTCGGCTGCTGCCAGCACCGCAGTGGTGACCGCACCACTTGTGTCTCCCCAGTACTCGACCCACCTGCACCTGGCTGAGGACTGCATGAAGCACTACCAGGGCACGGTGGACAAGCTCTGCAGAGTCGAACAGGTACCAGCTCCCCCAGCCCCACATCCCCACGGGGACAACTGGGGCCGGCAGCTCCTGCCCCACAGCTCAGCACTGAGCTGTGGGGTGATGAGTACGTGTGTTCTCTGCAGGATTTGGCCATGGGCACTGATGCTGAAGGCGAGAAGATCAAGGACCCCATGAGGGCCATTGTCCCCATCCTGCTGGATGGGAACGTCAGCACCTATGACAAGATCCGCATCATCTTGCTCTACATCTTCCTGAAGAACGGTAAGGAGGACACCTGGGCAGGGGTGGGCAAGACGTGCAGGCAGCTCCGGCTGGCAAACAGCTCAGGGTTCGGCCAAGATAAGCCAGATGGAGAAGTTCAGCCCTGTCTCCCCGACCACCACCAAGCCAGGTGTCCTAAGGTGACAACGGAGGGGCTGTCCCCCCACCGGGAGGCATTTCTCAGGACACCATCTCCCCGTTGCATTTCCAGGTATCACCGAGGAAAACCTGAACAAGCTGATCCAGCACGCTCAGATCCCGGCAGAGGACAGCGAGATCATCACCAACATGGCCCACCTCGGGGTGCCCATCATCACAGACGTGAGTGTCCACCTCCTGCTCCCCGCAGCCCTCCTCGCCCCTTGGGAGGACCATGGCACCCACGCTGCTATGGGAACCATGTACCCCTTGGGATGCCCCCAGCACCCCTCTGGGGTGGCCCCGATCCCACCGCCGGAGCCACCGTGTCTCAGGGTGTCTCTGTGCTCTTTTCTGCCCAGTCCACCCTGCGCCGCCGGAGCAAGCCGGAGCGGAAGGAGCGGATCAGCGAGCAGACCTACCAGCTCTCCCGATGGACCCCCGTAATTAAGGACATCATGGAGGTGAGCCAGCAAGGGTAGGGACGGGGAACGGAGCAGGGACCTCAGCACCGCCCGGGAAGGGACCTGCAGAGAGCTGGCCGCTTCCAGCCCAAACCCTGACACCTCTCCCCGGCACGTGCCCTCCAGGCTGCTCACTGCCTGCAATTGCAACAAGGTTGGGATGTTTTGGGAGGATTTCCTGGCCCCCACGTGCACGCTGGCCGCAGGTGGGATGCACGGCCCCGGCCGGGCTTGCACGGCATCCCTGCAATACAAAATGCAGTAACAAACTGGTTGCTTCTTGTGCTGCACCGTCTGCCACGATGGGCACAGCTGGGTAGCCTCACGGCAGCATTG
>NW_008825051.1:5163-5840 GCF_000699105.1 Pygoscelis adeliae | reverse complement strand
ACCCACGGGAGCTGCCCCGCGAGGTCTGCGCTCGGGTAGCGCTGGGCAGAGCCGAAAAGTGATTTTTTTTTTCCCAGGCACTGCCTTCCTCCTGACCCGCTCCCTCCCAGCCACCCCTCGAACCGGAGCCACCTCACAGGGTTTGCCCAGAGCCAGGGGATCCCAGGCGCCAAAACTGCTCCCCAGCGCAGACATTTCCCACCTGCTCAGACAGACAGACAGACCCTGGAGCCACACTCTGGGGAGGGGGATATCACTGCAGTTCAGTGCCACCCCTGCTCCCAGGCACCAATGACAAGCAGAGCTGCAGCTCTTGCCTTCCTCTACGACAGTCCAGGCAAATGCTCGTGGGGCAGCTTCACGCCCAGGGCACCCCTAAACCTCATCCCCAGGACCAGAGAGGACTGCACAGGGCAACATCTCACCAACGCCTCGCAGATGGCATTAACCCTCCACCACTGATAAAAGCAAGAGCAGGTCCCTTACCCCACAGAAATTGATTACAGGTGTGAAGCCTCCCCAGCTCAGCTTAAGCCCCTGAAGCTTCTCAGGAGAGAGACTGTGTCTTGGCCCCCCCCCCTTACCCTACCTCCACAGACACCCCCAAGCTCAGGGCGAGCCTCACCCTGTACCCGATGCTGCAGCCCCCCCGTGCCGCCCCCGCCCCCCAGCAGCCA
>NW_008825051.1:3162-4973 GCF_000699105.1 Pygoscelis adeliae | reverse complement strand
GCCCGCAGGGCCCCATCGATGACAAGCTGGACCCCAAGCACTACCCGTACATCTCCACCCGCTCCTCCGCCTCCTTCAGCACCACTGCCGTCAGGTGGGTCCCCCGCGCCCCCCTCCCTCCCCCTACACATTGGCACGTGTATCACCGTTAGCATCCATCCCTCACCTGCCTGGAGGGGCCGTATCCTTCAGCAGGTCTGTGAGCTGCTCTGCCGTCATTCAGGCGTTCCGTGCCTCAGTTTCCCTACCTGTAACAGCGAGCAGCGCTCGTGGCTGGAAAGCTGGACTTTACCTGCTCTAGCAGCAACCTGGAAGCTAATTAATCTGATTTAAGTTAAGATGTGAACTCAATGCACAGTCTGTTGCCTCCTGCCCATCCTTCATCCCTCTCCTCTTCCACTCTAGTGCCCGCTATGGCCACTGGCACAAGAACAAGGCCCCTGGCGAGTACCGCAGCGGCCCCCGCCTCATCATCTTCATCCTGGGCGGCGTCAGCATGAACGAGATGCGCTGCGCCTACGAGGTGACGCAAGCCAGCGGCAAGTGGGAAGTGCTAATAGGTGAGTGGGAACCGGTGGCCGGGCCCTGCGCCCCGTCGCGCTGGCTGCTCATCCCACGCTCCCTCTTGCCATCCCGCAAATTCCCGGCTCCAGATGATTGCGGGAGCTGGAACTCTGCGGAAAGGTCTTCTCCCGCCGCCCGGTGTCACCCCTGTGTCCCCCCTCTGCCGGGACAGGATACGTCCCTCCACCCATCCCTGTCTTTGCTGCCATTTTTCCTCTCCCTGGCTGGTTTTGTTTCAAGCAGAGCTGGGTGAAAGGGAAAGGGGTTTTGCAGCTTGAATTGCTCCTGTTGCACCTGTGTTGCACGCTCGTCCTCGGGGTCGTTACAGGGAGAAAAAAGGAAATAAAGAGGCGTGCCACGCAGCACGCCAACCACGGCGTGCACTGTGCATGCAACAGGAGATGCATTTTCCTGTTGCGCACACGCTGCGCGTCCTGTTGCACACGCATTGCGTGTGCAACAGGACGCGCAGCGTGTGCGCAACAGGACATGCATTGCGCGCTCAGTCTCAGCACCCCGGCTGTGCTCCCGAAGGAGCCGTGGGTCAGGCCTGGAGGACATGGTGGAAGCCCTGCCAGATGTTAGCAAGGAGCTTTTAGGTCCCCTAAAATTCCCCCCGGGGAAGCACGGCTGGATCCCCGGACGTGTTCCCCCCCCACACCCCAGCGGATCCACCACCACTGCCCAGCTCCATCCCGCCTCTCGCCCATCTCATCCCGTGTCTCTCCGGGGACCATCCCCTGCATGCGCCTACGATGCTCCGGGTGGCAACCGCGTCCTTCCTCACCCCGAAAAATGGTGGTGGGGGAGGGGGGTCTTGGCGCAGCCGTCAGCCCCGCTCTGTTCTCCCGCAGGTTCTACTCACATTCTCACTCCCACCAAATTTCTCATGGACCTGAGGCACCCCGACTTCAGGGACTCTACTAGGGTATCATTTGAGGATCAGGCTCCAGCAATGGAGTGAGCCAAAGAAACCAAGTAAAGGCAGCTTACTAATGAAAAAAGAAACTCTTCCTCCCCGAAGGGTTTTCTTTGATTCTTCCGTTCCTCCTTTCTTTAATTATTATTTTGGGTTTCGTTTCCGTTTGGTTCTCCGATAAGAAAATGCTTGCAGTTCCTCCTACCCAGGTGGAAAAGCATCCAGTGCCGCTCCATCATCCTTCTGCCATGTCTCTCGGCCGGACCTGGCCGGCTCCTTCATGCCATGAGTTCCCCCTCGCAGGGGCCGGAGGGGCCGGGGGCGGCGG
>NW_008825051.1:0-767 GCF_000699105.1 Pygoscelis adeliae | reverse complement strand
CCCCCCCTTCCCTCCCCATCTGTTCCTTGCCCATAAAGTTAAATATATATTTTTAGGGCAAAGGCTGTATCATTGCACTGATATTTGTTGGTTCCTCCTTGGTCCTCCCACCCCGTTTGAGTTCCTTCTCGGTTTAGCAATGCAAATGCTTCAGGATCTTGTATGTTGGACATTATTATTTTTTTTTTCTGTTACAGTTATTTATATAAAAAATAATTTATCAAAAAGGAAAACTTAAAAAAAATAATCTAGTCTGTCTTGGAACTTGTTTACCTTGAAATTACTGGAATCTAAATGTTTGAAAGTGTTGAAGCACAAACATGTATCATCTCTGTATATCTGTTCTTCTGTACTAAAGCACTCGAGTGACTAAATAAAGGCGATCTCCATCCCTAGTGCAACCGGGGCTGTGCCGTGCCGCTTGCTCGGGGGCCAGGCAGGCGAGGGAAAGGCTTGGGGAAATACTCTCACCAAACCCCAGGTGCCTCCAAGGGAGAGATCCTGGCGTGGCGATGCCAGAACTCACCCGAGAAACGGCTTCGGAAAGGAAGAAGACCCCACAAGCCAACCAACCGCATTTATTTCGTTCAAAAATAGGCGATTATCTTAGTACAAAATGCCATCCGAGTGGCTCTGCTGGTCATTACAAAATAGGAGATATGGAAAAAAAACGTCATCTTTGCTCCCGGCTATTGCATTTGGGATAGTTAAACACGGCTGCGCGCTCCCTGCACGCTCCCCGCGCACCCCGGCTGGGCTCGGGGCGG
>NW_008825050.1:325084-338875 GCF_000699105.1 Pygoscelis adeliae | reverse complement strand
TAGATATTGAGTTCTGCTACTTGTGGGGAACAGTGGAAACAACTGGAAGTTGTATCAGACTCTGGGTTCCTTTGAAGCATCTTAGAGTTCATCACCGAGTGTCTGTGTTCAACTATAGAAGCTGATTTCTTGAGATTTGCATTTCAGTATAATAAACTCATGTAAATCTTACTCAGAGTATTTGTAGTCTTCAAAGAGATTTTGTGATGGCTGACAAACCAAAGAATTTCTTTTCTTCACACAGCTGAGGTCTGAAGCACTGACATTTGCCTGATTTTCTAGCACATCGACCCTCCACGTGGTACCAAGAGTCCCTTCAGTAGTGTGCAGAGATTTTCATTATGAACCTGCAAGGACTGTTCTGGAAGGTGGTAACATGGAAAGACATACTCCTCCAACAAGCAGAAGAGAAGGCAGAAGGCCTGAGACTCATGGTCGTCCTCAAAGTGAGATATCAATGCTCAGTGCCATCCCATACCTCCTCTTTTCTGATCTTCCTTAACATCAGCAATCAGTCTCCATTTTTGACAATCCAAATGTTGTGTGCCCAAGTCATGAATCAAAATATTAAATAAACCAATCCCAAAAATCATTTTTGAGGAACTCCACTAGTAAAATCCCTCAAGGCTGATTTCTACCCTTTTAGCTCTACGTATTGTCATTTTGCACTTAGTCAATTCATCACTCACTTTTTAATTTCTGCCTTAATCCCCACCTTCTTCCATTTAATTAATAATTTCCATGGTGCTATATGACTTATTTTACATAGTCAATAGTTACTTTTTTCAAATATACTGGGCTAATGAGGTACAATGTACCTTTGGTAAATCCATGGAGCATTTTAACCCATTTTCCACTCACTTCCATATCTTTGATAATTCTTTCCCTCAAAGTATGTTCTATATACACTTGATGTCAGATTAAAAAGATAGCAGGTACCTAATCAACAAGCCAAAAAGGCAAACTCTAGCTTGAATTTGTATCTCGGGTAAGAGGAGAAAAAGAATCTTATGGAAGTCTTAAGAACGAAAAAGACAGTAGGTGGAAATGCAAGTCTATACAGAATGCAAAAAAGGGCCGATTGTGAAAAAAATCAATGATTAAAGATAATAAATAATAATAATCTCTGCATGATCCCACAATGACTGCTTTACCTGAACATATAGTTACAAAGTTGAGCTTGGAGGCAAAGTCAGGTTATCTAGTGGGAAAGACAAAAAGAAAACAGAAATTACCAAACCTGAGGTGGAAACAAATTTCAGCATTCGCTTGATGGATTTTTAACTATATAAACAGGGCCATCTTTATCTCAGCATGCTGAAAGGACATGAAACTACAAATCTGACAGCAAGGACTGCGAAGAGGTATTAACTCAACAATGGAAAATAACAAATTTACTTCTTATCCTCAAGAAAAGTGGCAGGAGGATGTCCAAGAGACAGGGCGACAGGCCTCATCAGAGATGTGCAGCCAGCACCATCATGCTAACTGCTGTGGAAACTGGCTGCTCAGGACCGGTGCTGGCCGCAAAATATAATATAACTCCCATCAGCAACTTGGTACTGCAACTTGGTGTCCTTTGGATAATCCCAACAGGGTCTATAAAGTTCTTGAACTTTGATCTTGAAGATGATGCTGAAAGCCTTCCTCCTTACCTCTTAACAAACTGTGATGGCAGTGAAGTGGCTCTCTGCACCTATATGAAATCGCATTAGCAAGGGCAACTTCCTGAGCTTGAGCTGAAACCCAACAACTCCATCCCAGGTAAAGTAACCTTTCCGCACCAAATCCCCAAGGAAGAGCGACAGGGAACTGAACCTGTTGGACTCAGATAATTTGTTCTGAGGGTTTGCTGTTCACAATTCATCTGAAGATGTTTGTCTCCCACCTCTTCCCTCCCCAGTGCCACAGCTTGCAGCCCCATTAGCAGTGTTGAGACAGCTGTTTGCAGAGCAGCTCTGTAAAAGTGATCACTGAAAAAAGTGGGCTACATTGCTACTGAGAGCAATGCAAAAATCCTCGAGACTGAAAAAACCGACATAGTAGGGACTGAATGCAGAAGTGTACTAAGATGGAAACTCCCTAAAAGTCATCCCTTCTCCTCAACTTGCCAAGGCTTTTTCCTTGGAGAATCAGCAGTGAGAAACAAGATGAAAACCAGGACTCCTCCTCTCTCTGGGGAGTCCCCATCCCACCAGGCCTGGGAGTCAAGCTGCCTCTTGTTTGCTCTGTCGGTCTCTGGCCCCTTGAATCTTTCCTTCCTCTCTGAACAGTGGCCCAGCCATGTCAGATCAAGGGATTTTGCCAAAAGAATGAAAGGTATGCAGCAGCAGGGCTAGACGTCCCTCAGGGTGACTCAGGACTTCATCAGAATATTGTTCTACACAGTGACCTTATGAAGAACTTGAATAAATAATAGCAGGAGATAGTGCACCTCCACATGATATTTACTGAGGGAATGACTAATTAATTAGAAGAATCATAGTAACAGATAGACATAACTATAGTAACAATTAAATTGTTATCTTAACAGATGTTGTATTTGTATCATTGGTGCACACATGCACTAAGAGTTTACTTCTAATTCCTTTGTGTGCAGTTGATTTTTACACTATGTCAGTATTATTCAAACATTTACACTAGAGATTTTTCCCACAGCATGCCTCCATTTCCTGTTTGAAATCCAGTGACCTTAAATACTGAGTAACTCTTTAAATAGCTAGTGGTGGGTGACACAACCTCATGTTTTTATTTTAATGAGAAAAGCAGCATATCTAATGAGAACCATCTACTCATGCAATATGAATCACTGGGGCAAAAATGTTCCAATTTACCAACAATACAAAATGAAGCGAGTCAGGTCTCATGTTAAGAAAGTAAATCCCTTTTTTATTGTGAGAAAAATGTCAAAATCTAACCTTGGTTTTCTTCATCCACTTTCTGTTAGCTACTAGAGCTCAAGATCTCTGGGTAGTACATATTAAGGTTTGCTTATTTTTTTATTTATTCAAATTGAAAAATCATTTCTATTTTTCCAGCTTTCTTTCCTTTATGCATAAAATAACCATTTCTACACTAGTGTCTACCTATAGCATTGAGTTCTCATATCTGACATTTGTATCAAACAAATGGAAAGTAGGATCCCAATTTGCCAGTGAACAACATCAATCTTACATCAGTGTCTCTTCTTTGAAATTGGTGATGTGACACCAGTGTAAGGTCACGATCAGATTCTCTCACTTCATCTGCTGAAAATTAATAACAACAGAAAATCACAGAAAAGATCAACTCCATTCCCATCACTAGGTGTGTGCTATGGAGGCAAATGGTGCCACCAGCACACGTGGAAAGTGAGAAACTGCTACAAAACTGTCTTCTCACTAGTGAATTCAGCAATGCAATCTCTGGCCTGATTCTCTACTGCTTAAACAATGATGAAATCGTAACAGTAGAGATTTTTTTATAAAAATACCCGTGGCCAGGCGAATCAGCCACCCCTACTATCCTCCCTGTGCACCCACTGGTATCAGACACTGGGCTGAAGTTTCAGTAGAGCTAAAGAGTGATGGGAAAATGGGACAGGCATGTGTAAAATGATGCTGCAGTTTGCCTGAAGAGGACCATTGCCCCCACAAGAGTAAAAGGGAATAGGAAGTAAGTCCTTTAGTCAAATGTTAAATGATTGCCCTAAGTTCGGCTGCAGTTAAGGTACACCAGTGTGCCAACAAGGGAGAAATGCTGTGACCAGAAAAAAGGAAAAATGTGCTGTGTGTAGTAAAACCATAGCAAAATTCCTCACAACTCTCCTGCACCTGCCCTGTCCCTCTCTCTCCTTCCTTCCAGGGCCTTATCCCTTCCTTCATGTTTGACATATCATCTTCTTAAGGAAAATTCCTGTCAGGCTCTTTGGCCTCAGAGGTGGTGTCACTATTAGGTGGCTCACTTGGCTTTTGTTTTACACCCTTTTCTCCTCCTCTAGGTACAGCTGTCCACCCAGGCAGGCATTGCCACCGCTCCACCTTTGTGCCCTGCCCGAGGCCTGCCCTGGCTGGGCAGGTCTCCTGACTGGCCTTTACATCACACACTTTATTGGCAAGTCCGTAGATTCAAGTGATTCAATTCTCTCATTCTCTGTTCTTTATTTTACACAAAGGGCCAGATTCTTTTCCTGTTCTCTGTCAAAAGTATGTTAAATGATAACAGTATATCAGATGGAAAGGGGCCATGTCAGCCCCAACAGGTATGACAGCTTGTGGTGTCTTACATAGGACAGTCCTACTAATGCCTACATTAGACCTCATAACAAGGCTTAATGCAGCGGTATCACGCTGTTAACTCATGTAGTTTGTTACTTCTTCTAAACAGTGCATCCTGTTCTGCAGCATTGGTGCACAGTCCTTCTTTGTATGTGCACAATATTTAACTGTCTAGACCTCTGTCATTTTGCCAGTCTTCTTCCCCTTTCTTCTCTCTCTGTCCTCCAAATATTTTTAAACCCATTGGTCAACTTCAGTCAAATTCAACAGCAGTAAGAATCTCACAGGTATAATAAGTTTAAGCAGCCAGGGATATAAATTGTATTAAAACTCTCACTTCTATAAGAAAAAGTTCTAATCAAAACTTATTTGAATTTTTTAGGACTTATTAGAGCTTACTATAATTCCCATTTCCCTCTGTTGAGGGAATGGCTACAGGCTCAGTCCCTCTTACAAATCTGAGGACTCACACAGGAGCTCAGCCTCCAGGCACAATTTTGCATCAGTTCCAGCATTCACGGAAGGACCTTTTTGTTTAAATCCAAGTGTATAAACCAAAATCTGCAAGTAAGCTGAATAAGGAACCTGGACCCAATGAAATTTTGTGTCTCCCCTTCTTTGGGGCAAAATTAGGCCTGATGATCCAGTGATAAAGGTATGACAGTGAATCTGGAAAATAAAACTCCTGAGTCTTTATTGTTACCAAAAGTTTCTTATGAGATGGTAGTTAAGGGCCATAGTCAAACAGCTTCAATTCCCCATGACTAATTTTCTAGTTGTTTGGCTCTAGCTGGCTCGATGGCCTTCAGAGACAGCCAGCAGACAATATTAAGATCAGAGATCCAAGAGAAATTTAAGCCTTCTAAATCCTCGTGTTTTCTTTTTTTTTGTGGTTCAACTTCCCAGTTGGTAAATTGTAGACAACAGCGTTCCTCTGTTTTACAGGTAAGGAAGAACATATTAAAAACTGCAAGGCATTCAGATGTTACCCTAGCGAGAAGGGCCATATAAATACCTATAAAACACAAGCAGTATTCCCCATACTGACTTAGTAGTTTGATTCACTGTTTTGTTCTTCTGCATTAAAATCTCCCACCCTTCCCCAAGAAAGAAAAAAAGCAGTGTTTAAAAAATAATATGAGATACCAAGTGCTAATATGTTTGTTGTTGTAACATCAATATTTTTCTATTTGTGATGGAAATACTGCTATCAATGTGTTATATTTTATCTGTATAGCATAGCCTCTGTGTGTTTGCATATATATATGTACACACACATACACACATATATATTGCAAAGATTTCTGTCTGCAAGAATCAAAGCAATGTTACATAAGAGTTTACTCAGTTTAAACTCACTGGTAGTATAGTCTTAAAGAATAACAAGATGTGGATATAAATAAATTAAAAATGTCCTTCTGGAGCAATTTTTTCTTAAAAACTGAATTACTATCCAACATTCACTCAGGAGGAATCAAAGACATCTGTTAAGAACCACTATTTTTGTGTTGCTTCCAGCCTTATGTGTTGCTACTGTTCTGGGTGGAAACAAGAGAAAGCATGATACTTGTACAAATCATAAAGCAATTAACTGTAAATCAGAGTAGGTATATTATTATGCAGAGTCAGAAATTGCCCAGTTTACTGGGTATCAGTCTTCATAAAATTACACTATTGCTACTTTTGTCAGGAAGTGAAAGAAAAGGATAATGCTCTGTAGTACTAATTTGGTATATTCAGGAACTACTTAGCAAGAAATGGGGCCTCATTAAGGCATTGACCAAATTTGTAAGTGCAGTTTGTCATAATTATGATGAAATAGGATAGTGGTCAATCCAATATTGTTGACTGGTTAAGTAAAATTTATAGAAGTGTGAGACCACCAGAGTTACTCAAGAGTTATTTAGAACATGAATCTGATGAAGGTGACCTTGTAAAAGGTAAAAGCAAGTAAACAGTAGGGTGAACACAATTGATATTGTTGGAGAGAAAATCAAATTTTACCAGAGCACAAAAAAACTCTCAAGACATTACCAGTAATCAAATCCTACAATTTCCAGAGGTCCAGTAAATCTTTTGTAAACCTTTGGCAGCTTAGCCAGTAACACTAAGAACACCAAGAGTGGATCTTTCCTCCCCATTTTTTTAAGATTTAAACCCACTTCTTTTTTAACCTCCTTTTACAGTTAGAGTAAGTAAGCAAAGGATAGGATCCCCTAAGTATTATTAATTCTTTTTTCTTATTCACACCATAGGAAGACTGTCGCAGCAATGCTAAGAACTGTGGACTTAAATCGCTGTAAAACCAACAAAGTTCAGAATCGTGCCCTGTGTATTTCCACAGTGCACAGTAGCAAACCATTACAGTAGGAGATCTATCCAGTATGGGTTACCCTCAGATGTTTCCTCCACCTAGTTCACAGTACAATATTAGGCAGGGCAAAAGCTGGATATCTCACATTTATTTTCATAGAAATCTTACTGAAAGCCCTCTCATTGAACATCTTATTGGTCTAAATGTGCTACTGATGTATTTACTGGGGAGTTGGTACTCTGTCCCCACAAGAACTGGCTTAAATTCTTACACAAGGAATTGGCATTTCATTTTCAGTTGGGCCAATTCAGCTGACGAAACACCAAATTCAAGTTTACCTGTATGTTTATCACTGCTATTCCTTTAAATAAGTTACCAGGCTGAGTGAAATCACTCATACAGGATGCAACCAAAAGCTAAATGCCTGTCCCCACTCAATATCATCTATGTCGTCCCATTCTTCAGCAACAGAAAAGTAATCAAATGATGTAGCAAGTTGTTCCCAAAACTACTGAATGGCAAGGTCCACACAGAGTTAATGATCAAGGATCTGACAAAGACCTGTGCTCCTATTGTAGGCAGTAATGATGTGAAGCCCTAAGTAACTTGTAGCCATAAGAACCTGGACAGCCACTATCTCTGAATGCGTCCCACAGTGTTCCTGAATGGTCTCATCCATGATTAGTGATGTTTATTAATGACTACAGTAACTTGCGTTGATTTGATGACAGAATAAAGTGCCTGACCCTGCACAGCGAGTGGAAGGGGTAAACGACTGCATCCCTGCATCAATTTACTGCTACGAGCAGGATTAAGGACCTGCACAGGTGGATCCTTTCACAGGTTCCAGACACAATGAACTGAACGTTATTGAACATTAAAGCAACCAGTCAGCAGCATCGTTCCCAGACTGAATGCATGTGGATTTGCAGTCCATCTGTGTTACACATAGTTATCATGAGGCTGAAGCAGTTTACGTAAATTGTTTATGTTTAGATTGAGTTAAAGAGCCCTCTTCTGCATTCCTTCTCTAAGTCTCTGTAGATGGCTGTCTGTTTTGCTAAGATACTGTCTCTCCTTACAAAGAACATCTTATATTGGTGAAATTTTAAATGAAGCTTCTTTCTTCTGTGACTACCATGTCCCAGCTCATCTTATGACTGTACTCATTCCTGGCATTTTCTTGAAAGCCGCATGGCTGCCATAGCCTCGTTGCAAACTTGGCTTAGGGGACTTTGTGTTCCTCTCATCTTCTACAGAAATCCCCTTGACATGCAACATTTTTGCTGCAAATACTATATCTCCAGTATGAATAAATAATGTGTCATAAATTTCTTTGGGATATTTATAACCATCTCTCCTATTCTTTCTCATTTTTATTTGTTTATTTCTTCCCTTCACCTCTCCCTACTTGTCTAGTCTGGTCTCTATTGTCTGATTTACCATACCCCTGGATTTTGTGTGTTGGAATAGTGATCAACTACTTTTCCAGACACACAGACCTACACCGGCCTCAACTGGAGAATCACAATCATTATTATTATCACTGCCATAAGAAGCAGATATTCAAAGCAGGAACAGTCTCTCGGGTGACCGAGTTCAAGCTGAAACAGAAGCTCTAATGAAATATGAAATGTTGCCTTTGGGTACATCATCACTTAATCATATGCCTAGTGGAAAACAGAAGCTTGATCCCTCTTAGGCTGGAGAGTGCAGCCTACTTTCTGGAGCTCTCCAGTCACTTGTTCCATCCTGTAAAAAGCATCTGCCATTCAGAAAACAAAGTATGAGCTAGTTGTCTACAGTTCAGAAGACAATTAAAGCACCCAAATCAGGGATAGGGTTGCAAGCTGTGACTCCCAGTCAGTCTCACATGAGAGAAGGAGAAATACTGAAGTCCTCCCCCTTTCCACCTCAACAACCCTTCCTCCTGGCTGCTCTAGATAGACTCTAGAGAAGGGACACCCTCTCTAAATGCACAGGAAGGAGATGGCACCAAGGCTGGGCCAGGGATGTGCAGTAGGAGCCCCTCCTGTTTCTAAGAGCTTGTCTCATGCACCGCAGATGCCGAGTGAGGAAAGATAAAGCTGGTCTCAGAGATCAGCTCAATGATTGGTCTAAAAGACTGATTTATTCCCGAATCTGCCTCTGAATGCCAATTTGATTATGCATTACTAACTTAAGACAAGATTTTCATGAGGTGGAACTAAACTGCATGTTTCTTGTTTTCTGGATACCTGACAAGCAGCCCCTGGGTCTATTTTTCTGAGGCACTGAGCGTTTCAATCTGTGTTATATAATACAAAGTATTCTGAAAAGACTTCATATTTAGTAGACATCTCTGTGTGCCTCAGTTCCCAACATGTGCAATGCAGATAAAAACAGTCCTTCATCTAACAGTATTTTTGTGAAACTAAATTAGTATGTTAGAAAGTCTTATATTCCACACAATGATTGCCATGGAAACACCACAAGGAAATTATTAGTTTTTATTTTCAGAGAGGCATATAGTAAATAAAGGACAAGGCCATAGCTTGAACAATGAATACAAAACAAAATACTGGCCAGTGTAACACGGTCCATCTTGTGCACTGAATGAGGCAGTGCACCTCTGCAAAAAGAATATGCAATCATGTCATGAAAAATTCAGACATGCACAAATGTATTTTCAAGTGCTTTGCTCTATAACTTCCCCACTCTTTGATTGTTCAACAAAATTGTTCATCTATATACGCACGCTCATGCATACCTATATAGAGAAGTGCATGTGCATATATATAGGTACATATATATACACACACACATATCTTTCTATACATATATATAGGAATATTTCATAAAATCTTTGCATTAATGACTTTTAACAATAAAAACCACCTCCTTTTTTCCTGTCCTATAACATTGCTATTAGTATATCAAAAGCTTCCTCTGCTGGAACTCCTGGACGTGCAGTGGCATTTCTATTTTTACGCATCAGCTCTGCTTCTTTCCAGGTGAGTTCTGAAAGCATTTCTTTTATTTTTTCCTATAACATTTTAATAGTCAAGTGGTGAGAAATGAACCTCACAATTTTGCTGTTTAATGACACATAGCATATTGAGATAATCTTTTATTAAAGCACTGTTGAAAAAAAAGATGAATTATATATATTTGTGTCCTAATTTTTAAATGCAATAAAAAATAACATTCCCATTTTTTAACTTGTTTGCTTCAGGGACCTACTTGTTTGCTTCAGGGACCTCCTGCTTTTAAGTTTCACCAATCCTACCGCTGATGTTGCATTACTCATTTGAGTTAGGAGTGACTCACATAAGGTACAGGTATCTTCAAGTTATCACTGGCATTTCAACAAACCAGCGTTAGCTGGGAAGTCTTTAACAAGATCCTCTGTTCACATGATCCTACTGTCTGGGGGGTTCTGGGATTTGATGACAGGTTTTCTTCAAGTAAATAAGTGAACATATAAAAGCTTTTATTCACAGCAGGCATAAATCTGTTGGACAGGGCAGAACAATCCCTCAGGGGAAAATGACAGTGGCGGGCAAATCCCTCCCATTTGTGCAAAGTCAAATAAGAACTCATGCGGAATATTTTCCCAGTCTCAATAATTTTCAAAATGGCAACTTGTTTATCATACACTATAAGAAAAGCATAACAGGATATCATTTAACTCAAGAGTGTGTGTAACTGACACTTCTGTATTGCTTCATGGCAATGCGTTCTTGCTAGCTAAGCTTTCTTGACAAAGACAAAATTTGGTTCTGTCTTTTCTGAAGCTCTGTGAAACCTTCGGTTTAGAAATCAAAACAACATCCTGCATCTATTTAACCATCTCCTGCCTTTTTCCATGCCTGCATTGGCATCCTCTCCATTTTTGCAACAGATTCAAACTTCCTGACCTCACCTTCTTAATTCTTCAAGGATGGTGCTTCCTGTAGTCTAGTTTCTAATTCTGCTTCATCCTCCACCTCTCTCCATCTCTACCTTCCGCTCAGTCCTCTCCTTCACTACCTCTGCACCTTCTCCTGTCCTTTGTACCTGTTTTCTGTCAACACATGGAAGAGATTCCTAGCCCCCCTCCATTAGGTAATTTTCTGTTTCTCCATATCAGTTCTTTAAAAATTCACTGTCTCATGTCTCAAATTCACCTCATGACTCTCCTTGGACTCCCAGGGTCATGATAAGCCCCTTATGATGGTCTGACTTCTATCTGTTCAAATGAGATCATCATCAGCTCAGAGCTGTCATGACATTAATCCCAAGGTAGACATCATCCAGAATTAGCCAATTTCTGGGCCACTCACTCTGAGACGATACAGAAGAGTATCTGAGTATTGAGACTGGGGTCAGGTCAATGATCTTGGAAGGAAAAGCCTACCTTACCTCACTGACATAAATATACACAATTCTCCTGTGACTTGTTTCTCCAGACACCACTTCCATGCTCTCCCTTGAGCAGGGACTGGCTTTGGGGGTCATGCTGAGATCAGAGATGAACTAGAAAGATTCGACAAGATAGCAAAGGCAAGAAGCAGAGCTAGCTACAAGCAGGAGATGATTCTCTTGATGTGGATCAGATGATTTCAACATTTGGCAGAGCACTGGAGGGGGACAGGGAAATGAAGAGGGCTCCTCCTGGGACAGAGACGTGCTAGGTATCTAGTGAACACATTTAGTTTCATGCCAATGCAAACATTTTAAGGGAGTATGCTTGGACAAAGATAAATATGACATATGTGAGAAGCAGGATTCCCTGACCCTGTATGAATCAACAAACTGTCAACAGTTTTCCTTCCTTTTCCCCCTCCAGGTATCTCCATGCCAAGCTCTAGCAAATCTTATCCTGCTCCGATTCAGCCTCTCCTCTCCAAATCCTCTTCCACAGGAAATGCTGGGGGTGGGAAGGACGTGGGGTCAAATTAATTTGGAAAACAACTGCAAACTCAGCATTTCAGAATATCCTGCTAGGGAAAGCTATTTCTGCAGCAGGGGCTGGGAAGGCTCGGAGGAGTGCTGGCTCCCTGAGCCCCCAGCCCAGTGCTGCCAGGGGACAGGGACACACAGGGCTGGGGCTTGGCACAGGGTAGCGGGGCCATGCACGGGGAGCAGGGCTTTTGTTCGATCTCAGCTCTCAGCCAATTGCTCCTGGGATACAGCTAATTTCCTTGGAGCAGAAGGGGTGCTGCTGGGCCTGCTCGCTACTGCGGTACTTTTGTCACCTCTCAGATAACCGCAGACTCCTGCTCCACATGCCAAAGGAGATTTTTGGATCTCCTGTGGGGTCCCAGACCTCAGGTCACACTGAGCTTCTGAAGAGCAACTGAAGAACCCAGCCAAAAAACTAGCAAATACATAGAAACTGAGATAGCAAACAAGCTTCCAACAGCTCCTAAAAATGGCATTTTTCAATAGAAAACTGTTGGTCAGAAAAACTTCTGACCTGCTCCACTAAATTTGCTTATTTATGTTTCCCCAGCTGTAAAAGAGATTTTTTTTTTTATGTCTCTAAGAACAATGTACAGAGGTTCAGCTAACAAGCAAACACCTTAAAATGCTTTCAGTATTTCTGGAGAAAATCATTGCATAGATGTGCAAATTCAGAAACAAGGAAACATCCTGCTACCTCAAGAATTTAATCAACTCATTATACTCACAGTTGTAAAGAACTCAAATGATGGATATTTCATAGAAGTGCCTTCAAAAACTTACATACTATTTTTTGTGTTTTCTTTATATCTAAGGAACTTGACATTTTCTAAAGATCAGCCTCTTCAAAAAAGCCTTATACAATGTACAAATATACCTGGTCCAAACAGATCAGCTGAGGTCTGCCTATCTAGCAACAAGAATAATCACATATTTCTACAGCAGACCTGATTCCAGAATAATCCCGACTATTATGAACTATAGAAAAACATTCTCTACTCCCAGTTAAAATGTTTTTTGAAGGTTTTCTTTCAAAAAAAAAAAAAATTGCTTAATCTAAGATTCCATGCTTCAGTGCACTGCAAGGCTCTCTACTTTTCCATTCAGGAAGCACAATATTTTTCTTTTTTTCTCTCTTTCCCAAGAGGATTTTCAGAAGGAGATCTGCATTGCTCTGCTTCACTTGTCCATAATTACAAGTCTTCAGGAGTATCCTGTGAGATGAGAGCTTTAAACTAAGAGCGCCGGGGAAGGAAGACAACAAACCACTACCAAGTGAGGGCACGGTGGCCTGGCTTGGCAAGCAAAGGGGGCAGGTTGACATGGACAAGAGAGACCTCATAATTGGCAAAACAGGGCTGAAGGGGGCCCACCTCAAGCGTATCTACACAAATACAGAAGTGGTGAGAGGACGGGATGATGGGGGAAGCTCTCACACCTTTTCGGAGAAATCAAGAAGAGTGGGCACTTCTCCAAAATGCATGGATTTATGAAGGGGAAACCACGCTTGACCAAGCTGGTAGCTTTCTACATGGAGATGACTGGCTCAGTGGATGAGGGAAGAGCCATGGATGTAGTTTATCTTGACTTCAGCAAGGCTTTGGACAATCTTTCCCATCGCTGCTTCCTTCAAGACAAGCTGAGGAGTTACAGACTAGATAAATGGACAACAGTGAGGTGGATTGAAAGTTGACTGAACTGCCAGGCTCACAAGGCTGTCAACAACCTGTTCCTGGATCTGCTGAACACACAAAGTGGTATTACACATACATACATTGTGCACATATGGTATACAATAAATACATATATTATACGTACACATGCAGACACAGAAAGAACTGTCCTTCCAATTTCCCAGTGCAGAAACAAATAAGCATCTGGGAGAAAATGTAGCTGGCTCCAGGTAAACCCAATAGGTGTATCACGGGAGGATAGCAAAACACATTCTATCATTATTAACTGGAGAGGTAAAACAGCATTTATCAGGCAGCAGCATTTTATCAGGCAGCACAAAGGAACTCCAGCCAGTAAGACAGCCTCATCAGGGGCCCAACTTAAATGCCTCTATGCAAACGCATGTAGCATGGGGAATAAACAAGAGGTTAAGAGACATGCGCACGCCTGCAGGGCTACAACCTTATTGGCATCACCGAGACGTGGTGGGATGGCTCATATGATTGGAATGTTGGGATGGAGGGATACAGGCTCTTTAGGAAGGACAGGCAGGAGAGATGAGGAGGGAGTGTCGCCCTCTATGTCAATGACCAGCTGGAGTGCATGGAGCTCAGCCTGGGG
>NW_008825050.1:306888-323025 GCF_000699105.1 Pygoscelis adeliae | reverse complement strand
GAGACCCCACCTGGAGTACTGCGTCCAGCTCTGGAGTCCTCAGCAGAAGAAAGACACGGACTTGTTGGAGTGGGTCCAGAAGAGGGCAATGAAAACGATCAGGGGAATGGAACACCTCTCCTATGAGGAAAGGCTGAGAGAGTTGGGGTTGTACAGCCTGGAGAAAAGAAGGCTTCAGGGAGACCTTATTGCAGCCTATCAGTACTTAAAGGGGGCTTATAAAAAAGATGGTGGCAGACTTTTTAGCAGGGCCTGTTGCGACAGGACAAGGGGGAATGGTTTTAAACTAAAGGGGGGTAGATTTAGACTAGACATAAGGAAGACATTTTTTACGCTGAGGGTGGTGAAACACTGGCAGAGGTTGCCCAGAGAGGTGGTGGATGCCCCATCCCTGGAAACATTCAAGGTCAGGTTGGAGGGGGCTCTGAGCAACCTGATCTAGTTGAAGATGTCCCTGCCCACGGCAGGGGGGTTGGACTAGATGACCTTTAGAGGTCTCTTCCAACCCAAACTATTGTATGATTCTACGATTCTATGATTTTAAATCAATGGGATTAATTAATTTGCATTATGACTTACTGGTATTAAATTTTAATACATCTTGAAATATGAGGGGACTAAAGGTCTGCAAAAGTTGTACCAATGCTAAAAAAAGGGAAGCAGGTTGTCTGACAGAATTAGATGACAGTTTACCTGATGTTAATCCCAGGCAAAAAACTAGTAAGTTCTACACGGGATCTGATTAATACAGAAGTACAAGAATAGCAAAATACCAGTCTGCACAGCTTTAAAGGAACCAGATCTCATCAAATGAACTAGGTTTTCTTTCATAATCAGACTATGAACCTGATTTACACAGGCAGAAACAAAAATAAAAGAGTTTTTAAGGCATCCACTTTGCTACTATATAATATTGCTAAATAAAAACTAGTACTCTAACATGTCAATTAAACAGTCTAGGTAAAAAGTGGGTGCAAAATCTGCTAGCTGATAACTGGAGAATCATTCCCAAATGTACATATTTCTGTAAAGCTTCCTCAGTGATTAATATTGATTCACAGATGTTCTTCATACCCAATGAAAGGACAAGCACGAGCCCCACTTTATTCTTTGCCAACATCTTTCTGGAGAGAGTCCAGCCCATGGCTCAAAGCAGGTAATATGCCCTTGCCCTTCACTGTGCTTCCAGGAAAGGCTGTGATTTTGGGTTTTCCTGTTGTCTAAGATCACATCAGCTATTTCTGTTTCTTTTCTGAGATGCCAATCTGTTCCCTAAACCATAATCCTTGCAACTCTGCCTATTAATATAGCTTCACCAAAGGAATTTATTTTTTATAGACTTGATTTTTTCCCTGACTTCAGTAGGCTGTGGATTCACATCCAGTGCATTTCCTGGACATATAGTCCTTTCTTGCCCTACTTCTTCAACACACAGGTCACCAATGTCTGCAGCTGTACTTGCTGGCTGCACTTCCATAGCAGGCCTGTCAAACGGCATCTCTGCTCTCAGCAAATGTAAACTCAAGAAAGCACTCTAAGAGAGATCCTGTCACAGTGTCACTCTGACTGACACACAGTCCCAGATAAATACTTGGCAAGTCAAAAGAAACCTGGTGACAAAATGTCTTCATCCACTCTATCCACTTCTTCTAAGAGATGAAGACACAAACCAGTGGAAGAGCTGTCTCATAAATACAGAAATTGTTTGGGTATAACATATTCCTCCTTCTCTGCTTCTAAATCACAGGAAAACTAATATCAGAAAACAGAGTTGGTTATATCAGAGTTGATAGGAGTTTCTGAAAACAACTTTGGGTTCAAGTTTGAGGAAACTATTAGATGTGTTACATCAGCATGACTAAAGCAACATCTCCTCTCCACTGGCTGCACAATTTCACGGTTGTTTAAGCAACAGTTTACAGACAACTTTTCTGCCACCAAAGGTGTAACATTATCAGGGCATCTTAAACCATGACAGAAGCATACAGTGTGCTATAGACAGTGGACATAAGTGTCCACTGTCTACAGTGTGCTATAGACAGTGGACATAAGTGTGTTTTGCACAGTATTCAATGGCCTTTGAGAAAAGAAATGTCCCAAATTAGTCACTCCGTTGCATATTGTGCCATCAGTTTACTGCAAGTTCACCATGCATTGAGAGTCCATCCCAAAACAGAACTGTCACCAGTAGCTCATGGTAGGTAAACCCCAGCAGGAGCACGGAAAGCACTAGCTGACGCACCAGCCAGCCCCTGAATTAAATGTGCGATGGCGGATGAAGATTCGGGGTGGCAGAGGAAGAGGTGTTCATCGCCGCTGTTGCATACCCAGCCATATGCACAGCCACAGCCCCCAGCACGGCTGGTGTGGGGTTCTCTGGTGCATTCCTGAAGAAATCCAGATACAGCTCTGAAGTTATTTGAAGAGGAAAAAAAAGCTCTGCAGCAGGGGTTTGGGCAGCGAGCAGTGTTTTCCTTCTGTCACCCCACCGACGCATTGCTCCACAGGTCTCTTCCCCTCTCTGCCCTAGTGCCACCCTGCAGCTGCCGAACAACACCTCCCGCCTGCTCACCAAGCGGTCCGTCCCGCACCAAGTACAGCCGGCAAGGCCTGGGTCTGCCATGCAATGTGGCTTAGGCACAGCACCAGTGAGTGCCACAGCACGTGTCTGTAAGCTTCAGGTCCCTCTCTAAGATCCCACAGCCCTGAGTACCCTGCCTACACGAAGCCCCAGCACAGCGGGATGCCTCCGACCCGACAGCAGGGAGCTAACCAAGGAAACCCTGCAAAGAGGGCATGGCTTAAACCTGGCCCTCCCCTGGCTTTCCTTGTGATCCTGAAAGCATGTCCCCATTCTCCAGTTTTCACTCAGGAGTGGCTTCCCCAGGAGGCTTGCGAGTGGGGTCAGGGGGGCAGGTGGCCCCTGCTCAGTTTGGGGGCATTTCTATGGTAGCTAATTTACGTGCCTCTTTAGCTGATGTTTTTATTTTGTGTATGCCACACTCAGATACCTAACTTTTGTGAGACACCGTGGAGCAAGCCTAAAGCAGACTCGGACATCCCTCCTTTGTATCCTTGTCTTAGAGAAATTCCTTACAAGGAAGAGTCTGAATTCCACAGAATTTTTTCCCATAACTCTAATTAGGAGTGGTACATATTTGGCTTGAGGTAGTGATGCATATTTGTGAGCTTTCCTTGCTCCTGGCTGACTTCTAAAAAAGTCGAATCCAGAATTTGAGCACTTCTTTTTCTGATGTAATTTGAGAAAGCTCAAGTTTGTAAATAATTGGACTATATCTGATGTCTTAATATATCTTAATCTCAATGACATTAACTACATCTGTTAGTGTAGTCATACATACAATGACTGTCTTCAGTAACTCCGTAAGTAGTGATGTAGGAAAAGACAGAGTTTTTATCATGAACAGCATCAACTAGTCAATAAAAGTATATTTGATTGTCTCCGAATTAACTGTGGAATTTTCCTATCCTTTTAAATGTTCTTTCATTACAGACCAGAAAATAAATTAACCTGAGGCTTTCTCCAAGTAACACCTTAAAAGTTATCCACAAACTCACCAAATCAAAGTTTGTCATGTACATTATTCAAAGTCAACACAAACATACAGCCTTTTACGTTTAAAATTATTGTATAGTTACTTCTTTGAAGGAGCTTAACCACAGTTAATTCAATTCAATAGAGGTTTCAATTTATAACAAAGCAGAAGTACACTCTATAAATGCAAAGGAACGCCTTGCACCAATATGTCTGATACTAGATTTAATTAAAGATTTCAGCTAAAGATCTTTTGCCTTGATTGCCTAATCTTGGGTCCTAAACTGAGACTTCAGCTTCCAGAAAAACGCCACACACCGATTCTGGTAAATTAATAATTAACTCAACCTGCAGCTAGTTCGAGTAGGGGTGCCCAAGCTGCAGGAGGACCAAGGAGCCCCTGGAGGATGCAGTCACTCCCACCCTCTGGTCCCAGTGGGGCCCTGGCTGTGCGGAGGGAAGATCCATTCCCGAGGCTCAGATAGGGAAAACCAGGGTGCACAAGTCCAGGTGTCCCCAAATTCCAAATATAGACGTACCTAATGCAAGGAATGAGCATCTACCCAGGTACCCACCTTCATCTGTCAGACCCCAGAGGACACCAGAAGGCTGGCTCTGCTTTACTGGCTGTGTTTAATCTCTTAATTTCACTCAGGTTTATACTTCATTTTAGGAGATTGGGGCTGTTACTGCAATATGGCAAAAAGACTCAACAATTGTCACACCACAAATTTACACCCCCTATTTTTTTGCCACACTAAAGATGAAGAGAAAAGCTTCACTCAATCAGGGAAATTAACAGCAAGTAGGATAGATTAAAATCTAAAAGTATAGGTATTTTGTCTCAAGACAGTAACATAAAAAAGTGATATTTATAGATCTCGCCAAGGAATTTTTATATGTGTAAATCAAGGACTTACTTACATTCTCAGTGCAGCTGGCTGCAGGCTTTGACTATTTTATATGGCTAAATCACATTTGTCACAGAAATTAAACTGAGGCAATATGACTAAATTTCCACCTGCAGTTACAGCAAAATAACTACAAGAGAAAGTTTTTTGAACTCACTCTTTTTTACTATTTATTTATCTGTCACTTCCAATGCATTTCATATTCACATCCAGTTTTCTTAGTGGTATGGAAAACAAGTCCTAGGCCTGAAGGCGTTTCTTTTATTTTCTTAAAAAATGTTACTTAAATGTAGGTATTAATATCCTATTAATCTATACTCTGAGATTGTTCGCCCCTACCTCCTCTGCCTTGGTATCTTAAAACTTTGCCCACGAATTATTATTTATTGCTGGGCCTGACCACACTGCAGGTGCTCCTCAGCCCACCACAGCAAAGGACAATCACTTTTGAGGTCAGAGACGGACGCCCCTTTGCAGAGCCTCCACCCCCTGTCCCACTCCAGGTATACGTCGGGGACAGACACTGCTGAGAAACAAAATAATTCAACGGAGACGGTTTTGTGAAACCTGTTTACCTCATTGTGCTGCCTCTTTCTTTGACAATCAAAGTAAGTATTGCATGGGAATACAAACTGATGGAATCGCCCCCCCTCACACCAGCACAAAACGGCCATAAATCCTCTCCATAATCACAGGGTAATGGGAAAGACGCTAAGAGGAGTTAAGACAGGGAACACTTCTGAGAAAACTTCTCATTAAAAAAATATCTAGCACTGGGAAAAAACAGACTTACTGGGGATTTACATAGATAAAATCGAAATATTCAATTAGTATTTCTCTGGTTCCTCTCAGTTTTGTGCTTTCAATAGCATTTTTAAATCCTATTATGGTTAAGAACGGACTGCTTCTACCTTCCAAACTTACCCAGTCTACTCCAATGGAGAACGTGAAAGCAGACCTCTCTCTAGTCCTTACAAACACTTACAGAATTCTCCCTGAATGTTCTGACCGTAGTCATATTTCATTTGAAGCCAGTGAGATTATATTAAATAGGAGAATGGGATTTGGTTACTGATTTTTACTCCTTTCAGTTGGTTTACGGACTATCTCCCCCTTCACTTTAAAGTCCCCCAAAAATGCAGCTCGTCTGCCCAGATGCTCCCCCAGACAGAGGGGAGCCTGATGGTCTGTAGGGGCAGCTTGGCATGTGGTGCAGGGGCACCACCTCACTAAGCTTTTGCACAGATGTGAGAGTGAGAGAAACCTCCAAAGGAAAAGAAATTGCTTGAGAAGACAACAAAATGATAAAGATGTGTAGAAGATTAAATCCACACTGATTTTTAAAATAAGAGTTCCAAACTAAAAAGGTTATAAATAAAAGGGTTCAAGCATCTCCTGTGTTTGGAGGTGGATTAAGCACAGCCTACCCCAACAGGCCCATCGTTACCATCTGGGTCTGGACAGACCATGGGGAATTTCTCAGCTGGGAGGGGAACTCCTTCCACAACGCCAGACCTGACAGCAAAGCCACCCCCAGACCCACGGCAGTTTGTCAGCAGCCCGATGGCTCAGAGAGTGCAGGTTGCAGCACAGTCACGGCCTCATTCTGTACCCTCACATCCTTCTGGAGCGTGGGCTGCCCCAGCCCACCAAGCCAGCACTGAGACAGCAGGGCAGCAGCCTTGTGGGGCTCCGCGGGCTCCTGCGATGCCTGTCTGTTCAATCACATGTGAGGAGCACAGAGGAAGATGTTTCCCCAAAAATAAAGCTGTGACTTTTTGTCCAAAAAAAAATGGAAAACCTGAAAACTTTGGCTGAAGCCTCAGAGTCTACATTTTCTTTCATACAGCACTTTTGATACCTTTTTCCTGCCAGGCCTATTGATAAGCCAAGCTCTCATCCATCTGCTGTCATTAAAAATGTGACTGTTATTTTTAGATTAATTTGAGCACTAACCTCAACGTCCAGCAAGAGACGGTATTGTGCCCACCTACTGAAACCCCCAGTATTTTGTGCCTTATATGCCAGAGCCATTCCACCACAGGACTGACAGCTTCCACTTAGCCCATGGAGTACTCCCTAATGACAGTGCCAGCTTTCCTCCAGCACCTCCTAGAAATGTTGTTTTTTGTACATAGAGGTTATGCCATTGCAGAGGGGTTTATGCACACCATCATTTCTAAAGCAGGGAGAGCATAAAGGCAACCCAGGAGGTGCTCTCTCTTATAAGACAGATCCCTGCTGAGTGAACACATTTGAAACCCCGTAGTATTTGCTAATCCTCATAGCCAGAGCCGAGCTGTTGTAAAATGCCCTGGTGCACTGCCGGCTGCAAATCAGGTGCGGCCTACCTTGAATTTCCAAAGTCAGGATCAGGCTACTGAGCAGACTGTTTTATGTCACCTCGATGGTATCTGTATCTCACTGGGAATTAAAGTGCTTGTTTGATACACACCATGGCAAAGCAGTGATTTGTACAATAGGTCACACATGAAAATTTTTTTTAGATCCTATAAATAAAAGGTGGTTTAGAATGATAAGCACAAATCAATCATTCATTTTCATTAGAATGAAGGAGTTATTTCTGCTTCTGCCTTTTAATTATTAATTAAAAAGGACAGAAAGGAAGTGGGGACAAATTATTTAAGCATCTAAAAAGATAACAGCAAAAGGATGTAAAGCAAAATCTCAACAATTAGATAGCTGGATTCCTTCAAATGTTTCACTAGAAAATAGAGTGTGCTTTTTCTTCTGATTACAATTTTCTAGTAAGAAAAAAGTTATTAAAATTGTAATATCTAACATGCTTTGTATCAAAATATTCTTTCATATTACTTGGACCTTCTCAGCTTTTGTACTCTGGTCTGCTGAATTCTGTTCTGTTTCTTTCTCAGCATTTTAGTGGACTGTCAATCTATGATCAGGATTAAATCAGAGCACTAGAAAGGTTTGCAATATACTTAACCTTGCAATAACGCAGGACCTTATTGAATATGATGAGGCAAAAATAGCTGCAGGAGGCATACAAGATGAACCCTTATTTTTTAAATACTTAGTTTTGTACTTGTGTGTCTGCGCTTTCTCAGTTTCATAACTCATGTATTTACTTTTACAATCAAAAAAACACAGAATAAAAAATAACTTCTATTTTATATCTGCTTGTTGTAGAAAATTAATTGGTTAGTAACATTTTTTATCTGCAGCTACATACCACAAAATAGCTGAGACCTGGAAACAACTGCATTTTCCTGTATCTCTCATAGTTTCCCAATCCCTGGTTCTGTTTAACAGCTTTGTCAGAAGATTCAGGGATTGCTGTCTCAGAATAATGTGTCCATGTGTTAGTTTATGGGAAATGACACGGTGAAATACATCAGAAACAGAGATGACTCTCAGAAGTGCCAACTAACCTGATTACTGCTGCAGTCAACAGCATCCAGCCGTAAGGCTCGCCTGCAGGGAGAAGTTAGCACGCACAGAAAGGTACATCCTCATTCACAGCACACAGGCATCACATCCCACATCAGGGTTCCCCACACCATCTAGCTCTAGGTGAGCATCAAATGCCAGCTCGAACCGGAGCACCGAGACACACACCTACGTTTTTGTATGTGGTCCAGGAAAAGAGGAACAAGGAGGGAGAAGGTGATGCCTTCTCCCTCTGCGCTTATGTGTGGGTGCACAGTGAACTCAGAAGTCCTGGTCTGCCAAGTGCTCTGACCAGCACCTGCTCAAAGTGTGCTATAGCACCTGCCTAGGAAATGCCACGTGTTACTTCTGCATGAAAACCTGGGTGCATAAGAGAAAGAAGGGGCTGGCATGCACCCAAGCACGAGAGGAGTTAAGTGCAAGAGGCGTTAAGTCACTGCCGAAGCTTACCTGCCCCACCCTAGGAAATGGGAAGTGCTTCCCATATCTATACTATAAATGCAGCTTATGAGCACTTACAGAAGGAGATTACCCACCCCACACATTGCTATTACAGAGTCTTCATCCAAAGGTCCACCTAAGCAATCCCCACATCTGATGGGAGCCAATGGCAGATGCCTGTGGAAGCTATAAAGATAAATCAAAACTCAGTCAGCCTCCAGAAACCTCTGGTGCAGGGGTTTCCTGATCTAGTGTCAATGTCTGTGACTGTAGCCGCATACATTCGACTTCCATGCATCTGTCCAAGTCCTTTTTGAATACATGCAAACTTTTACTGCCTTTTTACCAAACTCCAAAGCTTCACTAGAAATTGTGTGCAGACATACTACTTTTTGTTATTTTGAACGTGCCACCTGCTGATTTTATTTGCTAGGTCTTGGTTTGGAAGAAACCGGACAGCTGTTCCCTCTTCACCCTTTCCATGTCACTACAGATGCTATAGATCCCTTTTATATTCTCTGCTCCCCAAGAGGGTCAACTTATTTAGGTTTCTTAATCTCTTTATTTGCTCCCACATGGAAGCCATTCCCTAGTTTGAATCATCTTTGTCTTCTTGCTTTGTATCTTCTTTCTTTGTAGACATCCCACAATGTCAAACCAGATACATACCGTATGCAGGCAGGCGACATACTTAACCCACACTAAAACAATGTCCATACTGCAAAAACGAGGGTTTAGCACCCTAAACCTAAAAAGCAACTTGCCTTTGCCACTGCTTATCGTTTGCTTGGACCCGGAGTCTCTGCACTGCTCTTGCCGATTCTACATTTGAAATGTGTGCTGGCAAATGGACGTATTTGGCCCTGTCCATGCTTTCCTACACCAGAGTGTTTCAATACACAGACGTCTCCCAGCTTGAGAATAGACTTGCACCCAGTTTCCCAGATCTTACTGGCTTACCCCGAGAGCATTGATGCAGGGTATTCGCAATGGAAGAGCTAAAGTGATGAAAATCCATACCCAAGTTTACACTGCCTGGCCTGTATAAATGGATTTTATGAGTCTGAATGGTAAGAAAATATCTAGAACTGTTTGACTGAGTCTTTCTTGTGCCATTTTGTCTATCTAATAACTCATTTCAGAACTGTCTACAATAGCCGTCACCACCACGAGTGGAAGAGGGTAAATCGGATGAACCTGGAGGCTACTGGACTGCACAGCTTCCCATTCTTCCCTCTGCCTCACCACCAGGGGTTTTGCTTGGGCTCTGAGAAAGTTTAGGAGTGACTTCATTGTTTTCTTGGGGTTTTTTTTCTGCTTTCATTTGCCAGATTGCCTACAGAGAGGGGATCACTATTTTTTTCCCAGCCACTCCAGCATTTGCCCCCAAGATCCATCACCCACCCAGAAGCAGGTAGTAGCCACAGCTGCCCCCATGTCATCCTGTAGATGGACGCTGTGAAGGTGCCCCAGGGACTTTGGTAACTGCAGTTTGAACACCGTGGAAACGTCCTGCGCAACTACACGTGTACCTTCTATTTCACTGTTTAACATTCCGTGCCTGCGCTACAGCCTGCCACCATGCATCCTGGGCTGATGCAATGCAGGTAGGTAACAAGTGACATCAAAGCTGGAGGACACTGTGTGCCCAATACGCTCAGGGTTAAAAATAATAATAATAATAATAATAATAATAAGCAAGCCAACTCAAACAGGCCTGGGTAAAGTTTCCATCACATTCTTAAAGAGATGACTTTGCCAGGGTAGGAAAAACTAAGTCACAGCCTTGGAGAAGTAGGAAACACCAAGTAAGGTGCCTCTCCCCACCCAGCAGCTAGGGAAATGTGGGAAGGAAGGCAGTTTCAGCCAGACCATTTTATCTCTGAGACCAGATGGCTTTAAATGCTTCCCCAGAGCTTGGAAAGGGCCATGCTCTGCTTTGAATTGCTTTTCATACCATCTCATTAGAAAGTAAAAGGGAAGAAATGAACAATCTGTAACTCTGTGGCATTGGGAAACAGCTCTGTTAATCCCATTTCCTTCCCCGAGCTTACTCAGGGCAGGTCATCCAGCATCAGGGCCACATCACCTAATCTGCTTATTGTTGCCCTGCAATCAGGAGCCTGGGCACCAGCCCAAAGGGCAGATGCATCTTCCTGGTCATTATTAATAAATGGGAAAGGCCCAGGTTGTTAAAGCTGACCCCAGTGCCTAATTGCGACGCTCCCAGCACCCAGCTTCTACTTGTTGCTGCAGATCCACTGTTTTGACTAAGACTTGAAACCAGTGGGTCAACACCAGGCGGGCCTTCCCTCCCGTCACACTCCTGGGGTTTGAAATCGAGTGGAATTTAGGCGCTTGGCAGCCCTCCGTAGTTGACAGAAGAGGTGTACCTGGAAAAACTCTCTTAAGTTTCGAATGTTTTTTATAACAAAGCTCTGCTGGCCTCAGAGCTGAGCCTGGTATTTGCTTCTGAGGGCTTGTTTTTGTTACAGTCTTCTCCGCAAGCTACCTGCCAAGGACAGTCTTCTGCAAAAATAAAAAACAGAACTGTCAGACCATATGAGGCTGGGGAAAAGCTGAGGCAATGGAGAAAAGCACATGGAAAATAAATGCTTGCAAGCCCATTTTATACTGGTCTTACCAGACTTCTCTCTCACTGACAATTGCATTGGAAATACATACCTGGATATATCTGCTCATGTGTGATTTCTACATACACACACTCAAAAAGCTAAAATTTGAAATCATGGAGCAAAAAAGTTTTCTTTAATGAAAGGACTATTCCCTTGTTGATATGAGTTATATCTTTATACAATACTGCACAGTACAGTGTCATTTGCCCTGTTCCATATAACAAATATTTATTGGACCATGTTGTAAAGTAGGAACTTAACTTCTGGTTGATTAATATAGAACATGTCAGCAAAACCTGCATCCACTGAAAGCCAAGGATGCCTTTCTTTCCTCAATTTTAACTCATTTTACAATGAGCTGCAAAATGAAGTGCAGCCTGTCTTTACAGATTAGAACACATGGCAGATCAATACCCAGACTGGAAATGGGTGTGCATGTTTCCAGTACCACTTCTGTAAATAACTTACGTTCTCTGTACAGCCATGCAACGAGAAATGCCACAAAGCAGTTCTTCCATGCCAATGGGTTATCTCTGCTGGCTTCTAGGTCAATAATGGGGCTCCTGCAGGGCATGCTTCAGCGGGAGCAGCGCAAAACAAAACTAAAGTCACCAGAAAGGTTTCTGATTCACTGATTGTAACTGTAAAATAGCTCCTATTCTTCAGGTTTAGGTGTAGTAAATATGAACCTAGTTGCAGTGGCTGCATTTAGAAAGGATCTAAGTCAAAAGTAGAATTGGTGTATGTGCAACACTTAGTAACTCCCTGATTATGTATGGCTCAATGCAGTTTGCCAGCTGGAAGCTCATCTCCAGTCATGACACCAAATACATCTATGGCAGCATTTCTGGTATGAACCACCACTGCAGAGATTAAAACAGAGAACAGGTAACATCAGTGTGTATCTTGTAAGAGCTCAGGGGGAGGCACCATTTCACTCCCCCGGAGACCTGTTTTATACTGGCCTGCCCTGCCAGGATGTCACTATCGAAGTTATTTCTAACCTTTTTTCTGTCATTGCAGACAGCCAGACCTCTCCTGTTGGGAAGGGTTCAGGCATCTCAAGCCATCTGAGGTGTCCTTGGGTATCCCCTCTGGCCTCCACTGCAGCTCCAGGGCAGCCAGTGTCTCCTACGGGACCTGTGTGAGACACATCGGAAGTGCTAGGACATTTCCAAGGGCTCTGATGCCTCTGTGTAGGCAAATGAATCCCTTTCTAAAGGTCTCCATGCACCCAGGACTTGATTTGTCCTGCCAAGCTCCAGGCGCCCTTCAGGGGAGTTCAGGTAAGAAGTGCAGGTCTCCTTTGCTCCCTGTGTAATCAGTAGAGACAATTTGACTTTCCTTAGGGCCATAAAGATCTGGCTCAAGCTCTGGATGTGCAAGCCTTCCACTGATGAGATGGGGAGCACTGAGTAACTACACTCCCAAGTTGAAAGTCTCAGCATGTCAGAATTTAAACTTTTTTTATTTTTTTTTTATTCCAGTGATGAGGCCAGCATAAAATTCTGGCTGCTCAGATGGTTATTTGTTAAACCTGAGCACTGTTCACAAATTCAGAAAGTAAGCAAGAAGGACTTCAGGGCACTTGCAGGTGGAAGCATCTGCGTAAGCACAGGTTCAGTGCTGCAGGAGCACCACTGATGCAGATTCCTTATTTTACTGACTTATCACTAACACAGAATAATCTTGATCCATACAAAGTCATGAGCTATAAGCAATACTATCCTGTCCTGAGGTATGCAAGTTTAGAAAACTTGGTTAATTTATGTTAAGGCTGGCTTTCTGACTTTTGCATGTGGAAAGTATTGGTTTATTTCTCTCTTCTGCAACTTCTTATCTGCAGTGTTTTCCAAGTCCTACTAATCTGACTAAAGCTAAGTTTAAAAAATGCTGCCTATTGTTATTCATATTGGGGGAGCAGCCGCTCAAAAGAGAACTATGTTACTATTTCCTGTATCATTTTTCTGCAATAAAAGACTAAGCGATAGGCCGAACCAGGTCAGATCACTGTTTTGAGCAAAAAAGTAATGATTTTGTTCTCTGTTTTAATCTTGGAAAAATTCTGATTATATGGTCTCCAGATGTAATGAATGTGTGTTTATTTTATCTCACTTCTTAGTGAATTAATTCTTTTTGCCTACAAGGAGAAGGACGCACATGTCAAAATTTCCTTACCCACTGCAATCTCCTCTTGGTGCTGAATGCCAGCTTTACACAGTGGCTTTATTTTTATTTTGATCAAGCAAGAACCTTCCAGCCTTCTCAGGTCTCTTTCAGTTAAGCCGCAGAATGTGGTGATTTGACTACTTTGGTCTCTTCCCTTTGCATTTCATAATAAATTGCTTAGTGTGCACACTTACCCTTGCCACCCTCTCTACTTTCATTGGTTTCAAGGCAAAAAAAGCCATCAGTTTTCTCTTCCTCTGTCTTCTCCCTCACAGTATGTGTTCTTCTTATATCTGTAGTATCTTACTTATTCTTGATACTTTCAGGTCAAATTTCACTTCTTCCGAAGAAGTGCTTGGCAGTGTTGCTACCTACTTGTCCTTTTGAAATTTAATTCTTCTTTGTTAAAAAGAGGTCTTTCCCCTGCTGCAAGATAGAAAATCCATCACTATTATGCGCTGAGCACCAGACCCTATGCACAGCTCAGAGACATACCCAGCCTGATATCACATCTTCGACTTGGCCTGCAGTGGATGTTTCAGATGCTCCAGGAATCAGTGTGAGATGAGAGCAGTTAAAGAGTGATATCTCCCTGTTACCTTCCCACGTTCTGGAAGTTTGGCGTTTAGGAACTTCCTGAACTGGATCTTACATTTCGAGTTTGCATCACGTTTAACAGTGCCTACAGAGTCATGATTATGCCTTGTCCCTTCTTCACCACAGTTGTATTTCTGGCCTTCACAATACATGATGGCAATGAATCCTACAATTTAATCACATATATGAAAAATATTTCCTCTGTATTAAGCCAGCTGCTCGCAGATTACCCTGGGAGCCACTTCACAAACAATGAGCAAGGTTAATGTCCATGATATTAACAGTTAATCACAGATCTCCTAATCATACCCTTGTTTTATTAACCTAGAGAGTTTCTTTCCCTTTAGTTTATCTAACATGTGAGTCATTCTTGTCACACTTCTTTGTACTTCTTCTTCTACTGTGACCTTTCATAGGTGGAGTGGCCAGAGCTGCATGCAGTGTTCAAGATGCAGGCACACCATTTGTATCTACATTATTTCTCGGTCTCGTGAACTCTTTGGTAGGTTTCTTAGTAGTGGTGTGTTTGAAAAGCTATTATTTGTTCTTTTATCTTTAGTACATTTCTCCTGAAAGTTGCTTTTAAACATAAAGCCACAAGTTATCAAGCCAAGTCACTAGAGTTTGTATTCTATTCAATTTTCTTCATTGCAACACAACTTCAACCTTTATTTTTTATTGGATTCTTCTCTTAAATTTCAAAACAATTCAAAGAGAAGACAAGTGCCATGCACTTTATCTGCAACTGGAGCGTGCCTTCAGTAATTAAAATAATTCTGCCAAGGAAAGAGGATGTCATTAAACATTTGTGGTTTATGCCTATAGTCTGTTTTCCAGCATCTAGCAAGTTCAAAGCAGATATTATCTATCTTTCAAAATGTATTTGTCTGGGACTGTGTTGCACATCTAAATATTATAAACTGCAGAGTCAACAGAAAATTAGCCTCAGTTCTCAAAAATCGTGTCAAAGTATTCCATGACACCTAGGTTAGCTTTTTTAACGGTACTCGTATCTTGATTCAGACTAGCAAAATGCTAGCAGATAGCATTCATTCTCACCTTCTTCATCACATCAATCTCATTTACATCACAGGAGTTGGAAGCAGTTTGTCAGGGCCTATTACAGCGTTGCAGAGCCTCTGCACAGTTGTTTTCTAAATGTCTGCTGAAGCGGTATAAATTTGAACTTTCTCCTTTATGCACTGGAGTGTCTTCAAGATTCAAAAGCATTTATAAGCAGGGAAGAGTGGCACAGTTGGCAATCTTCTCTTTTTTTTCCAATATATCCTAGCACAAGTATATTCTTCCAGTGTCATCTTTACAGTCTTACTCTTGAATATGTTTCATCTATGAGAATTCTGTAATTAGGCCTCTCACCCCTTTATCAACTTTCTTGTGTGACATTCCAACTGCCATCATAGGGATGTTGCATACTAGAACTTTTCATGCACATAAATCTCTCCTTAAGTTTGAACAGTGATTCAATTACTGAATCATTACAAGACTTAGCCCAGTAATACTCTTGTCTTACCATCAGAAGCCAATTATATTTTTTCTTTGTAGGGAACACATAGTTTGAGTTCACTCTCTTTGCTTTTAGTTTAAGATATGGTGTTACAAAACCTAATTTTGTCTATTACTGGGAGTGAAATCACCTATTGTGGTTTAGAACTGTATTTCTCAAAATCTAGCTATATTGTAGTGCCAGCTCAGAGACTATTGTTTCCTACCATTTTTTTAAAAGATTCATTGAAGCATTTTTATCATGACATGGCTTATCATGATGACAACTATCTTCTGCCTAACAGATCAGTGGTTAGAGCAGCCACCCATGAAATGGGACATCTAGTTTTAGGCAGTCTTCAGCCTGAAGTCCAGCAGAACCATGTTCTATCTACTAGACTAGTTTCTAACTGAAAGCAATCTCTACCTCGTCCCTTGACTCTTATATTCATGACTGTTGAGTGGCCAGTTCCAAAAACAGGTAGCCCTAGAGCTTATAGCCAACATAACCTCCTACGTACAGGTGATCTGATATAAACCCTAAGCTTCAAGTTGATCTAAACTCCTACTTCATGGCTGTCGCCGGTTTAACCTCAGTTGGCAACTGAGCACCACACAGCCGCTCGCTCACTCCCCCCGCAGTGGGATGGGGAAGAGAATTGGAAGGGTAAAAGTGAGAAAACTCGTGGGTTGAGATAAAGACAGTTTAATAGGTAAAGCAAAAGCCGCGCACACAAGCAAAGCAAAACAAGGAATTCATTCACTACTTCCCATGGGCAGGCAGGTGTTCAGCCATCTCCAGGAAAGCAGGGCTCCATCACGCGTAACGGTTACTTGAGAAGACAAACGCCATCACTCCAGATGTCCCCCCCTTCCTTCTTCTTCCCCCAGCTTT
>NW_008825050.1:297920-306733 GCF_000699105.1 Pygoscelis adeliae | reverse complement strand
TGTAAGCACTACCTAGCAACAACTAAAACATCGGTTCCTTATCAATTTTGTTCCCATCCTAAATCCAAAGCACAGCACTGTCCCAGCTACTAGGAAGGAAATTAACTCTATCCCTGCCGAAACCAGGACAGTATCCACCCCTTATTCCATACCATCTACGTCATGCTCAAGTCCCATATTTTCCAGTACAACCTCATTAACCACCCGCCCCGCTTTCCATACTTTGATATAACACACAGATATCATTCCCTTAGTCTATGGACCACCCTTGTGGAATGTCTGTAAAATGTCCAGAAATGTTCATGACATATCCATTGAGTTCATTTAGTCCGTGACTTTGGGCTCCATCTGTTATGGTGGTCACTCAGGCCAGGAGAGGTGGTGTGTTGCATGGACTTACTGGGCACCAAAGCCAGCTGAGGTCGGGTCACTGCTGGACTTGCACTGCTTCTTGTAAGGCTTGTCCTCCACTGGTTCTGGTGGTTCCTGCTATAGTAATTTCTATAACATTAGTATGGCATCTTATGATATTATTAGTATATCTATTATAACCATAATGAATGCTTAACATCACATAATTCAGATCATTGGCTGTTTTCACCCAAAATCAAATCCCCTTGAGGTACACATCGGACTTCCCCATCCTTCCGCATTATCCACCAAGTGCACCCAGGTCCTTGAGCAAAAGCAATCCCACGAATGGGTTTGCCTTTGCCTGAGGCAGGAATAACCCAAACTGTTTTCCCCAACATATTCTTTATGTGCACTACAGGGACTTTATTCCCATCTACAGTATGTACAAGGTCTGACTGGGCAGGGCCAGCTCGATTGGCAGATCCCCGAGTGTTGACTAACCAGGTGGCTTTTGCTAAATGTGTATCCCAGTGTTTGAATGTCCCGCCACCCATTGCTTTCAGCGTAGTCTTTAACAGTCCATTGCATCGTTCGATTTTCCCGGAGGCTGGTGCATGATAGGGGATGTGATACACCCATTCAATGCCGTGCTCTTTGGCCCAGGTGTCTATGAGGTTATTTCGAAAATGAGTCCCGTTGTCTGACTCAATTCTTTCTGGGGTGCCATGTCGCCACAGGACTTGCTTTTCAAGGCCCAGGATAGTGTTCCGGGCAGTAGCATGGGGCACGGGATATGTTTCCAGCCATCCGGTGGTTGCCTCCACCATTGTAAGCACATGGCGCTTGCCTTGGCGGGTTTGTGGGAGTGTGATATAATCAATCTGCCAGGCCTCCCCAGATTTGTATTTTAACCATCGCCCTCCATACCAAAGAGGCTTCAACCGCTTGGCTTGCTTGATTGCAGCGCATGTTTCACATTCATGGATAACCTGTGCAATAGTGTCCATGGTCAAGTCCACCCCTCGATCACGAGCCCATCTGTATGTTGCGTCTCTTCCTTGGTGACCTGAGGTGTCATGGGCCCACCGAGCTATAAATAGTTCACCCTTATGTTGCCAGTCCAAATCCACCTGAGCCACTTCAATCTTAGCAGCCTGATCCACCTGCTGGTTGTTTTGATGTTCTTCAGTGGCCCGACTCTTGGGTACGTGAGCATCCACATGACGGACTTTTACAGCCAGGTTCTCCACCCGGGCAGCAATATCTTGCCACAGTGCGGCAGCCCAGATGGGTTTGCCTCTGCGCTGCCAATTGCTCTGCTTCCATTGCTGCAACCACCCCCACAGGGCATTTGCCACCATCCATGAGTCAGTATAGAGATAGAGCACTGGCCACTTTTCTCGGTCAGCAATGTCTAAAGCCAGCTGGATGGCCTTCACTTCTGCAAATTGGCTTGATTCACCTTCTCCTTCAGCAGTTTCTACAACTTGTCGCATAGGACTCCATACAGCAGCCTTCCACCTCCGATGCTTTCCCACGGTAGAGCACAAGAAACTGAAAAGTCCTTGACTAATGTAAGCACTACCTAGCAACAACTAAAACATCAGTGCCTTATCAATTTTGTTCCCATCCTAAATCCAAAGCACAGCACTGTACCAGCTACTAGGAAGGAAATTAACTCTATCCCTGCCGAAACCAGGACAATGGCAAAGTATTGTAGACACTGAAAACTGTAAGCCATTATGCAAACAGGGAACACTGCTATTATCTTTTTTTAATATAAAATCCAAATGTATCCTCACAAAAGGGGAGGCGTTAGGATCCTGAGTGAATGAGGGCACTAAAATTTCTTCTTTTTTACTGTATAGTCAAGGGAATAAAACATTGGAACTGTCTCTGGAGGACTTCAAAAAGTGGATCTCTGGAAAGTGGAAAGCACTTTTTTACTGTGATGGTGGCTGAACACTGGAGTAGGTTGCCCAGAGAGGCTGTGGAGTCTCCATCTGTGGAGATATTCAGAATGCGACAGGAAATAGTCCTGGTCTAGGTGACCCTGCTTGAGTACATGATGTCAAGAGTTCCCTTCCAACCTCAGCAATTCTGTAATTCTGTGATCTCTCCATTGATTTTATCAAAAATTGCAACAGTACCCCCCCGAAAAAGTGTCATTGTCATTGTTCAGGACTAGGCAGCTGAATTTCAAGTGCATCTGGGCCTACACTGTGGACACTGGATCCTACCTTAAGTTTCTAGTTTAGGCAGAGATTCAGAAAAAAACCCACCACACTGCAATTTTAGTACTTATTTGAAGAACCTAACTTCTACAGGGTGGATATTTTGTATGATAAAGGCTTATGTTTTTGCCATTGTCACATTACTTTTCAGTCACCTTTCAACTTTGGAAGTAGGGAAAAACAAAATTACGTGAAGAAGTTCTAAGGATTTTTTATTTTAAGTTTGAAGAAAACAATCCTATCTTCCTGTTTCATTACTGGCAAAGTAATTCAATTTACTATTATGACAGGAAGAGCTCACATGTATTTCCCTGTGCATTAGAGACTTGCAGAAACTTGACTTTACAAAGAAAAATGATGTTACTGTTTGCTGTTGGTCTGTAGTTCTGTAACCAGGATGATGTCACCACTTTTGTAACAAGTAGTTGCACTGCAATGAACTTGGGGGGCTTTTTAATTGAAGACTTAGTATATACTATGCAGAGCCAGATTTTTCTCCAGAAAGGGGAATAATCAATTCTCAGAAAAGTAGAGTTCTTGTAGGTGAAATGCAGTGATGCCCTCAGGCCCTGGTCCCTGCTTTGTTGTAATAATTGCTATAAAAAAACCCACACGATAAGAATGATGATCATTGGAGAGCTTTAGAATCTAGATAAACACCCCAAAATGCATACATGTGCTTATCCATTCCAAAGAACAGGAAGTCAAGCAAGCATGGCAGAAGGCCAGCATGGATGAACGTGGAGCTCCTGACTGAGCTCAGACACAAAGAAGGACCCAGAAGGTGGAAGCAGCGACAGGCTATTTGAGAGGAACACAAAGATTTTGCCTGCACATGTCAGAGTAGAGTTTGCAAAGCCAAAGCTCAGCCAGAGGTGAAACTAGCAAGGGAGGTGAAGGGCAACAAGGAAGGGTTTTATAATTACACTGGCAGCAAAAGAAAAGGTAAGGAGAACGTGGGCCCATTGCTCAAGGGGGCAGGGGACCTCATGACCAGGAACATGAGAAAGTACAAGGTACTCAATGCTTTTTTTGCCTCAGTTTTCACTGGTAAGGCTTGTCCTTAGGCTCCCCTAGTCCCCCAAGCCTCCTAGCACAGTCTGGGAGTGAAGCAGGACCCACAGTAGAGGAAGAGAGAGTTAGGGACCACTTAATCCACTTCAGACATACAGAAGTCAGAGTCAGTTGGTATAGGACAATAGGTAGCAGACACAAGACGGAACATGGGAAATTCCAATCAGATATTAGAGGGAAAAAATCACCATGAGAGTGGTCAAATACTGGAACATGTTGCCCAGAGAGGTTGTGGGATCTTCATAGTTGGAGGTGTTCAAGACTCGAATAGAAGAGTCTCTGAGCAACCTGAGCTAATTAGACGTGCTGTTAGCAGGGGGCAGGACTAGATGAGCTCTGGAGGTCATCTATGATTCTACGAACTTTACCTTGGTTTATAGCCCCATATAATGAATACTTCTGTCTCTACGTTCTTTACATGCACCATGACAAAATGTAACTAGAACAGCTAGAACAGATGAGAGAGAATAAGCACTGTAGTGAAGGTTCCCAGAAAATACATGTTAAAGCATCAAAATATATGTAGCGCCATGTGCACACACACACAAATCTTCTAAAGGACATAAGCTTTTTACGCTGGCTTTATATAAGCCTGAATGGAGTCTGGTTCCTTAAACAGACCCAGCAAGATTGTCCGACCACAGGAGTCACAAGGAGCTTCTAGTACCTATTTAGGTTTCTGTTAAAGGTAAAGGCTGATAAAAGGCAGTACCTGTTGGGACTGATATTTCTGGAAGACTTGTACAAAACAGGATCACAATTTGCTCTGAAGATCAGGACAAGTCGGGACTGTCTCTATTGTACTGGATCATCCAGCAACGTTGGTGAGGAAGAATGACAGCCCATGCTTGTTAGACTACCTATGGGCTTGGTTTGTGTTCTTTCAAGTAAGCCAGAAAACTAACCAGCTCTACACAGACCAGTCACTGAACAGAGTTTCCAAATGAAGCTGTGGGCATTTACATGATGAACTACATGTAATTGACAGTTGCAACCTTCATGAAAGGAATAGTGGGCTTGGACATTCAAAACAAGCAGCAGTGGGGAGATCTGGAATTTTAATCATCTGCCATTACTTCTTCTTTCTTGTGTTCAAAACGCAGTCATGTACAAGTTAAACTATAGGCCCGGTCTCATCTCACCTTTCATTCTTCCTTCCTTGCTCACTACAATGTTGAGTTCACGTTGAGCTCTGCATCCCAATGAGCTCATATTTCCATTAAAACCACCTCAGGTTCTGTTCAAGGGAATCTACAGATATTAGGGTGAGGCTAAAGGGAACTTTACCATGTTACTGTATTTGGTGTTTTAGTGTTTTATCTTTTATGTATCAGATGGGGAGGAGGGAAAAGCAGATATTCCTTCAGTCTCAGAAACTTCTTCGTATAGCTTTGTACTTACTATCACATTGTGCATTGGCAGTGGAGTAGCGCACTCTACTTTAACCCACTAGAGGCATGCATCAGAATTTCTTGGTATCACGCTTTTCAGGTTGCAGCATCTTCATGTCAGTGATCATGCTGCCAACACTGGCAGAACATCCAACATAATAGATTTCAAGAAAGAGTTCTTGAGATGGTAGTTTAAATAATTGCATGTTAATTGTGCATTACATTAGCGATTCTTAAATAATTAGGAAGACATGGAAACTGTTGCACGCAACCAACTAAAATTTAGAGTCAAACTATGAATCAAAGTTTCCTACTTGCAACTTGGAGTACTGCACGATGTACATAAACATGCTATGTATTTTGTAGTGAAGCATCAATACAATGTAGTGTTAGAGTATTTTTTCATAAATATGTTCCATAACAGAGACCAGTAATAAAACCAAGATGTTTTTTCATGTTAATGAAACATGGCTGATTATAAAGTTTTAAATACATGCCAGAATTTACAATTAAAAAAAAAAAAAAAGACGTAATCTAAGTAGTTTAGAGGATCTTTTACTGTCCAATTAAGGATTTTCCAAGTGGAAAGTAAAATGCCTTTGGTTGTACTGTTTTGTTATTTCCAGATGTCTAATGCACTGAACCCTGCACTGCCACGTCAGTAGTACTCAGGCTATGGAAACCATGTTGTCATTTATTTATATTACTGTAGCATCATAAACTGGGTCAGATAATTTGAGTTCACCAAACTGAGATTTACAAATTGAAGACATACTCTTGGAAAAAGAAAACAAAAGAAAGACGTTTCATAACATCAGAGATTACATGTCCTTTAAAGACAATTTCTCATCGTCTGGAGTATCATTCCTGGAATAGATATTGTGTGGTTTAACCAAGCTACTTTTTATTTGGAATATTCCATCGGTTTCTCTTAATATGCTCCACCCTACAAGTTCCTTTTTATTTAGTTGAAACAAGACTGTTTGGGCAATAACTGGCTGATCACCAGTCTTAAATATATGGCCACAAAAATCTTATGTATGGTGGTTGGGAACCATCAGCTGTAAATATAGAACACAGGCCCCTGGAATCAGTTTAATGTCCTTGTAAATGTTCTGTGTTTAACTAAAAAATTATTTGTTTTCACAGTTGTTTTATTCTTAGAGAGGAAATGGAATGAACCTTTGAAGACAGTAGCCATCTATCACATGGAAAATGTTCTATTGTCATTGCTGCATTTCAGATTTGCACCAGGCAAGCTGCCAACTAATCTCTAGCACTCTGCTTTTCTAAGCATACGCTAAATTTTAAAACAAAACCAGACTATACCAATACTCACATTTCAGCACACTCAAATGATGATAAACTATGAGATTCCCATGCTCAAAAGCTTTTCATAGAAACCTTATTCAGATCCTCTCAGCTGCTAGACTCCATGAAAGGAAATAAAATCACGAAATGATATTAATTATTATCTAATTACTTGTTTTGGTGCCACAGAAGCACTAAGATCATGACTAGTAGATAATATGGCAAATACAAGAGGAGAAATTCATAACAATCTCTCTTTTCATATATGGTTTCTAATCTGAAAAAGGAATAAAGCATTGTCCATCTTCTGCTTAAGAACACTATACTGAAAAATCGTACCTGAATGATTTAAAGGAGTGAAAACCTGACTAGTATTTGCAATCTGAACTTCGTCCTGTTTGCAGTTTACACTGCAGATCGAGCTCTCACAGCACAACTAAGACACAAGGCAAGCCTGGGGCAAAATGAATTCATTTTACTTACAAAGGGAAGGAACTCTAAGCCACAGAGAACACAGTATCTGTGACCTTGCTAGTAGAGCCATACTTAATGGTACTAAAGCATATGTATTGAGTTCAAAGCAGTCTCTGCAAATAGTCTTGAAAATGTTTCTATATCTTCCAAGGAACAGTAACTATTCCCATGCCCCCCCAGTACTGATACTGAGAATTCAATTCATTTTTTGTACAGGTTTACAATTTTACGTTAAGATCCAACGTCTATTGCAAGAATGATCCTTCAAGCTTTAGTTATCTTTTCAGGCCCATCTCCTCTGTGATTTGTTACTGCCAGCTAATCTAACCAACGTTGACAAAGGAGAAATTAAACCTGGTAATTAAATGTCGTAATATCTGCCAGTACAGATCTACAATCTTCATTTTCCACCTTCATTTTTAAGCAGGGATTCTAATAAAGCCAAAAGGAGCCTCAAGGTGTCAGTAGACTCTAGCTCTACACTCAGCATCCAGATTCCCTACTTAGACTCTTCCTTTCTGCTCACAGGCTTGCACCTGGTTGTCAGGGCAGAGGTCCCACCATCAAAGTTTGAGGCTTTCATCAAAGCCATTAAATTTCTGTGAAATTTAGCCACTGGCATTTTCCAGTAGCATTGTTGTACTGCAGCCTGGGGACTCTTTCTGACATAATAGCCCTAATACAGTGACAACATCCAGGCTTGCAGCCAAAATTAATACTCTTTAAACAATCACATACTGCTCTAATGCTTGTCTGACAACAAAATCCCCCCCACGCTCAGAGAACTCAGTCTCCCCCAAGAGCGTTAGCTACCGCCTCTCTCACAATCCCTCTACAGGGCCTGTGATAGCTCTCTAGCAGAGAGAAACCTTCTACTTTTAGCAACTTTTCACCTCCAATTGTTAAGGACTTGTCAAGCATCGAAGAAAAGAGGAAATTTTTCTCTCCCTTAACCTTGTAAGTGTATACATACCCTATCACAAGCTTCATTTCCTCCAATAGCTACATATATCTTTGGAAAGAAGTTCTAAAACATGGTGGTTCTGAACTGATGATGGTTTCTGCTCACTGTATTAATGTTTGGTCAAAGTGCGAGACAGCGAAGAGGAAACCCGTAGAGTTTTTAACTGCTTTCATTCCACGTTACTACAGAGCTGATCTACTGAAACTGAAGCAGAGATGAGAAATACCATGCCTAGTTGCTACAGAATAGATGCCAGGTTCCAGAAACACTGCTGTACTGACAAAATTCACATTTTTATTGATATTATTCTATTTTTACTGACAGAAATTCAAACGATTCACACTACTAAATTTAAAATGTACTTACACAACTCAGATTGTTTTTGTTCATTACCACATGATCGTTCACAAAGTGAATGCCAATAAGAAGGAAAAACATAAGATCAGGCCCATATATCCAAAAATTAAAACTCCAAAGGTTATATGAAATGTTGTACATTTTCTTTGGAAAAAAGTGTTCATTTGTAGTGAATTGTGAAATAGACAATGGTAGAGTAAAAATCTGATTATGAAACACATTGATTGCGAAAATTAAATACAAAACAGACCATAGTTCTTGCATGTCAGTATCTATCTTACTTGTATAAAAATCAGGCCCTGAGAGTATACAGAACCTTACGTATGTGTTGAAATAAGTCAGTGTTATCTTGCCTGATAAGGAATATAGAAAGAAGAACTGATTCTGGAAAATTAACCTAAGGTGAAGAAAAGGTATTTTTCCAAAACAGAATGATGGAAATGGCAGGTATATGGCTTTTTAAAAGAAAATTTGCTGAAATTTCTTGGCAATTCAGATATGCGGCAAGCATAGAAAAAACACATTCAAAAGTCATCATTACACTCCTTTTTATAATTTTTTCCGCTGGCTCTGAGATTGCATAAGAGGCAATTGAATAAAAGCTGACAAACACTAAGCTTCATCCGTTTACTGAAAACCCTATTCTTTTTAGCA